>NC_142514.1:99790333-100098000 GCF_057876585.1 Rhinolophus sinicus | reverse complement strand
GACCGGTTTCCTCAGCATGAGATTACCAGTGCTGGCGGCTGGCATCCTTTTTGCATTCTCACTACCCAAAGCCTCACCATTTGTGAAAGTCTGGTTCAGGGTCCACCTCCTCCTTGAAGACCTCCCTGATAACCATACCACAACAAGGACTCTCTCCTTTAGGAGCCCAGGGTGCTTGATCACATACTGCCTTTGTATTGCCAGTCAGGCCAAATGTTCTAGGATCTGCTTTATAAATGTGATTACCTTGCGATTCTGTTACAGCTGTAATCAAGGGCCTTTAACCATCCCTCACCACCAATCCCTGAGGCAATGACCCTAAGTGAGTTAGGATTAATGAGTTGAGCCCTATCTGGGCAGCTAATACCTGTCTACTCTTGGACAGGTCAGTTTGCCCTACACGGGTCTGTGGTTCTTGCCTGTAAATTAAAGAGGTGATGGTGACCTGGGTAAAGATGGCCTAGGTCAGTGCTTCTCAGCTCTGGCTGTCCATCAGAGACATTTGTAGAACTTCTAAAAATATAAAAATCTGGGACTGGTTTCAGCCCTACTGAATCAAAATCTCAGGGGAAGTGGCCTAGGCCTCTGGGCACCTTTTCTTCCTAAACATCATAGCTGATTTTGATATTCAGCCAGGGCTGGGAACCAATGGCCTCCCTGGAGAGTAAAAGCTGTCATTAACAGAGTCCTCATGATACGTCAGGCACTGTGTTGAGCCCCCTGCATATCACATTTAACTGACTACAGCTTGGCTACTTCGGTGTCGTGTGGGGTGGCCTGCAGGGTCTCAGCTCCCACTCCCCACACCAGAACACAGGACATAGTGAGGCCAAAAAGGAACACCCAAGGAGCCATAGGTAGGGGAGTCATACCACTATAGTCTCGCTGGCGGTTGGGTTGGAGACACAGGAAGCAGGAGCCACACGATCCTGCCAACCAACCTCACTTGCTAACTGCAGTCTGCGCTTGCTAGCTTAGCCACGGCAGTTATATCAGTGGCCAATGGCTAACCAGTAACAGCTGATGGCTGCCTACTACCTGAGCCAGAACCTTTCCATGTGAGGCCGAGAGCCTGGAAACTGCACTCCTGGCTCTGTACCCACAGCTGGGAAGTACTTGCTGAGGCAGCCCGGATGCAGGACTTGTAGTCCCAGGAGGAAACTCTTGCTGAGTCCTCCGTGGGAGATGAGGGTGAGATCAAGGTCGTCCCTCACCCCCAGGACAGCCCTGGCGAATGACTATGGACTATGGGGAATTGCCTTCCATCCCTAATTTAACAGACAGCTTGACTGTTTGCTTGGGAACACACCGCCATGTAGTGGAACTGGTGGATGTTTGTTTTTGTGTCTTGACCGGCTGCCATCGAGAATATGTAAGCACCTTGACTGTGAGCCACTGTTGTTCCAGCACAGTACCCTGGGAGGCCCAGAGAGAGAGTGGAAGTGCCCTGAGAGCCCTGGCTGTGTCCAGGAAGTCAGGCTGTGACCAGAGAGAGTGGCAGTGCCCTGAGAGCCCTGGCTGTGCCGGGGGAGACTGGTGGTACCCTAAGAAGCCCAGGAAGTCTGGCTGTGCCCAGAAGGACTGGTGGTGCCCTGAGAAGCCCTGGCTGTGCCCAGAGAGCGTGGCTGTGTCCAGGATACTGCATTCACCTCCAGGCTCCTCACACAGGGCCCCTCGCGGAAGACGCTTGTCGCGTAGATTGTGAGGTGAGACCCTGGAGGGGTGGAGTGTGGGGACAGAGCCGGGAGTGCAGTTTCCAGGCTCTTGCCCTCATGTGGAAAAGTGCTGGCTCAGGTAGTAAATGGCCATCAACTGTGATTGGATGGCTGTCAGCTGTAACCAGTGAGCCGTTGGCCACTAATATAACTGCTGTGGCTACGCTAACAGAAAATGGGAGACTAGCAAGAAAATGGTGGCTGAGTTAACAAGAGCGGATTGCAGAGAGGCGGATGCCGCCAGTGAGAATACACTGGTATGACTCCATATATGGCCCTGTGCGTGTTCCTTTTGGGCCTCACCATGTCCTGCGTTCTTGTGTGGGGAGCGGGAGCACAGACCCCGCAGGCCACCCCACATGGTAGTCCTTCAAAGTTACCTCCAGTGGAGGCAAGGGGGTCCAGCCTCTGTACTCTACGTGGATCAGTCTTTGGTTTTGGGCTAACTTTGGGGAGGGAAGCTCCCTTCTGCCTAGGGCATTCCTGGGGAGGGACTTACTGTGAGCCATCAGCAGGCAGTGCCCAGGCAGCTGGAGACTTAAGATTCCAGAGCCTGGGTGGTCTGCCATAGTGTCTGCTACACCTGTTTATGGAAACAGAGGCTCAGCCATTGACTTGTCTAAGACCACAGTATTAGTGTGGGATCCCAGATCAGCTACAAATCACATGAGTATTCTTTCCATATGGCTCAACGCTACACAGTCATATTTGAAATATTTGCATAAAATTTGGAACCCTAGCTCTATGGCTCCAGCTCTCACTAAATACACACGGACACACAAACATGCACAAACTCACACATAGCACACTATGGAGAAGACAGAAGGGCCAAACCTAAACTCCCATGGATAACAGTCTGGAGAGATTAAATGAGGCTGTGGCAGCAATATTAAGATAAGCCTCGCTGTGAGACTCAGAAGTTTTGTTCTAGTATTACATGTATCTTAATAAAAAGTATTTGCCTTTTTGCCTTAATTCATACACTAGAAGTATTATTTCTTTTTTATTCTTCAGAATAACATGCTTAAACATTTGCGTAATTGTTAAAGGCCGTATCCGAGGATATTCTAAGGACCCTGCTGGAGGCTGATGGTTCTTTTGTTCCCACCTGACTGAGGGGCACAAGGTATGCCTCTCTCTGCTTTAGGGACTCCTCCCCATGTCCTGGCATAAGGGGCAACTGCACCAGGCCAGCAGGTGCCTCTGTATAGGGGTACAGCCTTTGTACTCTACATGGGTCTAAGCCCAAGACGGCAGTGATAGGGGTGGCACTGTGAGGTCCCATTTGATTCAAGGCCTCTGAAGGCCAAATAGGAAAGGCAGCAGCTGTGAGCAGAGAGAGGTGGCAGAAACACCAAAATAGGCTGGACCCCCTTGCCTCCACTGGAGGTAACTTTGAAAGACCTCAGCCTTAGTGCTAGACTTGGCTGAGGTCTTATTGTAACTACATGCCAGTTACCTTCCCCTCTGCCCAACCCTGTTTCCCTCACCCCCTCACAGGTGCTGTTCTCTGAGAGTTCTCCCCAGAAAGACTCCTGAGCACAAATCCCTATCTCAGAGTCTATTTCCTCGTGAGCCTGACCTAAGACAGTAGCCAAGCTGTAGTCAGTTAGATGCGATATGCAGGGGGCTCAACACAGTGCCTGATGTATCATGAGGACTCTGTTAATAACAGCTTTTACTCTCCAGGGAGGCCATTGGTTCCCAGCCCTGGCTGAATATCAAAATAAGCTATGATGTTTAGGAAGAAAAGGTGCCCAGAGGCCTAGGCCACTTCCCCTGAGATTTTGATTCAGTAGGGCTGAAACCAGTCCCAGATTTTTATATTTTTAGAAGTTCTACAAATGTCTCTGATGGACAGCCAGAGCTGAGAAGCACTGACCTAGGCCATCTTTCTCTACAACCTATCTGCCCTTGGACAGGTCACTTAGCCCTACATGGGTCTGTGGTTCTTGCCTATACATTAAAGAGGTAATGGTGGTGGAGGAAAGGATGGAGGCAGGAGTCTGAATTCTCACCTTGGTAAGAGCTGGTTCCTCTGAGGAAGCCAGGAGAGGAAGAATTAGTCTGTGGCGGGTACAGAGAGGTGAGGAGCCCCTCTATCCAGGGAAACACTGTTGGGGTCCTCATATGCCTATATATTTGTGCACTGTCTAGTCACCTGTTCATTTGCCTGCTCACTCTCTCTTCATTTGTTCACTTACCCCTTCATTTATTCACTCATTTGTTTCTACAGACTAAGAGCTCATGAAGGTGGGGATCAGTCTATTTTAACGCCTTAAGTCTCATCACCCTGCACAGTGTCTGGCACACAGTACTTAATAAATGTTTGTTGAATGAGTGAATTTCCTCATTTATTCATTCACTTTCAACCATATATTCATTCACTCTCCATGAAACATTTGAGTCTCCTAAGGGCACACAGAGAGCTCCCAAGGGTATTTAGAGCACAAATATTGGCTTCTTGGAGGTCAAAATCTAGTTGGGGAGTTAAGAATCACATGAGGAATTTAGTGTGGGCTCAAGGCTGTGACAGTCTCGGAGGCTGAATAAGCGGTTTGACCAGCCCAACAGTTGGGGCAGGGGAGAGTTCATCATGGGTTGGCTTGGCCAGGGCAATTCTGGTTGGTCCAGCTCATGAAGCTGGACCCTGCAGTGGAGAGGATTTGGGTGGGGTGAGGGATGGGGCAGGGGGGAGATCAGCATGGGCTGGAAGAGGGACAAGAGTAGAGGGGAGTCAGGAAGGAGTGGAGAGAAGAGGAGGCTGATAAACAAGGTAAGAGGAGCAGCAGGGGCCTGATACGGAGGCCACAAGGAAAAGAAGTGCTGTCCTCTCTGCCAGTCTGGAGCAGATGGCAGGGTCTTGACCTCTGTACACTGTCTGTAACCTTGGCTTCCTAGACTCTACTTGGGCATAGGCTAGAATTGGATGTGGTCACCCCCTGAGAATGTGCACACCAAGCAGGATCTAGTCTGATGACCTCAGAATGACCCATACACTGATTTTGAAGAATATGCATCCCAGAAAATAAAAGGCTCATGGGAGCTAGAGTGTCACCCAGACCTACCAGCTGTTAATCATTTCACTTTGGGAATTGACATTGTCTGGGAATGATTTACTGGAGACTAATCAGAAGGCAACGTTGGATCAGATAAAAATGACCTCCTCCCAAAATAGAAAAGAAACCAACTGGTTCCTGAGATTCCACCTCTGTCCTCCTCCATCAACCATGCATGTTCATTCAACAAACGATAATTGAGGTCCGATGAGAGCTGGCCCTGATACTGATGTATCAGCTGACCCTGATACTGTGTATACCTGCACCCCCAGGCCTTGTCCCTCTCCCTGCCTGGGGACTCTGCCAGCCTGCTACTTCTCAGGCAGAAGCGTCTTGCTGAAATTCACCTGTGTCTCAGCCATTCTCAAGAGCATATCCTGACACAGCAAGTTGGGGGTTAAGTGTTCATCTCCTTATCTCCTCTGGCTCACATCTCTTCTACCTCTCAGCAGGAGAGAATTCTTCTTAGATAACAGGGAGGAATGTGGCAGATTCAGACCCTTTTGTCCCTCTACTTATAAGAGACCTCAGAAATAGCAGCTTCCCCTGTTGGCCTCAGGGGGTATGATGACTTGTCCCTAGTAAGTAGGAGAAGCAGCTGGGATGTGAGCTCTAATCCTAAGCTCCCAGGTTCAAGTTTTGCAAAGGGCTTCTATCCCTGTGCCCATTGGGGCCTTGCTAGGATGCCTGGGTGAGGTTCTCCAGGGAAAGAAGAAGCCTGAAATTTCCAGAGTAACCTACTGCAGAAGCACACATTTTTGGGAATGGGTTGGGGTGTTGGGGACTGTGTCATTCTCTCTCCACTAGAGCCAATTCCCCCTTTTGCCATTTTCCTTTCTTCAACCCCATCTGCTGGCTGAGATTGCAGTTTCCAGCAAGGGCTAAGGTCACCAGGGGAGTTAGCATCATTGCCTGTGTGTTTCTTTGATAGGAGGTAGTCTTGCCATTGCCCCGCCCTCAGAGTGTGCCCAGACCCTTAGTCTGAGGTGCAAGCAGAGAATTTTATTACTAGAGGAAAGGCCAGCCATAGTGGGAGGAGAGAGAAAAGGAAAGGTTTCTGGGACGTGCCATTCCAAATAGCTTTGGCAGTTTTGAAGGTCACTTATTTTCCCCTTCCACCAAGGAATTTAATTAGACTTCCATAAAGCAGTTAGATTTAGGAGAGGAACATTCTTAGCTCCCCTGCTAGGTGTGTTCATGAATATTAAAGACTGAGGAAGGAGGCAAGAGGCAGGAACTGGGCCATCTCAAACCTCTACCTTGACTCCTCAGGGACTGCAGCACGTGGACAAAGAGAAAGGGCAGCTAGGTTCCTCGGGTGGGAGTGAAGGTGTCATACACAGTCCCCAACAGCCCCATGTTACTTCTTACACTCAGTGGGACCCAGGATGGAGTGTCCTGTAGTGCAGTATGGGCAGGTGGAAGGAGGGCAGCACTGGTCCCTGAGGGCACAGTAGACAGCAGAGGGTGGCAGGCTAGGAAGGGCCTGGAAGACCCATGCCCAAATACTCCCTGCTCCCTGGGAGGAGTGCCAATTGCCGGGGGGGGGGGGGCTTTAGTGGGTTCCTGTAACAAAGGCCAGCCCTTTCCCCAAATGCTGCATGGCTGGGTCATACCAGTGAGCAGGGTGTGGATCAAGCCCATATATGCTCAGCACTGTGGAAGACTCCAGAGGGGTCACAAAAATTGACCCAAACCTGCTCTGCAGAGATTTCCAGTGGAGCCAGTGGACAAGTCGGGATCCTGAGAGCTGTCCGGGAAATAAGTTGACAGGCCAAACAATGCTGTGGGCAATGGGTGGATCTTTAGTTCTAAGGCATGTAAGTGGGTGGGGACTGCAGACAGAAAACTGTTCCAGTGCTTGTACTGGGCATGGCTCTTCCATTACTCTGAGGAGCCCCTCCACCAGTCTGCTGTTGATGCCAACCAGACAGTGTGCTGTCCTTTCCAGGCACACTCATTCCCATTGTCCCACAGGAACCCTAGTCACAGAATCCCTGAAAAATAGGCAGAACAGCGGCTCCCACCTCCCTCCATTTTACAGATGGGGAAACTGAGGTCTTGTAAATGTCACCCCGGGCATACTTTGATTCCATCACTTGCCTGAGGTAACAGAGCTGATAACAGCAGGATGGGGTCTAGAACCTCGGTATTGACACCCAGCCCAGCATATTTTTACCTCATGGTTCTACTCACAGTCAAAGGTAAGGCCTTGTTGATGTGGTTCTGGGCTGTGTTAGGAGGAATTTGGGAGTAGGATCTCATATCCCCTATGTTTTAGTCTGCTTGGGTTACTATAACAAAGTACTATAGACTGAGCGACTTAAACCACAGACATTTATTTTTAACAGTTCTGGAGGCTAAGAGTCTAAGATCAAGGTGCTGACAAATTCTGTTCCTGGTGGGAACCCTCTTCTTGGTTTGCAAACTGACACCTTTTGCTCTGTCCTCACATGGCAGAGAGGGAGAGGGAAATGTGGGAGCACATACCAGCTCTCTGATCTCTTCTTATAAGGGCACTAATCCCATCGTGAGTGCCCCACCGTCATGACCTCATCTAAACCTAATCAACTCCAAGGCCCCATCTCCTAGTATTAACATGTTGGGGGCTAGGGCCCCAACTTATGGATTTTATGGGGGACACAATTCAGTCCATAGCACCCTCTAGAGTCCCACCTGTTGGCTAGTACCCTTATTTTGCTATAGAGAGTATCTGTCCCATAGAGCTGAGAGGTATAGACAATCAATCCACACAGATATCAAACTTTATTTACTCAGCAAACCCTGAGCACCACTAAGGGCCAGGTACTGTTAGATCCTAGAAGGACAAAGCTCAAGCAATGTGGAGTAGGAGCCCAGAGCTCCCATGAGCCTGGATAAGGCGAAAGCTTCCCCAAAGGGGTCAGCGTGCATGTTCTTGGTTTCTGGTGCAGGAAGCTCAGACCCGAAACTGGCAGGTGAGACAACAGGAAGGGGAGGGAGGCAGCACATTTCTGGGCTCAGAGATGGAGCTGTCCTTACGAGCAGCTGCCTCCCCATCCTGGTCTTGTTTGTCTGACCTTCTGGTCCCCAACTGAAGCAGCATAGCAGGAGCCAATGATTGGGGCACTGGTCTAGGAGCCTAGAGAGATGTAAAGACTGTGGGTTTGCTAGGGTGCTATTTGTGATTTCATCTCATCAAAGGCCCGGCACGGAAGTAATCTATCCTGCTGAGGCAGAATCGCTGAGCTGGCCAGTACCTCACTGCCTGCTCAGCTACTGCCCAAGACAGTGCTGGTGTTGTCCCATGAGTACTATTGCTTTTTTCTTTTTTTTTTTCCTTTTGGGTGGGGGGTGGTGGAAATTGAGGCCTCTCCAGATTTTTGCAAACAGTGCCTCCGATAAGGGGCTAATATCGAAAATATACAAGGAACTCATGCAACTCAACAACAGAAAAACAACCCAATTGAAAAATGGGCAGAGGACCTGGGGAGATATTTATCCAAAGAGGACATACAAATGGCAAATAGACATATGAAAAAATGCTCAACATCACTAGTCATCAGAGAAATGCAAATCAAAACCACAATGAGATATCACCTCACCCCAGTCAGAATGGCTATCATCAACAAGACAAATAGTAACAAGTGTTGGAGAGGCTGTGGAGAAAAAGGAACCCTCATACACTGTTGGTGGGAATGCAGACTGGTGCAGCCACTACGGAAGGCAGTGTGGAGGTTCCTCAAAAAATTACAAATAGAATTACCATATGACCGAGCAATCCCTCTCCTGGGTATCTACCCCAAAAACCTGAGAACATTTATCCATAAAGACACGTGTGCTCCAATGTTCATTGCAGCTTTGTTTACAGTGGCCAAGACATGGAAACAACCAAAATGTCCTTCGATAGATGAATGGATAAAGAAGTTGTAGTATATATACACAATGGAATACTATTCGGCGGTAAGAAAAGATGAAATAGGACCATTTGTGACAACATGGATGGATCTTGAGAATATAATGTTAAGCGAAATAAGTCAGACAGAAAAAGCAGAGAACCATATTATTTCACTGATATGTGGTATATGAACCAAAAACAACAAAAGAACAAGACAAACAAATGAGAAATAAAAACTCATAGACACAGACAATAGTTTAGTGGTTACCAGAGGGTAAGGGGGGAGGGCAGTGGTAGATGAGAGTAAAGGGGATCAAATATATGGTGATGGAAGGAGAACTGACTCTGGGTGATGAACACACAATGGGATTTTATAGATGATGTAATACAGAATTGTACACCTGAAATCTATGTAACTTTACTAACAATTGTCACCCCAATAAACATTAATTAAAAAAAGAAAAAGAAATTGAGGCCTCTCCAAGGTCTTGTTATGTATTATTCCTGAATGCCAGAGTCTACTATATTATACTGTTGGTTTCATCATTGACTTGCTGTGTGACTTTGAGCAGGATTCCTAACCTCTCTGGGCATCTTTTCTCTTGATGACAAAATGACAACATGAAAGTTTTCTTGTGCAGAGTCTCAGTTTATTGATGTCAGTGAGGCCTTGTTCCCTGCGCAGCCTTGCCATTTGGGTTCAGGAGCACAGGGAGTGTTAAAGCTCTACTCAGGTCTGTATTTAGGACTAAACATATTTAGGGTGTACTCTCTACCTTTAGGGTAAAGCTGACTGTGAGCCTGGGCAAGAGGCATACCCTTCCAGGTTTCTTTCTGCTCCTGTGTCTGGTGAGGGGACAATGGGCAGGGCTACATTTGCTGCTGCAGACACCCCTCTGGATAGTGAGGGGAGATGCCCCTAGCTCAGGTTTGCAGAGAGCAAATAAACCTCCAGAACACTGAGAGCTCCTTTTGCCCCCCTGGGATGCTTCCTGCCCCCTCCCACTCTGTCTCTTCTGTACCTTCACCGGCTCCTGCTCATCAGCTGGACTCTCTGGCTATCTACCCATCTTGCCTATCAGAGAGCCCACAACACATGCTTTCAACCTTGTCAGCTTGAAATTAAAGACTTGCTCCACGGAGCTGGTTCTCTTCAGAGATGCTGTACTTTGATTATCCCCTGGGAAGGAGGGCTGATTTGGTTTCTGCTGTGGTGCTCTCAGAGTGCTGTCAGTGGTGCTGGAAGGCGAGGGGGGAGACGAGGGAGAGTGGAGAAAGTTGCAGAAGCTGTTGTTTGTTTATCTGGAGCAGAGCACGTTGCAGAGCTGAGGGACCAAAACAGCACCTGCCTGGTGTTGCCAGAATCAAATTGACCCTGTGTTTCCATGGTCATTGTGTCAGCTGGGATGGGATATTGTTGGAGAGTGTGTTATGTGACTGACTAGGATGGACTGACTGGAGGACCCCATGAAATAACGAGAAGAGGCTCACCAAACGTGGGTTTACCAGGGAACCAACATCCCCTCTTTGCCCTGATCTTTCCCATGTCTAATAAGTTTCTTTATAGAGAAAATGCAGTTCAGTCAGGAGCCACCTCCTCTCCCCAGCATGGTGCTCATAGCCCAAGAGCGAGGGCCCCGCTTTGCAGTGCAATGCAAAGTAGCGTGGTCAGGGAGGATGCACTTTGGGTGCCAGTGTGTGCTTCTGTCTGTGTTAAGAAACGTAAGTGAAAACTGGGATCCTGGGCCCTAAGATTTATGACAGTGGCCTGAACCCCCAGAACACATCCAAAAGAAGTGCAATGCTCTCTTCCAATACTTAGAATTTCCAGAGAGTGGAGAGAGTTTTAGTTTGAGGACCTCAGCTCCGTGCTCATGCTTTTGCTGAGTTTGCTCGGTTCATGGTTACGTCTCCCATCCCACACATGTTGTCCCGGTTCTGCAGTTACAACTTAGATGTCGGATTCAATTCCTTCTTTCATATTCTACCCCAAGCCCCTCACAGAAGGCATTTAGACCTGCATCAAACTTGACTGAGGTGTGGGGGAAACAGAGAAACATATTTTGGTGGGTTAGGACCTGTTAAAAGGTGGGGAAGGTTAGCACATCTACAGGCATGAGAGGCCAAAACAATTTGGATCAAATTGATATAAATGACTTTTTAGAACATGTTAAAGGTTTATTGAGGTATAAAAAACACACAATAAACTGCACATATTTATTTATTTCCTTTCAATTGTCTTTTTATTAGTTTCACGTGTACAAAGCAATGTAATAGTTAGACATTTACACCCCTCACGAAGTGAGAACCTCCCTCCCCAAGCTACTACCCCTCTGACATCTTATACAGCTGTTACAGTACCATTGATTATCTTCCTTCTGCTGTACTCCATATCCTGTGTGTGGCGGGAATATATACATGTATATATATATAATTATAGTTGACATTCAATATTATTCTACTTCAGCTTCAGGTGTATAGCGTATTGGTCAGGCATCTACACAGTCTATGAAATGATCCCTCTGATAATTCCAGTGCCCATCTGGCTTAATAACCATACATAATCCTTTTTTTTTTTAATTTATTTTTTAAATTTATTGGGGTGACAATTGTTAGTAAAATTGCATAGATTTCAGGTGTACAATTCTGTATTATATCATCTATAAATCCCATTGTGTGTTCACCACCGAGAGTCAGTTCTCCTTCCATCACCATATATTTGATACCCTTTACCCTCATCTCCCACCCCCCACACCGCTTACCCTCTGGTAACCACTAAACTATTGTCTGTGTCTATGAGTTTTTGTTTCTCAATTGTTTGTCTTGTCCTTTTGTTGTTTTTGGTTTCTATACCACATATCAGTGAAATCATATGGTTCTCTGCTTTTTCTGTCTGACTTATTTCGCTTAGCATCATACTCTCAAGATCCATCCATATTGTCACAAATGTTCCTATATCATCTTTTCTTACCGCCGAATAGTATTCCATTGTGTATATACACCACAACTTCTTTATCCATTCATCTATCGAAGGACATTTTGGTTGTATCCATGTCTTGGCCACCGTAAACAAAGCTGCAATGAACATCGGAGCACACGTGTCTTTATGTATAAATGTTTTCAGATTTTTTGGGTAGATACCCAGGAGAGAGATTGCTGGGTCATATGGTAATTCTAATCATAATTTTTTATTTTTTTTATGTTTTAAATTTATTGGGGTGACATTTGTTAGTAAAATTACATAGATTTCAGGTGTACAATTCTGTATTACATCATCTATAAGTCCCATTGTGTGTCCACCACCCAGAGTCAGTTCTCCTTCCATCACCATATATTTGAGGAACCTCCACACTGCCTTCAATAGCGGCTGCACCAGTCTGCATTCCCACCAACAGTGTATGAGGGTTCCTTTTTCTCCACAGCCTCTCTAACACTTGTTACTATTTGTCTTGTTGATGATAGCCACTCTGACTGGGGTGAGGTGATATCTCATTGTGGTTTTTATTTGCATTTTCCTGATGATTAGTGATGTTGAGCATTTTTTCATATGTCTATTTGCCATTTGTGTGTCCTCTTTGGAGAAATGTCTCTTCAGGTCGTCTGCCCATTTTTCAATTGGGTTGTTTGTTTTTTTGTTGTTGAGTTGCATGAGTTCCTTGTATATTCTGGATACTAGCCCCTTATCAGAGGCACTGTTTGTAAAACTCTTCTCCCATTCAGTTGGTTGCCTCTTTATTTTCTCAATGGTTTATTTTGCTGTGCAGAAGCTTTTAAGTTTCATATAGTCCCATTCATTTATTTTAGCTTTTACTTCCCTTGCCTTGGGGTCAAATTCATAAAATGTTCTTTGAACCCAAGATCCATAAGTTTAGTACCTGTGTTTTCTTCTATGCAGTTCATTGTGTCAGGTCTTATGCTTAAGTCTTTGATCCATTTTGAATTAATTTTGGTACATGGTGACAAATAGCAGTCCAGTTTCATTCTTTTACACGTGGCTATCCAATTCTGCCAGCACCATTTATTGAAGAGGCTGTCTTTTCTCCATTGTATGTTTTTGGCTTTTTTGTCAAAAATTATCTGTCCATATTTATGTGGTTTTATTTCTGGGTTCTCAATTCTATTCCATTGGTCTATGTGTCTGTTTTTCTGCCAGTACCATGCTATTTTTATTATTGTAGCCCTATAGTAGAAGCTGAAGTCAGGAAGTGTGATACCTCCATTATTGTTCTTTTCTCTTAAGATTGCTTTGGGTATTCGGGGTCTTTTGTGGTTCCCAACAAATCTGGTGACTTTTTTGTCCTATTTCTTTAAAAACTGCCATTGAGATTTTGATGGTGATTGCATTAAATCTGTGTATTGCTTTGGGTAATATGGCCATTTTAACTATGTTGATTCTTCCAATCCATGAGCATGGAATGTCTTTCCATTTCTTTGTATCTTTTTCAATTTCTTTTTAAAATGTCTTTTAGTTTTCAGCATATAGGTCTTTAACATCCTTGGTTAACTTTATTCCTAGGTATTTTATTCCTTTTGCTGCAATTGCAAAAGGAATTGTGTGTGTGTTTGTTTTTTTTTGTATTTCTTTTTCTGAGATTTCATTGTTAGTATACAGGAATGCAATGGACTTTTGTACGTTGATTTTGTAGCCGGCAACTTTACTGTATTCGCTGATTGTTTCTAATAGCTTTTTGGTAGAGGCTTTAGGGTTTTCTATATATAGCATCATGTCATCTGCAAAGAGTGACAATTTAACTTCTTCATTCCCAATTTAGATGCCTTTTATTTTTTTCTCTTGCCTGATTGCTCTGGTGAGGACTTCCAACACTACGTTAAAAAGCAGAGGTGATAGGGGACAGCCCTGTCGTGTTCCTGAACGTAGAGCAAAGGGCTTCAGTTTTTCACAATTAATATGAGATTAGCTGAGGGTTTGTCATATATGGCCTTTATTATGTGAAGGTATTTTCCTTCTATACCTATTTTATTAAGTGTTTTAATCATAAATGGATGTTGTATCTTGTGAAATGCTTTCTCTGCATCAATTGATATAATCATATGATTTTTGTCCTTTATTTTCTTTATGTGATGTATCACATTGATGGATTTGCGTATGTTGAACCATCCTTGTGCCCCGGGGATGAAACCCACTTGGTCGTGATGAATAATCTTTTTAATGCATTGTTGTATTCAATTTGCAAGAATTTTATTTTGGATTTTTGCATTGGTATTCATTAGAGATATTGGTCTGTAGTTTTCTTTTTTTGTGCTGTCCTTACCAGGTTTTGGTATCAGGGTAATGTTGGCCTCATAAAATGAGTTAGGGAGTACTGTCTCTTCTTCAATTTTTTGGAAGAGTTTGTGCAGAATTGGTATTAGATCCTCTTTGAAGGTTTGGTAGAATTCACTAGTGAAGCCATCTGGTCCCGGACTTTTGCTTTTGGGAAGGTTTTGGATGACTGATTCAATTTCGTTACTAGTGATCGGTCTGTTTAGATTTTCCAGTTCTTCATGGTTCAGCCTTGGAAGGCTATATGTTTCTAAGAACTTGTCCATTTCTTCTAGGTTGTTGAATTTGGTGGCACATAGTGCTTCATAGTATTCTTGGATGATCCTTTGTATTTCTGTGGTGTCCGTGATAACTTCCCCTTTTACGTTTCTGATTTTGTTAATCAGTGTCTTCTCTCTTTTTATCTTAGTAAGTCTAGCCAAGGGTTTGTCAATTTTGTTAATCTTTTCAAAGAACCAGCTCTTTGTCACATTAATTTTTTCTATTGTCTTTTTGTTCTCTATTTCATTTAGTTCTGCTCTAATTTTTGTTATTTCCTTTCTTCTGCTGACCTTGGGTTTTACTTGTTCTTCTTTTTCTAGTTCTTTAAGGTGTAACATGAGGTTATTTATTTGGGAGTTTTCTTGTTTCTTGAGATAGGCCTGTAATGAGATAAATTTCCCTCTTAAAACTGCTTTCGCTGCATCCCAAAAATTTTGGTAGGATGTATTTTCATTGTCATTTGTTTCTATGTATCTTTTTTTTTTTTTTTTATTAAATTTATTGGGGTGACAATTGTTAGTAAAATTACATAGATTTCAGGTGTACAATTCTGTACTACATCATCTATAAATCCCATTGTGTGTTCATCACCCAGAGTCAGTTCTCCTTCCATCACCATATATTCGATCCCCCTTACCCTCATCTCCCACCCCCCACCCCCCGCCCCCGTTACCCTCTGGTAACCACTAAACTATTGTCTGTGTCTATGAGTTTCTGTTTCTCATTTGTTTGTCTTGTTCTTTTGTTGTTTTTGGTTTATATACCACATATCAGTGAAATCACATGGTTCTCTGCTTTTTCTGTCTGACTTATTTCGCTCAGCATTACTCTCTCAAGATCCATCCATGTTGTCACAAATGTTCCTATATCATCTTTTCTTACTGCCGAATAGTATTCCATTGTGTATATATACCACAACTTCTTTATCCATTCATCTATCGAAGGACATTTTGGTTGTTTCCATGTCTTGGCCACCGTAAACAAAGCTGCAATGAACATTGGAGCACACGTGTCTTTATCTCTAAATGTTTTCAGATTTTTTGGGTAGATACCCAGAAGAGGGAATGCTGGGTCATATGGCAATTCTATTCGTAATTCTTTGAGAAACCTCCACACTGCCTTCCATAGCGGCTGTACCAGTCTGCATTCCCACCAACAGTATATGAGGGTTCCTTTTTCTCCACAGCCTCTCCAACATTTGTTATTATTTGTCTTGTTGATGATAGCCATTCTGACTGGGGTGAGGTGATATCTCATTGTGGTTTTGATTTGCATTTCTCTGATGATTAGTGATGTTGAGCATTTTTTCATATGTCTATTTGCCATTTGTATGTCCTCTTTGGAGAAATGTCTCTTCAAGTCCTCTGCCCATTTTTCAATTGGGTTGTTTGTTTTTTTGTTATTGAGTTGCATGAGTTCCTTGTATATTCTGGATACTAGCCCCTTATCGGAGGCACTGTTTGCAAAAATCTTCTCCCATTTAGTTGGTGGCCTCTTTATTTTGTCAATGGTTTCTTTTGCTGTGCAGAAGCTTTTAAGTTTCATATAGTCCCATTCGTTTATTTTAGCTTTTACTTCCATTGCCTTTGGAGTCAAGTTCATAAAATGCTCTTTGAACCCAAGGTCCATAAGTTTAGTACCTATGTTTTCTTCTATGCAGTTTATTGTGTCAGGTCTTATGCTTAAGTCTTTGATCCATTTTGAATTAACTTTGGTACACGGTGACAAATAGCAGTCCAGTTTCATTCTTTTGCACGTGGCTATCCAATTCTCCCAGCACCATTTATTGAAGAGGCTGTCTTTCCTCCATTGTATGTTTTTAGCTTCTTTGTCAAAAATTATCTGTCCATATTTATGCGGTTTTATTTCTGGGTTCTCAATTCTATTCCATTGGTCTATGTGTCTGTTTTTCTGCCAATACCATGCTGTTTTGATTATTGTAGCCCTGTAGTATAAGCCAAAGTCAAGAAGTGTGATACCTCCATTATTGTTCTTTTTCCTTAAGATTGCTTTGGCTATTCGGGGTCTTTTGTGGTTCTAAACAAATCTGATGATTTTTTGTTCTATTTCTTTAAAATATGCCATTGGGATTTTGATGGGGATTGCATTGAATCTGTATATTGCTTTGGGTAATATGGCCATTTTAACTATGTTGATTCTTCCAATCCATGAGCACGGAATGTCTTTCCATTTCTTTGTGTCTTCTTCAATTTCTTTCAAAAATGTCTTATAGTTTTCAGCATATAGGTCTTTCACATCCTTGGTTAAGTTTATTCCTAGGTATTTTATTCTTTTTGCTGCAATTGCAAAAGGAATTGTTTTTTGTATTTCTTTTTCTGAGATTTCATTGTTAGTATATAGGAAGGCAATGGACTTTTGTGCGTTGATTTTGTAGCCGGCAACTTTACTGTATTCGTTGATTGTTTCTAATAGCTTTTTGGTGGAGTCTTTAGGGTTTTCTATATATAGCATCATGTCATCTGCAAAGAGTGATAATTTAACTTCTTCATTCCCAATTTGGATGCCTTTTATTTCTTTCTCTTGCCTGATTGCTCTGGCAAGGACTTCCAACACTATGTTGAAAAGCAGAGGTGATAGGGGACATCCCTGTCGTGTTCCTGAACGTAGAAAAAGGGCTTCAGTTTTTCTCCATTAATTATGAGATTAGCAGAGGGCTTGTCATATATGGCCTTTATTATGTTAAGGTATTTTCCTTCTATACCCATTTTATTAAGTGTTTTAATCATAAATGGATGTTGTATCTTGTCAAATGCTTTTTCTGCATCAATTGATATAATCATATGATTTTTGTCCTTTATTTTGTTTATGTGATGTATCACATTGATGGATTTGCGTATGTTGAACCATCCTTGTGCCCCGGGGATGAACCCCACTTGGTCGTGATGAATAATCTTTTTAATGCATTGTTGTATTCGATTTGCTAGAATTTTATTTAGGATTTTTGGATCGGTATTCATTAGAGATATTGGTCTGTAGTTTTCTTTTTTTGTGCTGTCCTTACCAGGTTTTGGTATCAGGGTAATGTTGGCCTCATAAAATGAGTTAGGGAGTACTGTCTCTTCTTCAATTTTTTGGAAGAGTTTGTGCAGAATTGGTATTAGATCCTCTTTGAAGGTTTGGTAGAATTCACTAGTGAAGCCATCTGGTCCCGGACTTTTGCTTTTGGGAAGGTTTTGGATGACTGATTCAATTTCGTTACTAGTGATCGGTCTGTTTAGATTTTCCAGTTCTTCATGGTTCAGCCTTGGAAGGCTATATGTTTCTAAGAACTTGTCCATTTCTTCTAGGTTGTTGAATTTGGTGGCATATAGTCCTTCATAGTATTCTTGGATGATCCTTTGTATTTCTGTGGTGTCCGTGATAACTTCCCCTTTTACGTTTCTGATTTTGTTAATCAGTGTCTTCTCTCTTTTTATCTTAGTAAGTCTAGCCAAGGGTTTGTCAATTTTGTTAATCTTTTCAAAGAACCAGCTCTTTGTCACATTAATTTTTTCTATTGTCTTTTTGTTCTCTATTTCATTTAGTTCTGCTCTAATTTTTGTTATTTCCTTTCTTCTGCTGACCTTGGGTTTTACTTGTTCTTCTTTTTCTAGTTCTTTAAGGTGTAACATAAGGTTATTTATTTGGGAATTTTCTTGTTTTTTGAGATAGGCCTGTAATGAGATAAATTTCCCTCTTAAAACTGCTTTCGCTGCATCCCAAAAATTTTGGTAGGATGTATTTTCATTGTCATTTGTTTCTATGTATCTTTTGATCTCTCCTCTAATTTCTTCTTTGACCCAGTCCTTCTTTAAAAGTATGTTGTTTAGTCTCCATGTATTTGTGTTGTTTCCCGCTTTCTTTTTACAGTTGATGTCCAATTTCAAAGCCTTGTGATCAGAGAATATGCATGGTATGATTTCAATCTTCTTAAATTTGTTGAGACTGATTTTATGTCCCAATATATGGTCTATCCTTGAGAATGTTCCATGTACACTAGAAAAGAATGTATAGTCTGATGTTTTAGGATGAAGTGCTCTATAAATGTCAATTATGTCCATTTCATCTAATGTGTCATTTAGGGCTACTATTTCGTTATTTATTTTCTGTTTGGAAGATCTATCCATAGCTGTCAATGATGTATTTAAGTCCCCTAGTATAATTGTGTTTTGGTCAATTTCTCCCTTTAGTTCTGTTAGTAGTTGCTTGGTGTATTTCGGTGCTCCCTGATTGGGGGCATAAATATTGATGACTGTTATGTCTTCTTGTTGTACAATCCCCTTCACCATTATGAAATGTCCATCTTTGTCTCTTGTTATCTTTTTCACCTTGAAGTCTGTTTCATCTGATATCATTATGGCTACACCTGATTTTCTCTGGGCACCATTTGCTTGGAGTGTCAATTTCCACCCTTTCACTTTGAGTCTATGCTTGTCCTTGTAGCTGAGATGTGTCTCTTGGAGACAGCATATGGTTGGGTTTAGTTTTTTGATCCAATCTGCTACTCTGTGCCTTTTTATTGGTGAGTTCAGTCCATTTACATTTAGGGTGATTATTGATATGTGAGGATTTCCTGTCATTCTATCCTTAGTTTTCTGGTAAGGCTGTGTCTCCATTGTTTCTTTGCCTTTTTGTTGTTGTCTATTATTTCTGTGTGGTGGTATTCTATGATGTTTCCCTCTGTTTCTTCTTTTATTTCAGTATATATTTCTTTTCTTTTTTATTTATTTATTTATTTATTTATTTATTTATTTTTAATTAATTAGTTTCAGGTGCACAAGACAAAGCAAAACTTAGACGTTTATCATTTATATCCCTCACACTGTGTGAATCCCCCTCCCCCCATCCTCTATCCCTCTGTACATTCCCAAAACCTCTCACCTTCCCCTTATCCCCACCCCCCCGCCCCTCTAGCAACCCTCTGTTTTTCCTCCATGTTTCCAAAACTGTTTCTGATTAGTTCATTCACTTATTCTTTTCTTTAGATTCCGCATATAAGTGAGATCATATGGTATTTGTCTTTCTCTTTCTGACTTATTTCACTTAACATAATGTTCTCTAGGTCCATCCATGTTGTTGCAAATGGTAAGATTTCTTTCTTCTTTATGGCTGCGTAATACTCCATTGTATAAATGTACCACAGTTTCTTAATCCAGTCATCTACCGATGGGCATTTCGGTTGTTTCCAGGTCTTGGCTATTGTATATAGTGCTGCAATAAACATAGGAATGCATAAAGATTTTTGAATTGGAGTTTTGGATTTCTCCGGATAGATACCTAGGAGTGGGATTGCTGGATCATAAGGTAGTTCCATTTTCAGATTTTTGAGATATCTCCAAACTGTTTTCCATAGTGGCTGCACCAATCTGCATTCCCACCAACAGTGCACCAGCGTTCCCTTTTCTCCGCATCCACGCCAGCACTTGTTGTTTGTTGATTTATTGATGATAGCCATCCTGACTGGGGTGAGGTGGTATCTCATTGTGGTTTTTATTTGCATTTCTCTAATGGTTAGTGAGGTTGAACATTTCTTCATATGTCTGTTTTCCATCTGTGTGTCCTTTTTAGAAAAATGTCTCTTCATGTCCTCTGCCCATTTTTTAATTGGGTTGTTTGTTTTTTTGGAGTTGAGTTGAGTGAGTTTTTTATAAATTTGTGATATTAACCCCTTATCAGATATATCGTTGGCAAATATCTTTTCCCAATCAGTAGGATCCCTTTTTGTTTTATTGATGGTTTCCTTTGCTGTGAAAAAGCTTTTTAGTTTGATGTAATCCCACATGTTTATTTTTCCTCTTACTTCCCTCGCGCGAGGGGATATATCAGTAAAAATCTTACTCCGGGTAATGTCTGTGAAGTTTCTTCCTATATTTTCTTCTAGGAATTTTATGGTTTCAGATCTTACATTTAAATCTTTAAGCCATTTTGAATTTATTTTTGTATGTGGTGTAAGGAGGTGATCCAGCTTCATCTTTTTGCATGTGTCTGTCCAAGTTTCCCAGCACCATTTATTGAATAGACTGTCTTTACCCCACCGTACATTCTTGCTTCCATTGTCATAGATTAAATGGCCATATAGGCATGGATTTATTTCTGGACTCTCTATTCTGTTCCATTGATCTATGGGTCTGTTTTTATGCCAGTACCATGCTGTTTTGATTACTGTAGCCTTGTAGTATAATTTGAAGTCAGGTATTGTTATACCTCCCACTTTGTTCTTATTTCTCAAGATTGTTGAAGATATCCAGGGTCTTTTGTTATCCCATATAAATTTTAGGATTATATGTTCTATTTCTGTGAAAAATGTCGTTGGTAATTTGATAGGAATTGCGTTGAATATGTATATTGCCTTAGGCAGTATGGACATTTTAACTATATTAATTCTTCCTATCCATGAACATGGTATGTGTTTCCATCTATTTGTATCTTCTTTCATTTCTTTCTTCAGTGTCTTATAATTTTCTGAGTACAGATCTTTTACTTCTTTGGTTAAATATATTCCCAGGTATTTTATAGTCTTTGGAGCAATTGTAAATGGAATTGCTTTTTTAATTTCTCCTTCTGATGTTTTATTATTGGTATATACAAATGCAACTGATTTCTGAATATTAATTTTGTATCCTGCTACTTTACTAAATTCATCTATCAGCTCTAATAGTTTCTTGGTGGAGTCTTTAGGGTTCTCTAAATATAGTATCATATCATCTGCATATAATGACAGTTTTACTTCCTCCTTACCGATTTGGATGCCTTTTATTTCTTTTTCTTGTCTGATTGCTGTGGCTAGAACTTCCAGCACTATGTTGAGTAGAAGTGGAGAAAGTGGGCAGCCTTGCCTTGTTCCTGATTTTAAGGGGAATGGTTTTAGTTTTTCCCCATTGAGTATGATGTTAGCTGTGGGTCTATCATATATGGCCTTTATTATGTTGAGATATGATCCCTCTATTCCCACTTTCTTAAGGGTTTTTATCATGAATGGCTGCTGAATTTTATCAAATGCTTTTTCTGCGTCAATTGATATGATCATACGATTTTTATTTTTCATTTTGTTAATGTGGTGTATCACATTAATTGATTTGCGGATGTTGAACCACCCTTGCATACCAGGGATGAATCCCACTTGATCATGGTGTATAATCTTTTTAATATATTGCTGAATTCTGTTTGCTAGTATTTTGTTGAGGATTTTTGCATCTATGTTCATTAGCGATATCGGCCTGTAGTTTTCTTTTTTTGTGGTGTCTTTGTCTGATTTTGGGATCAGGGTGATAGTGGCTTCATAAAAAGTGTTTGGGAGTCTTCCCTCCTTCTGGATTTTTTGGAAGAGTTTGAGGAGAATAGGTGACAATTCTTTTTTGAACGTTCTGTAAAATTCACCTGTAAAGCCATCTGGTCCAGGGCTTTTGGTTGTTGGGAGATTGTTGATTACTGATTCAATTTCCTTGGTGGTAATCAGTCTATTCAGGTTTTCTGTCTCCTCTTGAGTTAGCCTTGGGAGGTTGTATGCATCTAGAAAATTGTCCATTTCTTCCAGGTTGTCAAATTTGTTGGCATACAGTTGCTCATAGTAATTTCTTAGGATTTTTTGTATCTCTGCAGTGTCTGTTGTCACTTCTCCTCTTTCATTACTGATTTTATTCATTTGGGTCCTCTCTCTCTTTTTTTTAATGAGTCTGGCTAAAGGTTTGTCAATTTTGTTTATCTTCTCTAAGAACCAACTCTTGGATTCATTGATCTTTTGTATTGTTTTTCTGGTTTCTATTTCATTTATTTCCGCTCTGATCTTTATTATCTCCTTCCTTGTACTCCCTTTGGGCTTATTTTGTTGTTCTTTTTCCAGATCCCTTAAGTGTGAAGATAAACTGTTGATTAGTGATGTTTCTTGTTTCTTTAGGTAGGCCTGCAGTGCTATGAACTTCCCTCTTAGGACTGCTTTTGCGGCATCCCATAGATTTTGGGTCGTTGTATTTTCATTTTCGTTTGTCTCGAGATATCTTTTGATTTCTTCCTTGATCTCCTGTTTGACCTATTCATTGTTTAGTAACATATTATTCAGCATCCATGAATTTGTGTGTCTTCCAGTCTTTTTCCTGTAGTTCATTTCTAATTTCATAGCACTGTGGTCAGAGAAGACAATTGGTATGATTTCAATTTTCTTAAATTTATCCAGACTTGCTTTGTGGCCTAACATATGGTCTATCTTGGAGAATGTTCCATGTGCGCTTGAGAAGAACGTGTATTCTGCAGCATTGGGGTGGAATGCTCTGAAAATATCGGTTAAATCCAATTGGTCCAATGTGTCATTTAAGGCTGTTGTTTCCGTATTGATTTTCTGTCTGGAAGACCTGTCCCTTGTTGTCAGAGGTGTGTTGAAGTCCCCTACTATGATAGTGTTACTGTTGATCTCCATCTTTATGTCAGTCAATATTTGTTTTATATATTTAGGTGCGCCTATGTTGGGTGCATAGATGTTTACTAGGGTTATATCCTCTTGTCGAATTGATCCCTTTATTATTATATAGTGTCCATCTTTGTCTTTTAATATTTTCTTCATTTTAAAGTCTATTTTGTCAGAGATAAGTATTGCAACTCCAGCTTTTTTCTCATTTCCATTTGCATGGAATATCCTACTCCAACCCTTCACTTTTAGCCTGTGTGTGTCTTTTGATCTGAGGTGAGTCTCTTGTATACAGCATATACAAGGGTCTTGCTTTCTTATCCATTCAGCCACCCTATGTCTCTTGATTGGAGCATTTAAACCATTTACATTTAAAGTGATTATTGATAAGTACATAGTTATTGCCATTTTTAAATTTGTGGATAGATTGTTTTCGTCTTTCTTCTATTTACAGAAGTCCTTTTAGTATTTCTTGCAATGCTGGCCTGGTGGTAATGAATTCCTTTAGCTTATTCTTTTCTGGGAAGCTCTTTATCTCCCCGTCAATTTTAAATGATAGCCTTGCTGGATAAAGCAACCTAGGTTGTAGGCCTTTGTTTTCCATCACTTTGAGTATCTCCTGCCACTCCCTCCTGGCCTTCAATGTTTCTGCAGAAAAGTCATTTGATAGTCTTATGGGAGTTCCCTTGTATGTAACCCTCTGTCTTTCTCTTGCTGCTTTTAGGATTCTCTCTTTGTCTTTAATCTTTGCCATTTTAGCTATAATGTGTCTTGGAGTGGACCTGTTTGGGTTTATCCTGGTTGGAACTCTCTGCACTTCCTGGACTTGTATGTTGGTTTCCTTCATCAGGTTAGGGAAATGTTCAGACATTATTACTTCAAATATGCTCTCAATCCCTTGTTTCTTCTCTTCACCTTCTGGTATTCCTATGATGCGCATGTTGTTGCGCTTGATGTTATCCCATAGGTCTCTTAAACCATCTTCATTGTTTTTTATTCTTTTTTCTTTCTGTTGTTCTGTTTGGGTGATCTCTGCTAACTTGTCTTCTAAGTCGCTGATTCGATCCTCTGCTTCATCTAACCTGCTGTTAATTCCTTCAAGTGAGTTCTTTATTTCGGTAACTGTGTTCTTTAGTTCTAACTGGTTGTTCGTTATGATTTCTACATCCTTCTTGACGTCCTCTCTAAGTTCCTTAAACATTCTTGTCATCAGTATTCTGAACTCTGTCTCTGACAGTTTGGTTACCTCTGCTTCATTTAGTTCCATTTCTGAAGGTTTCTTCTGTTCTTTTATTTGGGATATGTTTCTTTGTTTCCTCATTCTGGCTGACTCTCTGTGTTTGCTTCGATGTATTAGGTAGATGCCCTGGAGTTCTTAGTTCTTGCTGGATTAGTATATAATAAATGTCCTTTATATTTGACTTGCACTACTTCGTTCTTCTCCCCTGCGTGTGCTCTAAAAGTGACTCTTGTGTTGTGTATATTGTCCTGTTAAAGAAGATCCTTAATTGCTTTTCGCTTGTGAGTAGGTGGAGTTAACTCCTAGGCTGACTAGTTGTGAGACTTGGCTTTGCCCACGCAGGGTATTCTGCTGCGTGAGGATTGACCTCTTAGATGTGGTTTGCCCTTTGGCCTCTATGTGCCTGTAAAGTATCCCCTCTGAGTGTGTCACTTGTAGGTCAAACCCGGTAGTACTCTGGCTTGGTCTGGAGTTGGCCGCTGGGTATGTTGAATCTTGTGCCTCTTAAGCTGGGCACTGGTAGGGCAATTTCAGAACAAAGCAAATCACCAAGCACAACAATAACAACAAGGAAAAAGTCAAATACATTCACATGTAAAAAAACAATCGACAACCCCCACTCGATACAAGCAAGGATGTCAGAAATATAAAGACAAATCAAAACAGAACAACAACAACAAAAAAAATAGCGCCAGTTGTAGCTTAAGCCCACCAAGTAATCTCCAGGTTGTTCTCTGCTATAGCACAGAGTCCCCACTCGACACAGGCAAAGATGTCAGAAATATAAAGACGAATCAAAACAGAACAAAAAAACACAGCGCCAGTTGTGGCTTAAGCCCACCAAGTAATCTCCAGGTTGTTCTCTGCTATAGCACAGAGTCCCCACTCGACACAGGCAAAGATGTCAAAAATATAAAGACAAATAAAAACAGAACAAAAACAAACAAACAAACAAACAAAAACCACAGCGCCAGTTGTGGCTTAAGCCCACCAAGTAATCTCCAGGTTGTTCTCTGCTATAGCATAGAGTCCCCACTCGACACAGGCAAAGATGTCAAAAATATAAAGACAAATCAAAACAGAACAAAAACAAACAAACAAACAAAAACAAACAAACAAACAAACAAAAAACACAGCGCCAGTTGTGGCTTAAGCCCACCAAGTAATCTCCAAGTTGTTCTCTGCTGTAGCACAGAATCCCCACTCGACACAGGCAAAGATGTCAAAAATATAAAGACAAATCAAAACAGAACAAAAACAAACAAACAAAAACAAACAAACAAACAAACAAACAAACAAAAAACACAGCGCCAGTTGTGGCTTAAGCCCACCAAGTAATCTCCAAGTTGTTCTCTGCTGTAGCACAGAATCCCCACTCGACACAGGCAAAGATGTCAAAAATATAAAGACAAATCAAAACAGAAAAAAAAAAAAAAAAGGGAGCGCTAGTTGTGGCTTAAGCCCACCAAGTAATCCCCTGCGTATTGTGCAAGTAGAGCCGGTCACCTGATGCCCAGAGTGACTCTGAGGCTGCAGCTTTAGATGCGTGGGGCTGAGGGGTCTGGACAGTAGGTTTTACAAAGTCAGTGCAGTTTCTGCCCTTGCCGGCACATATGCACACCGAGAATAGCACCACCAGCCCTGTGTCCAGCTCTCCTGAGTCTTAGGGCACCTCTTCCCTGTGTGTGTGTGTGGCCGGCAGGGAATTCCTCAGCTGCTGAAAGCTGAGTGCTGTATCTGCCACTTACTGCTGATCCCTGGGAGTGCCTCCGCCGATGTAATTGCCCCACCCTAGGCAGCCCAGAAAGGGTGGGGGCTGGGGATGGAAAGAGGGGTCTTCTCTTTCCCAGCCCAGCTGTGTCACACCCCACCCACAGGCCAGAAACGGTGGTATCTGGAGGTGGATGAGTCTTCTGTCTCCTAGTCCAGGGCAAACCACACTCTTCTCAGCCTCTTCCCTGGGCCAAAGCCAGCGGCCAGTCTTCCCTTAGCCCAAACCCCAAGGCTCCTCTGTAATCTGACACTGCTCTTCAGATCAGGAGCCAGTTCAAGTCTCTGGAAGGGTGGGGGTAGGATTGGAAGAGCGGGGGGAAGGGCCCAGGTATGGAGTTTAATAGCCTCAAATGCTAGATATCCTCCCTCTGCGAGGGGGAGCGGTCTGCTGTGGGACGCAAAGCAGAGTCCGCCACCTAGCTTTTGTGTTCTCTCTTTTGTCCTGGGAACCCCTGCGTCTCTGCAGCTGGGGATGTGTTTGCCCCGCTCTAGGCTGGCTAGAAAAAGAGTGGGGGCTGGGGATGAAAGGAGGGGTCTTCTCTTTCCCAGCCCCGCTGTCTTAACACTCTTCCCGCAGGCCAGAAAAGGTGGTGGCTGGGGGCGGAAGATTCCCAGCTCCTAGCCTCCTCCCTGGGCCCGCCTGTCTTCCCAAGGCGCCTCTGTAATCTGCCGCTGCTCCTT
This sequence comes from Rhinolophus sinicus, assembly GCF_057876585.1. Lineage (NCBI taxonomy): Eukaryota > Metazoa > Chordata > Mammalia > Chiroptera > Rhinolophidae > Rhinolophus > Rhinolophus sinicus. The sequence continues at coordinate 100,071,712 of NC_142514.1, read as the reverse complement.
AGTGCAGGGGCTAGATCAAGTCTCTAGAAAGGCGGGGGTAGGGTCGGAAGAGCGGGGGAAGGTGCCCAGGCACGGAGTCTGTGTTCCTTGTCCGGCCCAAGGACCAACTGAGGTTATTAGTTGAAGTTAATGCTGGATATGCTGCCCCTGCAGCGGGAGAGGTCCGCTGTGGGACGCAGGGCAAAACGCCCACCTCCTGGCTTCCGGGCTCTCCTCCGTCCTGGGATATCCTGCGTATCTGTAGCCGTGGGTGTGGGCTGGAATTTCACAGGCACAGGTGCGGAGCAGATTTCCACAACCCAAGGGTGGGGGCCGAATTTCTACCGCCACAGGTGTGGACCGCGATTCCAACCCGCGTCCCCACCGCCGCCGCAGGTGCGGCGTGTCTCCGCTCTGCTCCCTTCCTTCTTCCCCTGCTCGCCCAATTTTTCCCCACCTGCAAGAAATCCCTGCGCGAGTCTCTTCGCTGTTCTGCGTGATGAGCAGAGAGTCCTTTGATGGGTTATAAGCTTCCCGTTTCTGATAAGATCCGACGGGGAACTCAAAAAGTGCGCCCCGCTGCCGCCATTCCTATGACGTCACTCTCAGTATATATTTCAATTCTGGATTTATTTTGAGTGGTTACCCTTAAGTTTATGTAAAAGAAAGTTTGATATTTAGAGTATTCCATTTTCTTCAGTACGCTTACTTTCTCCATTCCCAGATTCCGGTTCAGGCCTTTACTCTCCCCCTTTTTGAGTTTTGGTTGCCACAAATTGTCCCTGTTGATGGTGGTCGAATAGCCTCCTTTAGTATTTCTTGTAGTGCAGGTCGTGTATTAGAAAATTCCCTCAGCTTCTGTATGTCTGGAAAGGTCTTTATTCCTCCTTCATATCTAAAGGATATCTTTGCTGGATATATTATTCTTGTCTCATGGTTTCTCTCTTTCAATAGTTTGAATATTTGGTTCCACTCCCTCCTGGCTTGTAGAGTTTCTGCTGAAAAATCTGATGATAATCTAATGGGCTTTCCTTTGTAAGTTACCGTCTTCTTTTCCCTGGCTGCCTTGAGGATTCTTTCTTTGTCGTTGATTTTAGACAGCTTCAATACAATGTGCCTTGGAGAAGGTCTGTTGGGATTGAGGTAACTAGGTGTTCTATTTGCTTCTTGGATTCGAGGGTCCAGTTCTGTCCATAAATTTGGGAAGTTCTCTTCGACAATTTGTTTGAATATATTCTCTGTTCCCTTCTCTCTTTCTTCTCCTTCTGGTATGCCCATTATTCTTATATTGCTCTTTCTGATGGAGTCAGAAAGTTCTTGTAGAGTTTCTTCATTTCTTTTAAGTCTCATGTCTCTTTCTTCTTCTATCTGTGTCATTTCCAGGTTTCTATCTTCGATGTCACTGATTCTTTGCTCCATCTGGTCAACTCTACTACCTAAGCTGGTTATTTCATTCTTAATTTCTTCTATTGAGTTCTTAATCTCCAGAAATTCTATTTGGTTCTTTTTTAAGATTTCAATCTCTTTCGTAAAATGCTCATGCTGTTCTTTGATTGAGTTTCTGAGTTCCTTTAACTGCCTATCTGTGTTTTCTTGTATCTCGTTGAGTTTTTTCAGAACTGCAATCTTGAATTCTCTGTCATTTAAGTCACATATTTCTGTATCTTTAAGTGCCTTCTCTGGAGATTTTTCACTTTCTCTCTGAGCTATCTTGTTGCCTTGGTTATTCATGGCGATTACTGGTTTACTATTTCTCTTCCTAGACATCTACAAGAGTGACTTCTGCAACAGGTTGATAGAAAGCGGTCTTTCTTTTGTTTGCCAGTACTTGTTGGTAGAATGTTTTATTATTTGTCCAACTGCAACTTATTTTTCTTCTCCCACACAGTAGTGCTATGTTTTCTCTGCACTATTCCAACTTCTCACACAATGGGGCGATTCCCTGGGAGACGGGCTTCTCCTCTGTTAATAGTTCATCTAGGTCACAGGGCGCAGTGTCCCGGTGGGTATGCGGAGAGCTTTTGATGTTCCAAAGCTCTTCCAGCTCCTGATTCAGAGCCCGTATATTTCAGCAGTTCTGTTTACTCCTGCAGGGATCCGCCCAGATAGGTGGGGTCAGGGGCGGGGTGAGCTGTGAGAGGTGGCCCAGAGCAATGGCGGCGACCACCACCACAGCCGGTCCTGCTTCCACAGCTCTCTCCCCTTTGCTGGAACTAGTTGGGCTGTGAATTTGTGTTTGCGGCCCACAGTTCTCAAAACAGCAAATTTTCTGTTGTTTTGATCTGACACTGCTACTGTTTCGCTTCTAGCACCGGGCAGGTGGGGGTGGGGCGAGCTCTGGGAGGGGAGGGAGGGGGCGGCTAGTCTCAGTGCCTAAGGCTCCGTTCTCTGCTCGGCAGTGCGGGCTTAAACCACCGTTTTCAGCCTTTTTCCCTCAGTCTTTTCTCCGAGGTCTCTGCCGTGAGCGTTGGGTTCAGCCGTGTTATATGCTGTCCCCTCAGCCCTGTGGAGCCCTGGCGGAGCCCTAGCAGTCCGAGTTCTTCCCTCTCCCGCAGCTGCAGTAGTTCTGGGAAACAGCGAGCTCGGAGCCCTGAGCTATGTCTGCGTCCTGTGCCCGCGCGGCTCCGTGTCCGCGCACTTCTCCCTTCCCTCCTCCCTCCACTCGCGCGAATCTCCCACCTGTAGGTGATTTCAGTCGGTAGTGGGCCTCTTCGTGTTGCCTGTCTGCTGTGCAGGGAGTCCTTTGTGGAGTTTTTGTTGTTCGATTTGTTGTAAATTCCAGGGGAGCTTTACAGAGGCTCACCTCACTCCGCCATTTTTCCGGAAGTCCCTTCTATGTATCTTTTGATCTCTCCTCTAATTTCTTCTTTGACCCAGTCCTTCTTTAAAAGTATGTTGTTTAATCTCCATGTATTTCTGTTTTTCCCCGCTTTCTTTTTACAGTTGATATCCAATTTCAAAGCCTTGTGATCAGAGAATATGCATGGTATGATTTCAATCTTCTTAAATTTGTTGAGACAGATTTTATGTCCCAATATATGGTCTATCCTTGAGAATGTTCCGTGTACACTAGAAAAGAATGTATAGTCTGATGTTTTAGGATGAAGTGCTCTATAAATGTCAATTATGTCCATTTCATCTAATGTGTCATTTAGGGCTACTATTTCGTTATTTATTTTCTGTTTGGATGATCTATCCATAGCTGTCAATGATGTATTTAAGTCCCCTAGTATAATTGTGTTTTGGTCAATTTCTCCTTTTAGTTCTGTTAGTAGTTGCTTGGTGTATTTCGGTGCTCCCTGATTGGGGGCATAAATATTGATGACTGTTATGTCTTCTTGTTGTACAGTCCCCTTCACCATTATGAAATGTCCATCTTTGTCTCTTGTTATCTTTTTCACCCTGAAGTCTGTTTCATCTGATATCATTATGGCTACACCTGATTTTCTCTGGGTACCATTTGCTTGGAGTGTCAATTTCCACCCTTTCACTTTGAGTCTATGCTTGTCCTTGTAGCTGAGATGTGTCTCTTGGAGACAGCATATGGTTGGGTTTAGTTTTTTGATCCAATCTGCTACTCTGTGCCTTTTTATTGGTGAGTTCAGTCCATTTACATTTAGGGTGATTATTGATATGTGAGGATTTCCTGTCATTCTATCTTTAGTTTTCTGGTAAGGCTGTGTCTCCATTGTTTCTTTGCCTTTTTGTTGTTGTCTATTATTTCTGTGTGGTGGTATTCTATGATGTTTCCCTCTGTTTCTTCTTTTATTTCAGTATATATTTCAATTCTGGATTTATTTTGAGTGGTTACCCTTAAGTTTATGTAAAAGAAAGTTTGATATTTAGAGTATTCCATTTTCTTCAGCACGCTTACTTTCTCCATTCCCATATTTCGAATCAGGCCTTTACTCTCCCCCTTTTTGAGTTGTGGTTGCCACAAATTGTCCCTGCTGATGGTGGTCGAATAGCCTCCTTTAGTATTTCTTGTAGTGCAGGTCATGTATTAGAAAATTCCCTCAGCTTCTGTATGTCTGGAAAGGTCTTTATTCCTCCTTCATATCTAAAGGATATCTTTGCTGTATAGATTATTCTTGGCTCATGATTTCTCTCTTTCAATAGTTTGAATATTTGGTTCCACTCCCTCCTGGCTTGTAGAGTTTCTGCTGAAAAATCTGATGATGATCTAATGGGCTTTCCTTTGTAAGTTACCGTCTTCTTTTCCCTGGCTGCCTTGAGGATTCTTTCTTTGTCGTTGATTTTAGACAGCTTCAATACAATGTGCCTTGGAGAAGGCCTGTTGGGTTTGAGGTAACTAGGTGTTCTATTTGCTTCTTGGATTCGAGGGTCCAGTTCTGTCCACAAATTTGGGAAGTTCTCATCGACAATTTGTTTGAATATATTCTCTGTTCCCTTCTCTCTTTCTTCTCCTTCTGGTATGCCCATTATTCTTATATTGCTCTTTGTGATGGAGTCAGAAAGTTCTTGTAGAGTCTTTCATTTCTTTTAAGTCTCAAGTCTCTTTCTTCTTCTATCTGTGTCATTTCCAGGTTTCTATCTTCGATGTCACTGATTCTTTCCTCCATCTGGTCAACTCTACTACCTAAGCTGGTTATTTCATTCTTAATTTCTTCTATTGAGTTCTTAATCTCCAGAAATTCTATTTGGTTCTTTTTTAAGATTTCAATCTCTTTCGTAAAATGCTCATGCTGTTCTTTGATTGAGTTTCTGAGTTCATTTAACTGCCTATTTGTGTTTTCTTGTATTTCGTTGATTTTTTTCAGAACTGCAATCTTGAATTCTCTGTCACTTAAGTCACATATTTCTGTATCTTTAAGTGCATTCTCTAGAGATTTTTCACTTTCTTTCTGAGCTGTCTTGTTGCCTTGGTTATTCATGGCGATTACTTTTGGTTTACTATTTCTCTTCCTAGACATCTACAGGAGTGAGTTCTGCAACAGGTTGATAGGAAGAGGTCTTTCTTTTGTTTTCCAGTGCTTGTTGGTGGAATGTCTTATTATTTCTCCAACTGCAATTTATTTTTCTTCTCCCACACGGTAGTGCTGTTTTCTCTGCACTATTCCTGCTTCTCACACAATGGGGGGATTCCCTGGGAGACGGGCTTCTCCTCTGTTAATAGTTCATCTAGGTCACAGGGCGCAGTATCCCAGTGGGTATGCGGAGAGCTTTTGATGTTCCAAAGCTCTTCCAGCTCCTGATTCAGAGCCCGTATGTTTCAGCAGTTCTGTTTACTCCTGCAGGGATCCGCCCAGATAGGTGAGGTCAGGCGCGGGGTGAGTTGTGAGAGGTGGCCCAGAGCAATGGCGGCGACCACCACCACAGCCGGTCCTGCTTCCACAGCTCTCTCCCCTTTGCTGGAACTAGTCGAGCTGTGAATTTGTGTCTGTGGCCCACAGTTCTCAAAACAGCAAATTTTCTGTTGTTTTTATCTGACACTGCTACTGTTTAGCTTCTAGCACCGCGAGGTGGTGGCGGGGCGAGCTCTGGGAGGGGTGGGAGGGGGCGGCTAGTCTCAGTGCCTAAGGCTCCGTTCTCTACTCGGCAGTGCGGGCTTAAACCACCGTTTTCAGCCTTTTTCCCTCAGTCTTTTCTCCGAGGTCTCTGCCATGAGCGTTGGGTTCAGCCGTGTTATATGCTGTCCCCTCAGCCCTGTGGAGCCCTGGCAGAGCCCTAGCAGTCCGAGTTCTTCCCTCTCCCGCAGCTTCGGTAGCTCCGGGAAGCAGCGAGCTCGGCGCACTGAGCTAGGTCTGCGTCCTGTGCCCGCGCGGCTACTTCTCCGCGCGCTTCTCCCTTTCCTCTTCCCTCCACTTGCGCGAATCTCCCACCTGTAGGTGATTTCAGTCGGTAGTGGGCCTCTTCGTGTTGCCTGTCTGCTGTGCAGGGAGTCCTTTGTGGAGTTTTTGTTGTTCGATTCGTTGTAAATTCCAGGGGAGCTTTACAGAGGCTCACCTCACGCCGCCATTTTTTGAGAGATATTTTCTAATGAGGCCTGAGCGACGACTTCACCATCATTCTGTCACCCCAAAGCTGGAGCAATGGGTAGATGTTTTTCTGAAATCTCAGGGAGTGATGGATCCTGTCCCTCTCTAAGAAGAGAAAAGAGTCTCTGGGCAAAGGGATTCCTGGGCAGAGGGTCTATAGCTTCATGCCCAGCCCAGGGCTTTCCCTATGTTCAGGGTACAAAACCCTGGATCATTTTTTCATCCTGGCATCTCTGTTTAATATATCTCTGAAAACATGAGTGCCCTTTGTTCTGAGGAGGATAGATTTCTAGTGCTGTGTAATAGATCACTCCAAAACTTAGTGACTTAAAATGACAGCAATCATTTATTATTTCTCATGGTGTCTGGTGCTCAGGAGCAGCTTGGTTGGCTGGTTCTGGCTCATGAGGTCTCTGGGTTTCTCATGAGTTTGCAGTCAGGATTTTGCTGGGGCTGCCATCATCTGAAGGCTGGACTGGGGCTGGGTCCCACTTTTAAGATGGCTCTCTCACATGACTGGCAAGCTGGGTTCTCTGCAGGGCTGGTTGAGTGTCCTCCTAACACGATGGCCATTTCCCCCAAAGTGAGCAATCCAAGAGACCAAAGCAGTAGGTGCACTGCCTTTCATGACCTAGCCTTGGAAATCACATGCCATAATTCCTACTACATTCTATAGGACACATAGTCCAATGCTGATTCAGTGTGGGAGGGTACTGTACAAAGACCTAATTCCACGAGGATCAATGGGAGCTATGGGCACAACAGCAGAGATGAGAAAATGCGTGGTGTAGGGATGGCACCAGGATTATAGCTTCTCACAAGATTGAGAACCACAGGGAACGGAGATGATGGAAGGAGCACTGACCTCAGAGCCAGAAAGGTCAGGGATTGAATCCAGACAGAGTCACCTGCTAGCTGTGTGACCTTGTGCAAACAACCTCATCCCTTTAGCTTCAGCTTCCTTGTCTGCTAATGGGGATGCGTGTCCTGCATCACGTGCTGCCCAAATCTTGATGAGGTTCTGGGACATGCGGTCAGGTTCAGAAAATGATCATTTCTTCCTTCTGGGGTCCTAGCCTCCCAATGCCAGGACGAACCCCACAAGCTTTCTGGTCCAGCTATCTATCATCTACCTTCTGGGGCCAGTGACCAAGACAAGGACATTCATTAAAGTTTCCTTCCCAGGCAAGTTCCAGGAGCTCTACCCATAGTGATCCCAGGGCTGGGGGCTGTGTCTTCTCCTCCTGGTCTGGTCAAAATGCCCTAAGATGGCTCATGGACCCGAAATTTTGCCACCTGGGCCCGCTAGTTGAGCCCCAGCCCTGGTGATCACAGACTCACTCTCCATAATGCTGCACTTGTCAATGCCTGGTATGCTAATGCCTGCCAGAAACAACTGCTTAAATAGCACCAGGAAGATAGTGGCTGAACAGACAACCCTAAGTGAAGTCACTGCAGGCTGCTGGGATGGTTGGGGAGGAAATAAACAATGAAGGAGGTGGGCCAACTCCAGGCCCGAAGGTCCTAAGCTTCTGTCAGGCAGCAGGCATAGGGCAAGTCCATGGATTTCTCTCCAGGGACTCTGGGTTTGACTCTTTCTTCACCCCTTCCCTTTAGCTTATTACTCCATACTTCATTCTCTAGGTCCCATGGAAGTTGCAAAGCAAGCAGCACTGACCATTCACTGCCTCTGGCTCCAATTTCTGGACCTACCTCCCTAGGAGGGTATTTTCAATAACCTAGAAGATAGCATTCAGTTCTACTCAACACACTTTTCCTGAGTACTTACTAGGGGAACAAGAACCAACCCATTCCTGGGAAGCCAGGAAAGCAAAGAACGACTAGAATAATTGTAGGAACCAAGTGAAGAAAAGATTTAACTTCTTCTAGTTGGCTCAGGTGCAGGGGCTATGAGGAATGGCTTCCCAGAAGTAATAATGTTTAAGTTGGGCCTTGAAGGATGAATAGGAGTTTTCCAGGTGAAAAATAGAGTGAGAGGTGGGGAAGGGCACAATAGGCAAGGAGAATAGCATGAACAAAGGCCTAGGGATGTGGAAGGAAATAGTAAGTAGACAGTCTGATGTGTCTGGAGTGAAGTTTGTGGTTTTAAGAGATGAGGCTGGGAGCGCAGATCAGAGTAAGTTTGTGAAGGACTTTACCCCATAGCTGAGCACCACATCCTTTTTCTGTGGATCCAGGGCAACTACAGAGTGTTTCTAAGCAAGAGAGGGAAGCATGGTCCAAGCTCTGCTTTAGAACAACCAAAATGGCAATAGCTTTCTTCTTCACCCCCCTTTCTTTCTGTCATTACTTACTTGTTCTCAGCCACCACCCAAACTCACCATGTCAGAAAAGGCTGATGGAGCTGCACTACTGAGTTAATACAAAACCTGTCTCAGTGATGCACCAGTTTGTGAGGGAGGCAGCAGTAACAGGACAGAAAATTACAGATAAGAGAGGAGAAATGGCCACAACAAAATGAAAGAAAGGCAGGAGCCGGGAGAAAACAAACCAAGGTGTCAAGATAGAATCAATAAACATCACTGCGAAGAGAAAAAGATGGGATTCATTACAGAGAGGGTAAAACAGACATTATCCAGCCTGCCCACGCGGCTTGCTACACAAGTGGAAGAACTTTCAACTTGTTGGAAATATATGACAACACAGCGACCTAAGAGAGAGAGAGAGAGAGAGAGAGAGAGAGAGAGAGAGAGAGAGAGGAAAGGAAGGAGACAGAGAGAGGAGCAGAGAAAGACACATGAAGAGTCCGAAAGAGACAGTGGAACATGCAGAGGAACCAAGGGTCAGAGTTAGATGGATGCACGAAGTCTGACAATTAAGTTCGCGAACTCACCCTAAAAAAAAGTGCTACATATTTCATTGCTGAATATCACTACGGTCACCTTCAAAGTACACCCTTTGGGAAGCTATGTACTGATGCCAGTGTCTAGTCCACCTTTCAAAGCAATTTTGGAACTCTTTCTGGAATGGCCATCATAGCTGTTGTCTTATTACCCTTGATGTCCTGAATGTCATCAAAATGTCTTCCTTTCAATATTTCCTTTGTCTTCGGGTAAAGAAAGAAGTCATTGGGGGCCAGATCAGGTGAGTAGGGAGGGTGTTCCAATACAGTTATTTGTTTACTGGCTAAAATTCCCTCACAGACAGTGCCGTGTGAGCTGGTGCATTGTCGTGATGCAGGAGCCGTGAATTGTTGGTGAAACATTCAGGTCGCCTAACTTTTTCATGCAGTCTTTTCAGCACTTCCAAATAGTACACTTGGTTAACTATTTGTCCAGTTGGTACAGAGTCATAATGAATAGTCCCTCTGATATCAAAACATGTTAGCAAAATTGTTGCAACAAGTTTGTGGACTTAATTGCCAGAACTTGTACACAGAAGGACAGTCACGGGGTGGCGTTTGACTGATTTTGTGCCCATGTTGTTGGGCCAGGGGTATAAACAGACAGGATCATCTTATTCTACATAGAGCTGGAACAGATCTAAATCTATCAAAGAAGTGAAAGTGGAGGAGGAAGATTTAGGCACAGAGAATAACACAGACTATTTCTAGAGAGACCTATTGGAGGAGAACCATGTTTTGGATTAGGGGCTGACAGCTCAGAATGTTCACTTTGGCCACCTTTTCTTGTGTGAGGACAAGGAATCTGACTCCCAGTGTGGGGACCATGGGGACATGTGCAAAGGAGAGGAGTACCCATGTCTCAGGCCAGGGCTTATGGTCCTCTTCCCCATCTATTCTGGAGGCAGGCTGGGTAGAACCTTACCCCCACTCGGGCAGGGAAACTGATACTTAGGGTAATTTCAAGTCTTCAGGCCACCCAAACTGTGAAGGTGGAGATGCTTCCAGATCCCAGAGGGGCTGGATTCCAGCATCACCTGAAGCTGGACCAGGCAGTAAGGTAGGGTTAGGGTTAGCAGCTAGGGTGGGTGAGGGAAAGAGGCTGAGTGTCAGAGCCAACTGCAGGAGATCAGAGAAGATGGGCTGACAGGCTGAGATGCAATCTTCAGGCCCAAGTGGTTACAGTCATGGCTATAGTTGAGTCAGCGTTCAAGATGGAGTGGCGGGTATCCTGACAGGTGGGTAAAATGATGGAAGTGCAGTAGGAAGCCTCGGGGTGGTCTGGCACTGGCAGCAGGATCCTAGCCCTAGGCAGGAACTCTGGGACTAGCAGCACAAATACCTGTGCTTGGAGAGACCAAAGTTTCAGTAAGGCTAGCAAGGGAAGGCCTTGAACACCAAGAGCAAATTATACTCTATTTTACCAGTCCTAGGGCCCATGCAGACCAGCAGGGGACCATGATGATATAACCATCAGGCCAGAAGTGTTAAGATCCCCAGAACTAAGGCTCAACCTGGGCATGGGGCAGAGCCTGTAGGTCAGGGGAAGTGTAGGAGGGTAGAATGTGAAATCAGCCTTGGGGAGAGGAGAGCTGCTGAGGCCAGGACCCAGGCATGTCCAGGGACCCAAGGTCCCATCCTCAGGTTTTCCTGTTTTCTTTTTTTTCCACCCCAGGGTGGCTGCATGAGTGCTTGTAGATCTATGAGTAGGGCAGCTGTGGCAGGGGTATGGGTGTGCTAGAGGCCAAGGGACCCAGCAGGATACTCTGACTGGCACCCTGTGTCCTTAAGCATCCTGTGGTGGTTTGCCTAGATGGTGCTGGAAGCTGCATTTGGTGCTGGTGTATAAAGCATGTACCTGTCAGGGCTAATATGAATGTGAGTAAGATGGGAGCTGGGAGAGCATCCAGGCCCTAGTGGACTTGGAGAGGATGAGGCCCTCATCCAAAGTGACTTGTTCAATCACCACTCTCGCAGGCAGGAAGGCCAGTGAGGAATTATATTATGAACTAACAGTTACTATGGCATGCTTACTATGTGCCAGACTTGATGCTCAATGTTGTATGTGCTTTATCTCATCTGAACCACACACCAACTAATATCATGTCCATTTTAAAGAGGAGGAAACCACACACCAACTAATATTATGTCCATTTCAGAGAGGTGATGGAACTGGCCCAACATCACACAGCTTTTGTCATTCAGGGACTCTAGTCCTGCTCCCCGCACCAGAATGCAGGACATGGTGAGGTCAAAAAGGAACACCCATGGAGCCATAGGTAGGGGAGTCACACCATTATATTCTCGCTGGCTGCTGGTTGGAGACACAGGAAGCAGGAGCCACACGCTAGCCTCAATCCGCTATCCACTTCTCTGCCAACCAACCCACCTGCCGGCATAGCTACAGCAGTTATATTAATGGCTTATGGCTAACTGGTTACAGCTGATGGCCATCTACTACCTGAGCCAGGACCTTTCCATGTGAGGTTGAGAGCCTGGAAACTGCTCTCTGGGACTCTGTCCCCACAGCCTTGAAGTAGTAGAACCAGGATATGAACCCATGCATTTTGGCTCCAGAGTTTAAACCCTTAACCTCATTATGTTCTCTTTGTCTAAGGGTGATCCCTAATTCCTTTAGATTTTTCAATCTCAAAGATGTCTGAAGAAGGTCCTTAGGAGATGGCCTGAGTCTTACCAGTACCTCACAACCTCAAATCTCCAGGCTTCTCAGCATAGGCTGAGTGGGTCAGCTCCCTCTCAGCACTTCAGGTCTCCCCAATCCTGGGTGGTTCTCTATTCCCTGGAAGGAGGTTTCTGGGCTCCCTGGGAGTGAGGACTGGCTGAATTCCTGGCTCCTTTCTGTCCCCTCGACTGTATTCCACCTTTGTGTCTCTCCCATGGTGTCCATGGAAGTCTCTTCATTCTTGTCTTGCTCTCTCTCCCTACGTCTTAGTTTCTCTTTCCTTTTGGTCAATCTTTCTACTTGTCTCTGTGTTTCTTTCAGCATTTATACCTCCTTTTCTATCATTGTCTTCTGTGTTTCCCCCCATGTTTTGCCTCTATCTTCCTATGTCCTTTTTGTGGTTTCTACATATCTGGATCTGCTTCTGTATCCTCCCTCTGGCATTCTCAGTCACCTTGTAGACAAACCATGGCAATTTGGGGTAATTTGCTTGGCAGATCTTCTATACCCAGGTGTATCCTGTAGGCCTTCCCCAACTCCCATGACCAGTCCCTGTCTTTCTCTGATCCCAGCTCAGAGCTGGATGAACAAGCAAAACAGCCCAGCCAGGGCAGGCAGAAGCAGCAGGAGCCCTGGGCTCACTAGAGCAGCTCTCATGGAAGAGAGAGGCTTTTGATCACAGGCAGTCAGCATGGATACAGCATCCTTGGCCTTTGGGGGACAAAGTAATGGGCTGGGGAGGAACAAGGGAGAGAGAGTTTAGTTGAAAGCACATTGACATCAACAACAATCTGGTTAAAACAATGAATTGGTCAAATATAAAGATTTCTGCTAACAGTTTGGGGTGTATGGATGTGCCTTGTTATATCCCTACAGTAAAGAATAATCAAGACCACTCCCCACCCTGCAACTACCATGATGCAGCAGGTCCAGACAAGTCCCTCCCCTTCATGCATCCTAGGAATTCCAAGCCTAATGAGTGTTTGGAGGGGCATGACCAGATTCACTGGCCCCTCAGGGCCTCTGCACTTGCCATTCACTTCTAGGTATTTTTGTGGCCTGCTTCCTCACATCCCATGAGGTATTTTGCTGGACATCACCCTTTTAACCAGGCCTCTCTAAAAAATCCCCTTTAAAATTGACCCCCACCCAGCAATCCCTCTCCCATTTTCTGATGTCATGCACTCATTTCTAGCCACATCTTTCATCAGTTTACTCTGTTTCTTTCCCCTACCATGTTATTCCCATTAGGACTGGAACTTCTGTATGTCTGACTTACTGCATCCTTAGAACTTCCCATAGAGCCTGGTATTCAATAAATGTTTGTTAGATAAATGGATACTCTTTTATACCTGGATTAGAAATTTTGGTGTACCTTGGGGATGGTTCTGCAAGCTTTATGTGTTTTTAAACATTTTTATCTATTTTCAAGAATTTGAATTATTTCCTCTTGTGTTTTTTGTTTCTAACTCACGTTCAACCTATTGTTCCTACTCTGTACTATTTAGAATAATATAAATGGTAATAAAAGTTGGAAATGGAGACGTCATCAAAATGGCGGCGTGAGGTGAGCCTCTGGAAAGCTTCCCTGGAATTTACAACAAATTGAGCAACTGTAATTCCACAAAGGACTCCCTACACAGCAGAAAGCCATGATGAAGAGGCTCACTACTGAATTCACCAAAAGGTGGGCAAATTTTGCGGGTGGGAGAGGAGGCAAGAGAGAAGTGCGGAGACGGGGAGGTGTGGGTAGAGGACGCAGACCTAGCTCAGTGCTCCAAGCTCACTGCATCCTGAAACTACTGCAGCTGCAGGAGAGGGAAGAACTTGGACTGCTAGGGCTGCATTTATGGCCCACAGGGGTGAGGGGACAGCATATAACATGGCTGAACCCAATACTCACGAGAGACCTTGGAACAAAGACTGAGGGAAGAAGGCTGAAATGGTGGTTTAAGCCCCCTCACTGCTGAGCAGAGAATGGAAGCCTCAGGCACTGAGACTAGCCGCCCCCTCCCTACCATCCCAGAACTCCCCCTGCCCCTACCTGACCAGTGCTAGAAGCGGAACAGTAGCAGTGTCAGATCAAAAGAACAGAATATTTACAGTTCTGAGAACTGTGGTCCCCAGTCACAGGTTTCCAGCCCAACTAGTTCCGGCAAAGGGGAGGGAGCTGGGGAAGCAGGACTGGCTGTGGTGGTGGTCGCCGCCATTGCTTTGGGCCACCTCTAACAACCCACCCGCCCCTATCCCCACCTATCTGGGTGGATCCCTGCAGGAGTAAACAGAGCTGCTAAAACACACAGGCTCTGAATCTCGTGCAGGAACAGCTTTGGAACTTCAAAAGCTCTCTGCACTCCCACATGGACTCAGCACCCTATGTCCCAGGCAAACTGTTAACAGAGGAGAAGACCACCTTCCAGAGAATCCCCCATTGTGTGAGAAGCTGGAATAGTGCAGAGAATACATAACACTAAAGTGTGAAAGAGAGAAAAAGGCTGCAGTCTGAGAGAAAATAAAACATTCTACCAACATGTACTGGAAAATAAAAGACAGACCTCTTCCTATCAACCTGTTGCAGAACCCACTCCTGCAGACATCTAGGAAGAGAAATAATAAATCATTAATTGCCATGAATAACCAAGGCAACAAGACAGCACAGAATAAAGTGAAAAGTCTCCAGAAAATGAACATAAAGGTATGAAAATATGTGACTTAAATGACAGAAAATTCAAGATTGCAATTCTGAAAAAACTCAATGAGATGCAAGAAAACACATAAAGGTAGTTTAATGAAGTCAGAAACACAATATATGGTGATGGAAGGAGAACTGACTCTGGGTGGTGAACACACAATGGGATTTATAGATGATGTAATACAGAATTGTACACCTGAAATCTATGTAATTTTACTAACAATGGTCACTCCAATAAATTAAAAAAAACCCACGAAAGTTAGCTTTCAAAAAAAAAAAAAAAAAGGAAACACAATCATAAAACAATGTGAACATTTTACAAAAGAGATTGAAATTTTTAAAAAAGAACCAAATAGAATTTCTGGAGATTAAGAACTCAATAGAAGACATGAAGAATGAAATAGCCAGCTTAGGTAGTAGAGTTGACCAGATGGAGGAAAGAATCAGTGACATCAAAGATAGAAACCTGTAAATGATACGGATGGAAGAAGAAAGAGACTTGAGACTTAAAAGAAATGAAAGAACTCTACAAGAACTTTCTGACTCCATCAGAAAGAGCAATATAAGAATAATGGGCATACCACAAGGAGAAGACAGAGAGAAGGGAACACAGAATATATTCAAACAAATAGTCGATGAGAACTTCACAAACTTTTGGAAAGAACTGGATCCTCCAATCCAAGAATCAAATAGAACACCTAATTACCTCAACCCCAAAAGGCCTTCTCCAAGGCACATTGTATTGAAGCTGTCAAAAATCAATGACAAGGAAAGAATCCTCAAGGCAGCCCGGGAAAAGAAGACGGTAACCTAC
This sequence comes from Rhinolophus sinicus, assembly GCF_057876585.1. Classification (NCBI taxonomy): domain Eukaryota; kingdom Metazoa; phylum Chordata; class Mammalia; order Chiroptera; family Rhinolophidae; genus Rhinolophus; species Rhinolophus sinicus. The sequence continues at coordinate 100,056,682 of NC_142514.1, read as the reverse complement.
AAAGGTAAGCCCATTAGATTATCATCAGATTTTTCAGCAGGAACTCTGCAAGCCAGGAGATAGTGGAACCAAATATTCAAACTATTGAAAGAGAGAAATTATGAGCAAAGAATAACATATTCAGCAATGATATCCTTTGTATATGAAGGAGGAATAAAGACCACCTTTCTAGACATACAGAAGCTGAGGGAATTTTCTAATACATGACCTGCACTACAAGAAATACTAAAGGAGGCTATTCAACCATCATCCATAGGGACAATTTGTGGCAACCTAAATATAAAAAGGGGAAGAGTAAAGGCCTGAACTGGAATATGGGAATGGAGAAAGTAAGTGTGCTGAAGAAAATGGAATACTCTAATTGTCAAACTTTCTTTTACATAAACTTAATGGTAACCACTCAAAAAAAATCCAGAATTGAAATATATACTGTAATAAAAGAAGAAACAGAGTGGAAAATCATAGAATACCACCACACAGAAAGAATAGACAACAACAAAAATGTAAAGAAACAATGGAGACACAGTATTACCAGAAAACCAATGATGAATGACAGGAAATCCTCCATATATCAATAATCACCCTAAATGTAAATGGACTGAACTCATCAATAAAGCACAGAGTAACAGATTGGATCAAAAACTAAGCCCAACCATATGCTGTCTCCAAGAGACACATCTCAGCTACAAGGACAAGCATAGACTCAAAGTACAAGGTAGAAACTGACGCTCCAAGCAAATGGTTTCCAGAGAAAATCAGGTGTAGCCATACTGATATCAGATGAAACAGACTTCAGGGTGAAAAACGTACCCAGAGACAAAGATGGACATTTCATAATGGTAAAGGGGAATGTACAACAAGGAGAAGTAACAGTCATCAATATTTATGCCCCCAATCAGGGAGGACCGAAATATACCAAGCAACTACTAACAGAACTAAAGGGAAAAATTGACCAAAACACATTTATACTAGAGGAACTAAATACATCATTTACGGTTAGGGATAGATCATCCAAATAGAAAGTGATAAAGAAATAGCAGCCTTAAATGAAACATTAGATGAAACGGATATAATTGACACTTATAGAGTACTTTATCTTAAAACATCAGACTATACTTTTTTTTTTCTAGTGTACATGGAACATTCTCAAGGATAGACCATATATTGGGACATTAAACTACCTCAGCAAATTTAAGAACATTGAAATCATACCAAGCATATTCTCTGATCACAAGGCTTGAAATTGGATATCAATTGCAAAAAGAAAGAAGGAAAAATCACAAATACATGCAGATTAAACAACATAATTATAAAGAACGACCAGTCAAAGAAGAAATCAGAGGAGAGATCAAAAGATACATAGAAACAAATGGGAATGAAAATACATCCTACCAAAATTTTTGGGATGCAGCGAAAGCAATTTTAAGAGGGAAATATATATTATTATAGGCCTATCTCAAGAAACAAGAAAACTCCCAAATAAATAACCTCACGTTACACCTTAAAGAACTAGAAAACGAAGAACAAATGAAACCCATGGTCAGCAGAAGAAAGGAAATAATAAAAATCAGAGCAGAACTAAAAGAAATAGAGAACAAAAAGACAATAGAAAAAGTTAATGTGACAAAGAGCTGGTTCTTTGAAAAAATTAACAAAATTGACAAACCCTTGGCTAGACTCACTAAGACAAAAAGAGAGAAGACACTAATTAACAAAATCAGAAACATAAAAGGGGAAGTTATCACGGATACCACAGAAATACAAAGGATCATCCAAGAATACTATGAAGGACTATATGCCACCAAATTCAATAACCTAGAAGAAATAGACAAGTTCTTAGAAACATATGGCCTTCCTAGGCTGAACCATGAAGAACTGGAAAATCTAAACAGACCGACCAAGAGTAACGAAACTGAATCAGTCATCCAAAACCTTCCCAAAAGCAAAAGTCCGGGACCAGATGGCTTAACTAGTGAATTCTACCAAACCTTCAAAGAGATCTAACACCAATCCTGCTCAAACTCCTCCAAAAAATTGAAGAAGAGACAGTACTCCCTAACTCATTTTATGACGCCAACATTACCCTGATACCAAAACCTGGTAAGGACAACACAAAAAAAGAGAACTACAGACCAATATCTCTGATGAATACAGATGCAGAAATCTTAAACAAAATTCTAGCAAATCGAATACAACAATGCATTAAAAAGATTATTCATCATGACCAAGTAGGGTCCATCCCCGGGGCACAAGGACGGTTCAACATACGCAAATCCATCAATGTGATACATCACATAAACAAAATAAAGGATAAAAATCTTATGATTATATCAATTGATGCAGAAAAAGCATTTGACAAGATGCAACATCCATTTATGATTAAAACACTTAATAAAATGGGTATAGAAGGAAATACCTTAACATAATAAAGGGCATATATGACAAGCCCTCTGCTAATCTCATAATTAATGGAGAAAAACTGAAGCCCGTTGCTCTACGTTCAGGAACACGACAGGGATGTCCCCTATCACCTCTGCTTTTCAACATAGTGTTGGAAGTCCTTGCCAGAGCAATTAGGCAAGAGAAAGAAATAAAAGGCATCCAAATTGGGGATGAAGAAGTTAAATTATCACTCTTTGCAGATGACATGATGCTATATATAGAAAACCCTAAAGACTCCACCAAAAAGCTATTAGAAACAATCAACGAATACAGTAAAGTTGCCGGCTACAAAATCAACGCACAAAAGTCCATTGCCTTCCTATATTCTAACAATGAAATCTCAGAAAAAGAAATACAAAAAACAATTCCTTTTCCAATTGCAGCAAAAAGAATAAAATACCTAGGAATAAACTTAACCAAGGATGTGAAAGACCTATATGCTGAAAACTATAAGACATTTTTGAAAGAAATTGAAGAAGACACAAAGAAATGGAAAGACATTCCATGCTCATGGATTGGAAGAATCAACATAGTTAGAAAGACCTATATGCTAAAAACTATAAAACATTTTTTAAAGAAATTGAAGAAGACACAAAGAAATGGAAAGACATTCCATGCTCATGGGTTGGAAGAATCAACATAGTTAAAATGGCCATATTACCCAAAACAATATACAGATCTAAGGCAATCCCCATCAAAATCCCAATGGCATTTTTAAAGAAATAGAACAAAAAATCATGAAATTCGTTTGGAACCACAAAAGATCCCAAATATTCAAAACAATCTTAAGAAAAAAGAACAATGCTGGAGGTATCATACTCCCTGACTTTAGTTTGTACTACAGGGCAACAATAATCAAAACAGCATGGTAATGGCAGAAAAACAGACACACAGAGCAATGGATTAAAATTGAGAACACAGAAATAAAACCACATAAATATGGAGAGATAACTTTTGATGAAGCAAAAAACATGCAATGGTGAACTACAGTTTCTTCAATAAATGGTGCTGGGAGAATTGGATAGCCACGTGAAAAAGAATGAAACTGGACTGCTCTCTGTCACCATGTACCAAAAATTAATTCAAAATGGATCAGAGACTTAAGCATAAGACTTGAAACAATAAACTGCACAGAAGAAAACATAGGTACAAACTTATGGACCTTGGGTTTAAAGAGCATTTTATGCATTTGACTCCAGAGGCAAGGGAAGTCAAAGCTAAAATAAATGAATATCACACTTAAAATCTTCTGCACAACAAAAGAAACCATCAACAAAATAAAGAGGCAACCAACTGAATGGGAGAACATTTTTGCAAACAGTGCCTCTGATAAAGAGCTAATATGCAAAATATACAAGGAACTCATGCAACTCAACAACAAAAAAACAAACAACCCAATTGAAAAATGGGCAGACGACCTGACGAGACATTTCTCCAAAGAGGACATACAAATGGCAAATAGACATATGAAAAAAATGCTCAACATCACTAATCATCAGAGAAATGCAAATAAAAACCACAATGAGATATCACCTCACCCCAGTTAGAATGGCTATCATCAACAAGACAAATAGTAACAAGTGTTGGAGAGGCTGTTGAGAAAAAGGAACCCTCATACACTGTTGGTGGGAATGCAGACTGGTGCAGCCGCTGTGGAAGGCAGTGTGGAGGTTCCTCAAAAAATTATGAATAGAATTACCATATGACCCAGCAATCCCTCTCCTGGGCATCTACCCAAAACATCTGAAAACATTTAGAGATAAAGACACGTGTGCTCCAATGTTCATTGCCGCTTTGTTTATGGTGGCCAAGAATGGAAACAACCAAGATGTCCTTCAATAGATGAATGGATAAAGAAGTTGTGGTATATATACACAATGGAATACTATTCGGCGGTAAGAAAAGATGAAATAGGACTATTTGTGACAACATGGGTGGATCTTGAGAATATAATGCAAACTGAAATAAGTCAGACAGAAAAAGCAGAGAACCATATGATTTCACTGATATGTGGTATATAAACCAAAAACAACAAAAGAACAAGACAAACAAATGAGAAACAGAAACTCATAGACACAGACAATAGTTTAGTGGTTGCCAGAGGGTAAGGGGGATGGCGGGTGGGAGATGAGTGTAAGGGGGATCAAATATATGGTGATGGAAGGAGAACTGACTCTGGGTGCTGAATACACAATGGGATTTATAGATGATGTAATATAGAATTGTATACCTGAAATCTATATATCTTTACTAACAATTGTCACCTCAATAAACTTAAATTAAAAAAAGGTCTATTTTGTCAGCTATAAGTATTGCTACCCCACATTTTTTGTTTGTTTGTTTCCATTTCCATGAAATATCTTTTTCTCATCCCTTTACTTTCAGTCTGTGTTTGCTTTTGCTCTGTAGTGAGTCTCTTGTAGGCAGCATATGTAAGGATCTTGTTTTCTTATCCATTCAGTCACCTTATCTTTCAGTTAGCTCATTTAATCCATTTGCATTCAAAGTAATTGTTGATAGTTAGATAGTTTTTGCTATTGTAGTATTCATATTTTGTACCTTTTTTTTTTTTTTAAATTGGGGAAGGGGAACAGGACTTTATTGGGGAACAGTGTGTACTTCCAGGCCTTTTTTCCAAGTCAAATTGTTGTCCTTTCAATCTTAGTTGTGGAGGGCGCTGCCCAGCCCCAGGTCCAGTTGCCATTGCTAGTTGCAGGGGCGCAGCCCACCATCTCTTGTGGGAGTCGAACCAGCAACATTGTGGTTGAGAGGACGTGCTCCAACCAACTGAGCCATCTGGGAGCTCAGCGGCAGCTCAGCTCAACGTGCTGTGTTCAATCTTTAGTTGCAGGGGGCGCTGCCCACCATCCCTCGCGGGACTTGAGGAATCCAATGGGCAACCTTGTGGTTGAGAGCCTGAGCTCCAACCAACTGAGCCATCCAGGAGGCAGCTCAGCTCAAGGTGCCATGTTCAATCTTTAGTTGCAGGGTGCGGAGCCCACCATCCCTTTTGGGATTCGAGGAGTTGAATCAGCAACCTTGTGGTTGAGAGCCCATTGGCCCATGTGGGAATCGAACCAGCAGCCTTTGGAGTTAGGAGCATGGAGCTCCAACCGCCTGAGCCACCGGGCCGGCCCCTCTTTTTTTTCATCTTGAAGAAGTCCCTCTAATATTCCTTGTAATACTGTTTTGGTGGTAATAAACTCCTTTAGCTTTTTCTTGTTTGTGAAGATGTTTATCTGTTCTTTCGTTCTAAATGATAGCTTTGCTAGGTAGAGTAGTCTTGGTTGTAGGGTTTTGCTTTTCAACACTTTGAGTATTTCCTGCCAATCGCTTCTGGCCTGCAGAGTTTCTGTGGAGAAATCAACTGACAGTCTTATGGGAGCTCCCCTGTAGAAAAACTAACTGCTTTTCTCTTGCTGCTTTTAAGATTCTCTCTTTGTGTTCAACATTTGGAATTTTAATTATGCTGTGTCTTGACGTTGGCCTATTTAAGTTCATTTTGTTTGGGATTCTCTGTGCTTCCTGAGCTTGTATATCTATTTCCTTCATCATGTTAGGGAAGTTTTCTGTTATTATTTCCTCAAGTAAATTTTCAATTCCTTACTCTCTCTCTTCTCCGTCTGATACTCCTATGATGTGACGTTGGTATGCTTGATTTTGTCCCAGAGGCCCCTTAAACTATCCTAATTTTTTTGGATTTTTTTTTTCTTTTTGCTGTTCTGTTTTGGTGTTTTCTACTACCTTATTTTCTAAATTGCTTATTCGATCCTCTGCTTCATCTAATATACTGTTGATTCTCTCTAATGTATTTTTTATTTCAGTTGTATTCTTTATTTCTGACTGCTTCTTTTGTATGTTCTCTATCTCCATTTTTGTGTTTTCTATCTCTTTGTCGAAGTTCTCCCTGAGATCATAGAGCATCCTTATAATCAGTGTTTGGAACTGTCTCTGGTAGATTGCTTGTCTCCAATTTGTTTAGTTCTTTTTTTGAGCTTTGTTCTGTTCTTTTATTTGGGACATGTTTCTTTGTCTCCCCACTTTGGCTGTCTCCCTGTGATTGTTTCTATGTATTACGTAGGCTGCTATATCTTCCAGTCTTAGTAGAGTGATCTTATTTAATAGGTGTGCTATGGGGCTCAGTGGCACAGTCTCCCTCATCACCTGAGGTGAGTGCTCCAAAAGTGTGCTTCTTGTGTGGGTTGTGTGTGTCCTCCTGTTGTACTTGAGCCTTGGTTGCTGATTGCACATCAATTGGAGGGATTGATTCTTAGGCTGATTGGTTGTGAGGACTGGCCATGACCACAGTGGAAGAGCTGTTGTGCAGGGGCTAACCATACAGAGCAGGATTCACTTTTACAGGGCTCTGGTGCGTGCCTAGTCTGCCCTTTTGGTGTGTTTTTCCTGGAGCTGGTCAGGTATTGCCCTGGAAGGGTCCAAAGCTGGCCACCAGGTATGCCAGTCTTGAGGCCTCCTCAGAGGGTTCCTACCACTAAGAAAGTTCCGCTGCAGCCTTTGCCCTGCGTAGGGCTACCCGGCATGAGTTACTAAGCAACCTGTAGATGGCCACTTCCTGTATTGGGCTTGGAAGTGCCTCTAGAGACCAAGCCACAAACCATGGCTGGCTGTTGCTAGTGCCGGGGCTTCAGGCTGCTCAGCCAGAGGTATGGGACACACATGCTCTTGTTTGGGTTTTGTGAACTTTTGAGATATTTTAAGAAAGTCTGCAGCATTAACCAAGATAGGTTATTTATGTGGAAAAGCCACTGGAAATGGCTTGGGTGTTCCTGAAATTTGGGTGAGGCAGGGTCTCAGGAAATCAGAGATAATGAATGGTGTTGGCCAGGATGATGGAGATTGATATATGGTGGCTGCCTGTGTCTTCACATCAGGAGTGGGGAGGGCTCAACCAAGAAATAATTGCTTCCACAAGCTTCTCCTTCTGGGATAAAGTTGCCCCTCCAGTCCTTGCTTTGAAGCCAGAGAACTTCGTTCTTTCCTGTCCCTGGCACCTTTTGAGGTACTGCCCCAGAGCTGGAGCTCAGAATGAGTCCATCAATGAGTCAGTTTATGTGTGGTCCCTTTAAAAGAAGTGCCTGAGACTGCAGCTGCCCTCGTCTCACTCAGCCACAATCTCCGCTGGTTTTCACAACCAGAAGTTGTGGGGACTGCCCTCACCAGCACTGGAACCCTGGGCTGGGAAACCTGGTGTGGGGCTGGTATAGGGATTACTATCACAAGCCCAGTTTTTATAGGGCAAGTCATTATCTTAGCATCACAAAGATTTCCTCCTGACAGATAAAATAATGACAATAATCGTGCTATCACTTAGCATTTGCTGAGAACCTGCCACGTGCCAGTACTACGCTAAGTGCTCTAGCTGCCCGATCCCATTAAGTCCTAACTGATAGCCCTGCAAAGTAGGCACTGTCAATATACAGAGGAGGAAGCTGAGGCACGGAGTTAGAGTAAAGGACCTTGGTCAAGGTTGGGCAAGGGAACACATAGACAGGATTCCAAGTGGGAGTCTTGTTCTAGAGCCTGGACCTTTGGACATATTACTGACTGCCACAGGTGGGATCCCTGGAAAGTGCACATCACAGGTGCATACATGCACATACACACACGCATGTACACACATGCAGCTCACTCCTCTTTCCTTCCAGCCATGCCCAGTCCCCTCTCTGCTTACCCATCCCTGTGCCTGTTTCACCTTCAGTGCTCTCCTTGGCCACAGAACCTCCCCAGTGCTCAGGGTAGGTCCCTGTTCCCAGGAGTCAGTGCTCCTCCCCTTCTCACCTGGCTCCCTCCATCATGCTTCTCTTCCTGGGACACATGTCACATTTGTATTTATTTGTCTTCTTTTCCTGCTGGGCTCTAAATTCCAAGAGGTCAAGGAGTGTCCTAATATGGGGCCCATGCTTGTTAGGGAGGAGATGCTGGGGAAGCTCCCTTGTGGAACCTGCTTGCACTGGCTTTGACCAACGGAGAGATAGACAGTGCTGAGTCAAGAATTGCTGCTGGGTTACGATTTCTAAGGAGTCCCTGAGCCTAGGGTTGTGTCTATTTTCTTCAGATTGGGCCCCTAGAGCAGGCATGGCCTCTCCTCCCTCACTCCCTCCACACTCTCACCTTTCCCCTAGCCCTGCATTAGAAGCATGAAATATGAATTGGGATTAGCTGCTGCCTGCTCATCCTCTGAACTAGAGTGCAGCCCAGTAGTATGACAGGGCCGGAGGAAGGCTTGGGGCAGAGGGGTTTATCCAAGCCTTGGCCATTGCCAAGTTGTACAGAGTAAGGAACCGACAGGCAGGAAGGGTCTCCAGCATCCATTTTCACCCCTGTTTCTGGCTTGGAGCAGGACACAACCTCACAGATTCCTGACACAGGCTATGCCTTGGGGTGGGGATGGGGACAGCTTTAATCCCCACATAATCTCTACCAGTCTCCAAAATCACAGTAATAATATATGCTTTCTGATGTAGGCAATTTCTCAATCTTATGTAAGGCATGTGAATAGGAGTGTTACTTTTAAAAAAAATCTACTTTTGTCAATTTATAACAAAGAACCTCTATAAAAACAGTGTTAGTTTCCTGCAGTATATGTGCAGCTTTGCATGCAATGTATGTGCAAGTGGCCCCGGCCTCCATACCCAGCTTAACCAGGACACTTCCCCAAAGGCCTCCTATGGAGAACCTGGACAGAAGCTCAGGGACCCTGTTTCTGTCCTCAGTGAGAAAGGGCTGCTCAGGTGGGCAGTTGCTGCCACTTTCTCTCACTTGCCACATCTGCAGGCTATGCTGAGAGTTGCCTCTCTGGATCTATCAGTGTCAGAGCACCTCAGGCTTCCTTTATCATGACAGAAAACCCTCTCTGGAAATGGTTTCTTACTCATTTGCCCCATGGCCTTGTAATCTCCATGACAGCAAGTGTCCTGTGCACCATTCAGCCATGCTCAGCATGTGACAATGGTCCAGTGAACATTTGATGACTGTCCATCCCTCCTGCTTCTTTTCCCATTATATTCTACCATTTCTCTGAGTTTTTCTTCTCTTCCAGCTCCAACTCTGCTCTGTTCTCCCACTCATTCCTGTCTCTCTCATCTCTATTCTTCCCTGCCTTACTGCCTCTTCTTCTACTTGTCTATTACTAGTCTCTCTTTTACCTCCCATTCCAAGTCCCTCCCATTTTCCTCCCTGATTTGGTCTAGAAATGACTATTTGGTCAAGATGACAAATGGTCATAAGCAATGTGAGCTTTTGATTGGCAAGATTAATTTTCAAAATAAAAATTATGAAAAACATTGCAAAAAAAAAAAAAAAGCAGAGTAGAGCAGGTTGAAAATAAATTAGAAATGTTTAAAAAGAGGTAAGGGAGCTCAAATTGAAAAACTCCAGATATTTTTCCTTAATAGTTTATTTTATAGTTTTCTTTTTGTTTGTTTATGCTGCTTTTCTATCTTATTACAAAAAATACACGTTATATAAAATACAGACAAGCACAAAAAACAAATCTAAGCCCACTTATTAAGACACAACCACTGAGAATGTCTTGTTATATATACTTCTGGATTCTTTTCTGTGTGTGTGTGTGCATGTGTGTGAACGTGTGCATGCACGTGCACCTTTTACTACTTCCCAGAGAATGTTCCAGAACTTCAGTCCCTTGTGCTGTAAAACAAGAACATTAACAAAAGCAATGAACCTGGTCAATGTTTGAAATGTATTATATATTCAGATCGGTCAAGATGGTGGAGTAGGTAAATGATGTGATCACCTCTTCTCACCACCATATCAAAATTATAACTAAACTACAGAATAAACATTATTGAGAATTGCCTGAATTCTAGCTGAACTGAAGCCCTACAACTAAGGACATACAGAAGAAACCACCTGGAGACTGGTAGCAGGGGCCGAGACACGGAATGGGCTAGGCCCACACCTACATGTTCCCATTAAAAATAGGGAAGGACATCTTGGCTGTTGAGAGCACCCCCAAGAGGACAATGGAAGCATTGGAATTAGGTGGGATGAAGGGGATTTGGGTGTAGCACCCACCTCTCTGTCATACTTGAAGTTTTACCAGCAACCCATGACAAATGGCAGTGCTTTGAGTGATTACTTCAATTTTAACTCTTTTTTCAATAATCCAGCACCAAAAAGTCATATACTTTAAAACTGTCCCTGGATCATAGATCAGCCCAAAGAGACCAAGTCCAGCTCACTTAATAACCTCTGAAAGCACTATCAATCACTGGAGGCAGCCCCTCCTTAGTGTTCTTCACACTGATTCCTGGCAGAGATGAATGGGTCACTACTCTCAGCAGTGCCTTCTGGGCTGTTTGCATCTTGCCTTCTTATAGCCAGAACTTGGACTTTTCTGAGCTGAGCTCAGGGTGGAGCTAGGAGTCAGGTGGGTATGGAGGTATAACTGAGTGACTATCCCTTAGAGAGAAGTTGGCGTCTCTCCCTGCCCCCCTCAGGGGACTTCCCTCCCTGATCTCTGGTGGGCTAGGACTGTGAGGTTTCCTCAGACTCCCAATGATAGGGAAGAACCCCAGCAGGCCTTGGCCTTTCCTACGGCAACCACTTAAGTGTCTGCTCACTGAGGAGTGAGCCCACAGGGAAGAGGCAGAGTTGTTCACAGCGTGCTGGAGCAATGCCAGGTCCCTACTGGGTGGGAACTGCCAGTTGCCAACAGCCAAGCTTGGGACTGTTCTCTTCTACAAAGGCCGAGCCGTTTTCTGAAGCTATCTGGCTATGGACATTCTCTAATGGGGACACACAAGGCCTGGGAGCTCCTCCTTCCTGTCATTTCTCACACCCATCCCTGCTGCTACTTGAAGACCTGTCTGTACACCCAGCCTCCTAGACTGTCACTCCACCATCCCCTTTGCATTCCTCCTCACACACCCTGCCAGAGGTCTCTTTGAAGTTTAGACATAACCCTGATCATGTCCCTCCTGTGCACAAAGCACATTTCCAATGGCTCCCCACTATGTAGGCAATAAGGTACAAGCTCCTTAGCCTGGTATTCAAGCTCAAACTGACCCTGTCAGTTGTCCCCAATATTTACTTCTTAACCTGATTCCTTGGCTAAGGCCAAATGAGTCATTCCTCTCTCACTCACCACCATCTCTTACATTTCAGTGCTTACTCATGATGCTCGAGAAATTTCCTGACCTGTTCAAATCCTACACATTCTGTAAGCCCCGGTTCAAATCTCACCTCCTCCATGAAGCCCTTCTTGACCATTCCAATCCCTACTTCTGGTACTGTGAAGGAATACACTCTCCCTGACCCAGCTCTGAGCACTTGGCATGGGCAATTTTGTATTATTGTGTTCATGCTTGACTTGGATGCCATGTCTTTGAATCCTTGAATCTTTGAATCTTATACAGGTGTCCATGTCTTTGCATCTCATACCCCATATTTATCTCCACATATCCAGGTGTCTCCCAGGCTTCAAAGCAGCCTCCTCTGCGTCTGTTGGTTCTTTGGAGGGTGATGGAGCCAGATGGAAAGCCCAGGAGGTAGGTGTTATGTTGTCCTTTTCACCTCCATTTTCTCGGTGTCCAGCACAGAGCTATCATATTGTGGGCAAATAATACTGGCTCAGTTGGTTTGCTTTGCACTTCATCTTCCCCTCTTTGATAGCTCACATTGCTTTCTGCCTTGCTTGCAAAGGATATTCTCACTCTCATTCTGTAACCTACTCAACATGTTGTTTCCTCAGTAACACCTACCAAGGTGCCTTGCTATAAATGCCAAACACTTGGATGATCTGGATAAAGTCTCTCCCAGGCATTCTTGGAATATCTCTCTCGCCTATGGTAACCTAGAGGTGGAACTTGACGTATTCCTGAGGGAGGTGTCTGTTCAGGGGTCTGATGTGCCACCTGTGCTTGGTTAAACAGCCCCCTGGTGTATATATACCCCACATTTTCTTTATCCAAAGTTGCTTCCATATCTTGGCTATAGGGAACAGCCAAGCCAAACTATTATAGCAATGGAATATTATTCTGTCTTAAAAAGGAAGTAAATCTCATGATACAACGTGAATGAAACTTGAGGACATTATTGAGGGAAGATCTCATGCTATGTCATTTTTTTTCCACAATAAAAGAAAAAAAATGTTTAAAGGAGTTAAAACAGTACATTTATTTTAAAAAACAAACAAAACCCAAACAATTACAGCCCCCAACCCCATTCCACACTGTACCTTCTGACTCCAGTACTCATTCCACTTCTTTCTGCCCAGGACCAGCTGCAAAATGGCAGATCTGTGTTCTGAAAAGAGCTCTGAGCTTGGGTTTGGGAGATTTGGGTTTCTTGCTTCTGCTTCTTATAAACTGTGATGTGTGCAAAATATTTAAACTCTTTTTCCTGAGTGTCCTTACCTTTGAAAGTGGAGAGCATGGAAATACCAGTCCTGGCTACCTCACAGTCTTTCTGTAAGAATATAATTAGCTCATTGTAAATAATAAAGCACTATACAGGTTGCTTTATTACTCTAGTGAAGTTTCTGGCCAGATGGAGGCTGGGGATCAGAAGCTATAGCTCCTCTTTCTGTTCACTCGTTTGAATTAGGAATAGTCAAGATTGCTATAGAAAGTAACCCTGGACTCTGAGCTGCCTGAGGGGCTGTGCTTCAGTTGGGATTGGATTCAGCTATAGGTAACCAAAATAGCAGTAGCTTACACAAGATGGGAGTTAATTTTTTTCTCACATGAAAATCTGGAAGCAGACAAAGAATGTCAGGGATGGAAACTTTGGTCCACACACTCCTCAGGACTCCATTATCCTTCCAACTTGCTATTCTGCCATCCCTGTGGTGCAGCCCTTGTTTTCATTACTCAAGATGGCCTCCATCACAGCCATGTTCCAGGTGGCTTCATGGATAAAGGTACAAATAAGAACAGGGCAAAGGGTATACATGCCAGCTATATTTTAATGGAGAGTCTTGGAAGTTGCCAGATAATAATTCTGCCATTGGGTAGAGCTTAGTCACTTGGCCACACTTAACTGTAAGGGAGGCTGGGTTGTGTAGTCTTTACTCTGGGTGGCCATGTGTCCAGGAAAATTCTATTGCTTTGGAAGAAGAGGAAAGTGACTATCGGAAAGAAACCTAGCATCTCTGCCATAGGATGGAGGGAGGACGGAAGGGGAAGAGAGGCTGATTAAAATCTCCACGTTTTCCTGTTAGATTCTAAAGCCCTTTATTACTATGTTTCTTTGACCCAAAGACCTGAAGAGAAGGTTAGTTTGGACACTTGGTATTTACAACTTCCTGTTGTTCTCTCCATTCCTGCAGGCCAAGTAGCCACCTGGGTGCACCAAGTCTCAGTACTGAGAGTTTAAAACTGTACAATTTCATTGCTTTCCTACCTCAAAGGCAAAGGTGGCCAAATTATGTTTTCTGCTAAAATAAGAAATATGATCTCACTTATATGTGGAATCTAAAGAAAAGAATAAGTGAATGAACTAATCAGAAACAGTTTTGGAAAAATGGAGGAAAAACTGAGGGTTGCTAGATGGGCAGGGGGGTGGGGATAAGGGGAAGGTGAGAGGTTTTGGGAACGTACAGAGGGATAGTGGATGGGGGGAGGGGGGTTCACACAGTGTGAGGGATATAAATGATAAATGTCTAAGTTTTGCTTTGTCTTGTGCACCTGAAACTAATTAATAAAAAAAAAAAAAATTAAGATCTAATAAAAAATAAATAAATAAATAAATAAAACCCAAAAAAAAAAAAAAAAAGAAATAAAATGGGTGATCAATGTTGTCTATCTCTAGCTGTCTGTCTGTCTATATATTATGACAGACTGTGGACTCATGAAGCTGTCTTAGCACTAAGTTACGAGTTGTAGAACAACTGTCTGAAAAATAATAGCATTAAGCACTTCACATGTGCTATTTTCTCCATTTTACAAAAGAGGAAACTGAGGCACTAGGAGATTAAATAACTTGCCCAAAGTCATACAGTATGAAGTAAACCGAGCCAGGTGTGAACCTGGTGTCTTACCTTCATAGCTCATGTTCTTACCACTATACTAGAGTCTCTCTCTCCATTCATCTGCCTGTAATTTCTGTCTTGTTAAGACAGACATGGCCCTTGGCATCGCCCCTCTGCCTCTCCCAAAGGTTCCAAACCAGCCTTTTCCTAGGCCAGGAGGTCCTTTCTCAAGCCCTGTATTCTTCAATATTCTTCTAAAATGTCACTTCTTCCAGAAACGCTCCCTTTAATAATTCACTTGGTCTGGCCACATCAATCCCTCCTTTATCCCCTTCAACACTGTATCTATCACTCTGCTCAGTGGCTGTTGGTTGAGCCCTAGTTCACATGTTTCTGTGTATTTTTCATGTGTTTATGTCTCATCTTCTAACCTTGATGGGAGTCATTGGGCTATAGTTACAGTGTGTGCTCTAGATCCCTTTCTCTCTGCTCCACGCACACCTCTACTCTCCTCCTTCCAACCCCAGGACTCCTTCAACCAATTCCTCTCTCTATATAGCCAACCTCAGCCTGCCCTCTGGCTCTTAACCTGAGCCTATAAAGATGTTCAAGTCAACCTATGTGGTACACAGAAATCTTGACCATCAAGATTCCCTTCTAGTTATTGTCTTTTCTCCTCTTTCTCAGCCAAGTTTCTTGAAAGAATAGTCTGTACTTCTGCTTTTTAAAAAATATTTATTTATTTATTTATTTATTTATTTATTTATTTCAGTTACAGTTGACATTCGATATTATTTTGTATTAGTTTCAGGTGTACAGCATAGTGGTCAGACATTTATATAATTTATGCAGTGATTCCCCCCCGAAGGTCTAGTAGCACCTGGCACTGTACATAGTAGTTGCATCATTATTGACAATATTTTTTATGCTGTACATTATATCCCCATGACTATTTTTCTAACTACCAATTTGTACCTCTTTTTTTCTCTCTTTTTAAAACTTTTTTTAATTATTAATTTCAGGTATACAAAACAGTGTAAGAGTTAGACATTTACACCCCTCACAGAGTGATAGCCAGCCCATCAATTTGTACTTCTTAATCCTTTCACCGTTTTTACCCAATTCTCCAACCCTCCTCCCCTCTAACAACCATCAGTTTGTTGTCTGTATCTATGTGTCTGTTACTGTTTGTTTTGTTCTTTATATTCCACATACAAATGAGGTCATGTGGTATTTGTCTTTCTCAGTCTGACGTATTTCACTTAGCATAATACTCTCTAGGTCCATCCATGTTGTCGCATATGGTAAGATTTCATTCTTTCTTATGGCCAAGTAATATCCCATTTTATATATGTACCACCTCTTCTTTATCCAATCATCTATTGATGGGCATTTGGGTTGCTTCCGTAGCTTGGCTATTGTAAATAACGCTGCAATAAACATAGGGGTGCATATGTCTTTTTGAATTAATGTTTTGGATTCCTTCAGGTAAATGCCCAGATGTGGAATTGCTGCACCATAAGGTAGTTCTATTTTTAATTTTTTGAGGAGCCTCCAAACAATTTTCCATAGTGGCTTCACCAATTTGCAACCCCACCAACAGTTTATGAGTGGTCTCTTTTCTCTGCATCCTCACCAACACTTATTATTTGTTTATTTATTGATGATAGCCATCCTGATAAGTGTGAGGTGATATCTCATTGTGATTTTTATTTCCATTTCTCTGATGATTAGTGATATTGAGCATTTTTTCATATGTGTATTGGCCATGTGTATGTCTTCTTTGGAGAAATGTTTAATCAGGACCTCTGCTCACTTTTTAATTGTATTGTTTGGGGGTTTTTTTGGTGTTCAGTTGTATGAGTTCTTTATTAATTTTGGATATTAAACTCTTATCAGATGTATCATTGGTGAATATCTTCTTTCATCTAGTAGGCTGACTTTTTGTTTTGTTGGTGGTTTCCTTTGCTATGCAAAACCTTTTTAGTTTAATGTAGTCCCATTGCTTTATTTTTTCTTTTGGTTTCCTTGCCCAGGGAGATAGATCAGAAAAAAATATTATTAAGAGGAAAGTCAGAGAGTTTACTGTCTATGTTTTATTTTAGAAGTTTTATGGTTTTGGGTCTTACATTTAAGTCTTTAATCCATTTTGAATTTATACTTGAATATGGAGTAAGAAGGTGGTCCAGATTCATTTTTTTCACATGTATCTATCCAGTTTTTCCCAGCATTTTATTGAAGAGACTGTCTTTACTCCAGTGTATACTACTGTTTCCTTTGTCATAGAACAAATGACCATAGACATGTGGGTTTATTTCTGAGTTCTCTATTCTGTTCCATTGATCTATGTGTCTGATTTTATGCCAATACTATGCTGTTTTGATTACTATAGCCTTGTAGTATAGTTTGATATCATGTAGTGTGATACCTCCAACTTTGTTCTTCCTTGTCTAGATTGCCATGGCTATTTGGGGTTTTTATGGTTCCATATACATTTTAACATTATTTGTTTCTAGTTCTGTGGAAAAGGCTACTGGTATTTTGGTAGACGTTGCATTGAATCTCTAGATTGATTTGGTTAGTATGGGCATTTTATCTACATTAAATCTTCCCATTCATGAACATAGTATATGCTTCCATTTATTTGGATCTTCTTCAAATTCTCTCTTCAATGTCTTATAATTTTCTAGGTATATGCCTTTTACTTCCTTAGTTAAATTTATTCCTGGGTATTTTTAATGCAATTGTAAATGGATTGTTTTGAAAATTTCTCCTTCTGATAACTCATTACTAGTGTATAAAAACGCAACCCATTTCTGAATATTAATTTTGTATCCTCCTACGTGACTGAATTTATTTATCAGTTCTAATAGTTTTTTGGTGGACTCTTTGGGGCTCTCTATATATCATGTCACGTCACCTTCCAATAATAACAATTTTACGTCTTCCTTTCCAATTTGGGTGTCTTATATTTCTTTTCCTTGTCTGATTGCTGTGGCTAGGACTTCCAGTGATAAAAGTGGGGAAAGTGGACATCCTTGACTTGTTCATGAGCTTCAGGAGCATGCTTCTAGCTTTTCCCCATTGAGTATGATTTTAGCTGTGGGTTTCTTTTATATGGCCTTTATTATGTTGAGGTATGTTCCCTCTATTCCCACTTTATTGAGAGTTTTTATCACAAATGGGGGCTGGATTTTGTCAAACGCTTTTTCCTGCATCTATTGATAAAATCATATGACTTATTTTTCACGTTCTTTACATGCTGTATCACATTAATTGACTTGTGGATATTGAACCAATCTTGCATACCAGAAATAAAGCCCAGAAATGTGATCATGGTGTATGGTTATTTTTTAAAATTTAAGCTTATTGAGGTGACAATTGTTAGTAAAGTTACATAGATTTCAAGTGTACAATCCTGTAATAAATTATCTATATTTCACATTGTGTGTTCACCACCCGGAATCAGTTCTCTTTCCATCACCATATATTAGACTGTGTTTAATCTCTTCTAGAGCCCCCTCCCCCCTAACTCTCTGGTAACCCCTACACTATTGTCTGTGTCTATGAGTTTTTGTTCCTTCATTTGTTTGTCTTGTTCTTTTGTTGTTTTTAGTTTTATATACCACATATTGGTGAAATCATGTGGTTCTCTACTTCTTCTATCTGACTTATTTCATTTAGCATTATAATCTCAAGATCCATCCATGCTGTCACTAATGGTACTATTTCAGCTTTTCTTACTGCCGACTAGTATTCCATTGTGTATATATACCACAACTTCTTTATCCATTCATCTATTGAAGGACATATTCGTTGTTTTCATGTTTTAGCCACCGTAAATAAAGCTGCAATGAACATTGGAGCACACATGTCTTTATGGATAAACGTTTTCAGACTCTTTGGGTAGATACCCAGGAGAGGAGTTGCTGGGTCATATGGTAATTCTAGTCTTAATTTTTTGAGGAACCTCCACACTGCCTTCCATAATGGCTGCACCAGTCTGCATCCCCTCCAACAGTGTATGAGGGTTCCTTTTTCTCCACAGCCTCTCCAACACTTGTTACTATTTGTCTTGTTGATGATAGCCATTCTGACTGGGGTGAGGTGATATCTCATTGTGGTTTTTATTTGCATTTCTCTGATGATTAGTGATATTGAGCATTTTTCCATGTGTCTATTTGCCATTTGTATGTCCTCTTTGGAGAAATGTCTCTTTAGATCCTCTGCCCATTTTTCAGTTGGGTTGTTTGTTTTTTTGTTGCTGAGTTGTATGACTTCCTTGCATAACTTAGATAGTATCCCTTATCAGAGGCGTTGTTTGGAAAAATCTTCTCCCATTCCATTTGTTGCCTCTTTATTTTGTCGATGGTTTCTTTTGCTGTGCAGAAGCTTTTAAGTTTGATATAGTCCCATTCATTTACTTTACCTTTTACTTCCCTTGCCTTTGGAATGAAATTCATAAAATAATCTTTGAACCCGAGGTCCATAAGTTTAGTACCTATGTTTTCTTCTATGCAGTTTATTGTTTCATGTCTTATGCTTAGGTCTTTGATCCATTTTGAGTTAATTTTGGTACATGGTGAACAGATTACAGTCCAGTTTCACTCTTTTGGACGTGGCATTCCAATTCTCCCAGCACCATTTATTGAAGAGGCTGTCTTTTCTCTCTGCATGTTTCTGGCTTCTTTGTCAAAAATTATCTGTTCAAATTTATGTGGTTTTATTTCTGGGTTCTCAATTCTATTCCATTGGTCTGTGTGTCTGTTTTTCTCCCAATAACATGCATTTTGATTATTTTTGCCCTGTAGTACAAGCTAAAGTCAGGGAGTGTGATACCTCCATTATTGTTATTTTTTCTTTTGTGGCTCATTGTTCTTTTACGGCTATTTGAGGTCTTATGTGGTTCCATACAAATATGATGATTTTTTGTTCTATTTCTTTTCTTTTTTTAACTTATTGGGATGACAATTGTTAGTATAATTACATAGATTTCAGGTGTACAATTCTGTATTACATCATCCATAAATCCCATTGTGTGTTCATCACCCAGAGTCAGTTCTCCTTCCATCACCATATATTCGATCCCCCTTACCCTCATCTCCCACCCCCCGCCCCCCTTACCCTCTGGTAACCACTAAACTATTGTCTGTGTCTATGAGTTTTTGTTTCTCACTTGTTTGTCTTGTTCTTTTGTTGTTTTTGGTTTATATACCACATATCAGTGAAATCACATGGGTCTCTGCTTTCTCTGTCTGAATTATTTTGCTTAGCATTATACTCTCAAGATCCATCCATGTTGTCACTAATGGTCCTATATCATCTTTTCTTACTGCCAAATACTATTCCATTGTGTATATATACCACAACTTCTTTATCCATTCATTTATCGAAGGACATTTTGGTTGTTTCCATGTCTTGGCCACCGTAAACAAAGCTGCAATGAACGTTGGAGCACACGTGTCTTTATGGATAAATGTTTTCAGATTTTTGGGTAGATACCCAGGAGAGGGAAAGCTGATTCATATGGTAATTCTATTCGTAATTTTTTGAGGAACCTCCACACTGCCTTCCATAACGGCTGCACCAGTCTGCATTCCCACCAACGGTGTATGAGGGTTCCTTTTTCTCCACAGCCTCTCCAAAACTTGTTACTATTTGTCTTGTTGATGATAGCCATTCTGACTGGGGTGAGGTGATATCTCATTGTGGTTTTTATTTCCATTTCTCTGATGATTAGTGATATTGAGCATTTTTCCATGTGTCTATTTGCCATTTGTATGTCCTCTTTGGAGAAATGTCTCTTCAGGTCGTCTGCCCATTTTTCAATTGAGTAGTTTTTTTTTTTTTTTTTTTTTTTTTTTTTGGTGTTTACAACCTAGCAGGGTACTTTTTTTTTTTTTTTTAGTTTTTATTTATTTATTTATTTTTTAAATTAGTTTCAGGTGCATAAGACAAAGTTTGTTTTTTGTTGTTGAGTTGCATGAGTTCCTCGTATATTTTGGATATTAGCCCATTATCAGAGGCACTGTTTGCAAAAATGTTCTCCCATTCAGTTGGTTGCCTCTTTATTTTGTCGATGGTTTCTTTTGCTGTGCAGAAGCTTTTAAGTTTCATATAGTCCCATTCATTTGTTTTAGCTTTTACTTCCATTGTCTTTGGAGTCAAATTCATAAAACGCTCTTTGAACCCGAGGTCCGTAAGTTTAGTACCTATGCCTTCTTTTCAGTTTTTGTGTCAGGTCTTATGCTTAAGTCTTTGATTCATTATGAATTAATTTTGGTACATGGTGACAGATAGCAGTCCAGTTTCATTCTTTTGCACGTGGCTATCCAATACTCCCAGCACCATTTATTGAAGAGGCTGTCTTTCCTCTATTGTATGTTTTTAGCTTCTTTGTCACCCCAATAAATTTAATAAAAAAAAATAATTAAAAAAAAATTATCTGTCCGTATTTATGTGGTTTTATTTCTGGGTTCTCAATTCTATTCCATTGGTCTATGTGTCTGTTTTTCTGCCAATACCATGCTGTTTTGATTATTGTAGCCCTGTAGTACAAGCCAAAGTCAGGAAGTGTGATACCTCCATTATTGTTCTTTTTTCTTAAGATTGCTTTGGCTATTTGGGGTCTTTTGTGGTTCCAAACAAATCTGATGATTTTTTGTTCTATTTCTTTAAAAAATGCCATTGGGATTTTGATGGGGATTGCATTGAATCTGTATATTGCTAGGGTAATATGGCCATTTTAACTATGTTGATTCTTCCAATCCATGAGCACGGAATGTCTTTCCATTTCTTTGTGTATTCTTCAATTTCTTTCAAAAATGTCTTATTGTTTTCAGCATATAGGTCCTTCACATCCTTGGTTAAGTTTATTCCTAGGTATTTTATTCTTTTTGCTGTAATTGCAAAAGCAATGGTTTTTTGTATTTCTTTTTCTGAGATTTCATTGCTAGTATGTAGGAAAGCAATAGACTTTTGTATATTGATATTGTTGCCAGCAACTTTACTGTATTCGTTGATTGTTTCTAATAGTTTTTGGTGGAGTCTTTAGGGTTTTTTTTATATATAGCATCATGTCATCTTCAAAGAGTGATAATTTAACTTCTTCAATCCCAATTTGGATGCCTTTTATTTCTTTCTCTTGCCTGATTGCTCTGGCAAGGACTTCCAACACTATGTTGAAAAGCAGAGGTTATAGGGGACAGCCCTGTCGTGTTCCTGAACATAGAGCAAAGGGCTTCAGTTTTTCACCATTAATTATGAGATTAGCAGAGGGCTTGTCATATATGGCCTTTACTATGTTAAGGTATTTTCCTTCTATACCCATTTTATTAAGTGTTTTAATCATAAATGGATGTTGTATCTTGTCAAATGCTTTTTCTGCATCAATTGATATAATCATATGATTTTTGTCCTTTATTTTGTTTATGTGATGTATCACATTGATGGATTTGCGTATGTTGAACCATCCTTGTGCCCCGGGGATGAACCCCACTTGGTCGTGATGAATAATCTTTTTAATGCATTGTTGTATTCGATTTGCTAGAATTTTATATAGGATTTTTGCATCGGTATTCATCAGAGATTTTGGTCTGTAGTTTTCTTTTTTTGTGCTGTCCTTACCAGGTTTTGGTATCAGGGTAATGTTGGCCTCATAAAATGAGTTAGGGAGTACTTTCTCTTCTTCAATTTTTTGGAGGCGTTTGAGCAGGATTGGTATTAGATCCTCTTTGAAGGTTTGGTAGAATTCACTACTGAAGCCATCTGGTCCCGGACTATTGCTTTTGGAAAGGTTTTGGATGACTGATTCAATTTCGTTACTGGTGATCGGTTTGTTTAGATTTTCCAGTTCTTCATGTTTCGGCCTTAGAAGGCTATTTGTTTCTAAGAACTTGTCCATTTCTTCTAGGGTATTGAATTTGGAGGCATATAGTCCTTCATAGTATTCTTGGATGATCCTTTGTATTTTTGTGGTGTCCGTGATAACTTCCCCTTTTTCGTTTCTGATTTTGTTAATTAGTGTCTTCTCTTTTTATCTTAGTGAGTCTAGCCAAGGGTTTGTCAATTTTGTTAATCTTTTCAAAGAACCAGCTCTTTGTCACATTAATTTTTTCTATTGTCTTTTTGTTCTCTATTTCATCTAGTTCTGCTCTAATTTTTGTTATATCCTTTCTTCTGCTGACCTTGGGTTTCACTTGTTCTTCTTTTTCTAGTTCTTTAAGGTGTAACATGAGGTTATTTATTTGGGAGTTTTCTTGTTTCTTGAGATAGGCCTGTAATGAGATAAATTTCCCTCTTAAAACTGCTTTTGCTGCATCCCAAAAATTTTGGTAGGATGTATTTTCATTGTCATTTGTTTCTATGTATCTTTTGATCTCTCCTCTAATTTCTTCTTTCACCCAGTCCTTGTTAGAAGTATGTTGTTAATTTCCATGTATTTGTTTTTTTTTCCTGATTTCTTTTGCAGTTGATATCCAATTTCGAAGCCTTGTGATCAGAGAATATGCTTGTTGTGATTTCAATCTTCTTAAATTAGCTGAGGCTGATTTTATGTCCCAATATATGGTCTATTCTTGAGAATGTTCCATGTACACTAAAAAAAATGTATAGTCTGATGTTTTAGGATGAAGTGCTCTATAAATGTCAATTATGTCCATTTCATGTAATGTGTCATTTAGGGCTGCTATTTCCTTATTCATTTTCTGTTTGGATGATCTATCCATAGCTGTCAATGATGTATTTAGGTCTCCTCCTATAATTGTGTTTTGGTCAATTTCTCCCTTTAGTTCTGTTAGTTGTTGCTTGGTATATTTTGGTGCTCCCTGATTGGGGGCATAAATAGTGATGAGTGTTATATCTTCTTGTTGTATAGTCCCCTTTACCATTATGAAATGTCCATCTTTGTCTCTTTTTACCCCTTTCACCCTGAAGTCTGTTTCATCTGATACCAGTATGGCTACACCTGATTCTCTCTGGATACCATTTGCTTGGAGTATCAATTTCCACCCTTTCACTTTGAGTCTATTCATGTCCTTGTAGCTGAGATTCATCTCTTGGATACATCATATAGTTGGGTTTAATATTTTGATCCAATTTGCTACTCTGTGCCTTCTTATTGGTGAGTTCAGTCCATTTACATTTAGGGTGATTCTTTTTATTTAATTTATTTTTTAAATTTATTGGGGTGACTATTATTAGTAAAATTACATAGATTTCAGGTGTACAATTCTGTATTGCATCATTTGTAAATCCCATTGTGTGTTCACCATAGGG
This sequence comes from Rhinolophus sinicus, assembly GCF_057876585.1. Classification (NCBI taxonomy): domain Eukaryota; kingdom Metazoa; phylum Chordata; class Mammalia; order Chiroptera; family Rhinolophidae; genus Rhinolophus; species Rhinolophus sinicus. The sequence goes on along the minus strand of NC_142514.1, from coordinate 100,033,008 downwards.
TGATTATTGATATATGAGGATTTCCTGTCATTCTATCTTTAGTTTTCTGGTAAGGCTGTGTTTCCATTGTTTCTTTGCTTTTTCGTTTTTGCCTATTATTTCTGTGTGGTGGTATTCTATGATGTTTCCCTCTGTTTCTTCTTTTATTACAGTATAAATTTCAGTTCTGGATTTTGTTTTGAGTGGTTACCCTTAAGTTTATGTAAAAGAAAGTTTAATATTTAGACTATTCCATTTTCTTCAGCACGCTTACTTTCTCAATTCGCATATTCCAGTTCAGGCCTTTATTCTCCCCCTTTTTTTGTTTTGGTGACACAAATTGTCCCTGTTGATGGTGCTCGAATAGCCTCCTTTCGTATTTCTTGTAATGCAGGTCGTCTATTAGAAAATTCCCTCAGCTTCTGTATGTCTGGGAAGGTCTTTATTCCTCCTTCATATCTAAAGGATATCTTTGCTGGATATATTATTCTTGGCTCATGATTTCTCTCTTTCAATAGTTTGAATATTTGGTTCCACTCCCTCCTGGCTTGTAGAGTTTCTGCTGAAATATCTGATGATAATCTAATGGGCTTACCTCTGTAGGTTGCCGTCTTCTTTTCCCTGGCTGCCTTGAGGATTCTTTCTTTGTCATTGATTTTTGAAAGCTTCAATACAATGTGCCTTGGAGAAAGCCTGTTGGGATTGAGTAATTAGGTGTTCTATTGCTTCTTGGATTTGAGGATCCATTTCTATGTACAAGTTTGGGAAGTTCTCATTGATAATTTTTTTGAATATATTCTCTGTTCCCTTCTCTCATTCTTCTCCTTCTGGTATGCCAATGATTCTTATATTGCTCTTTCTGATGGAGTCAGAAAGTTCTTGTAGAGTTCTTTCATTTCTTTTAAGTCTCAAGTCTCTTTTTTCCATCCATGTCATTTCCAGGTTTCTATCTTCGATGTCACTGATTCTTTCCTCCACCTGGTCAATTCTACTACCTATGCTGGCTATTTCATTCTTAATTTCTTCTATTGAGTTCTTACTATCCAGAAATTCTATTAGGTTCATTTTTAAAATTTTAGTCTCTTTCGTGAAATGCTCATTTTGTCCGTTGGTTGTGTTTCTGAGTTCATTAAACTGCCTTTCTGTGTTTTCTTGCATCTTGTTGTGTTTTTTCCAGAACTGCAATCTTGAATTCTCTGTCATTTAAGTCATATATTTCCATATCTTTAAGTTCCTTTTCTGCAGACTTTTCACTTTCTTTCTGAGCTGTCTTGTTACATTGGTTATTCATGGCAATTACTGATTTGTTATTTCTCTTCCTAGACATCTACAGGAGTGGCTTTTGCAACAGGTTTATAGGAAGAGGTCTTTCTTGTGTTTTCTAGTACTTTTTGGTAGAATGTTTTATGTTCTCTCCAACTGCAGCGTTTTTTTTTCTCTCACACGGTAGTGCTATTTTTTTTTTTTCTGCACTATTCCAGATTCTCACACAATTGGGGGAAACCCTGGCAGATGGGCTTCTCCTCTGTTAATAGTTCTTCTGGGTCACAGAGAGCAGTGTCCGTGTCGGTATCAGAGAGCTTTAGAAGTTCCAAAGCTCTTCCTGCACCAGATTCAGAGCCTGTATGTTTCAGCAGTTCTGTTTACTCCAGCAGGGATCCACCCAGATAGGTGGGGCCAGGGGTGGGGTGAGATGTGAGAGGTGGCCCAGAGCAATGGTGGCGACCACCACCACAGCAGGACCTGCTTTCACAGCTCCCTCCCCTTTGCCGGAACTAGTTGGGCTTCGAATCTGTGTCTCTGTTCCACAGTTCTCAGAATAGCAAATATTCTGTTCTTTTGATCTGACACTGCTACTGTTCCATTTCTATCACCGGGCAGGTGGGGGCAAGGTGAGGTCTGGGAGGGTAGGGAGAGGGCGGCTAGTCTCAGTGCCTAAGGATTCTGTTCTCTGCTCGGCAGTGAAAGTTTAAACCACTGTTTTCAGTCTACTTCCCTCAGTCTTTTCTCCGAGGTCTCTGCCATGAGCGTTGGGTTCAGCCGTGTTATATGCTGCCCCCTCAGCCCTGTGGGCCATAAGCGGAGCCCTAGCAGTCCGAGTTCTTCCCTCTCCCACAACTGTGGTAGTTCTGGGATGCAGCGAGCTCGGACCACTGAGCTAGGTCTGCATCCTGCACCCCCTCGGCTCTGTCTCCACACTTCTCCTTTCCCTCCTCCTCCACTCGCGTGATTCGCCCACCTTTAGGTGAATTCAGTAGTGGGCCTGTTTGTCTTGCCTGTCTGCTGTGCAGGTAGTCCTTTGTGGAGTAATAGTTGTTCGATTAGTTGTAAATTCCAGGGGGAATTTACAGAGGCTCACCTCACGCTGCCATTTTGATGATGTCTCCTGTATTTATCTTTTGTTATTGGTGTATGTTGAGTATTACAACTTTAATACAGTGTTTTCCTTTCTTAAAATGTGTATATATCTTTTTGGCACCCGCTGTACACACACACACACACACACACACACACACACACACACACACACACACGAGAGTTCTGACAATTAAGTTCGCGAACTCATCCTAGAAAAATTGTTATATCTCATTGCTGAATATCACTATGGTCACCTTCTAAGTACTCACGTTGGAAGTTATGCACTGACACGAGCACCTAGTCCACCCTTCAAAGCAATTTAGGAACTCTTTTTCTGGATTGGCCATCAGAACTATTGTCATATTACCCTTGATATCCTGAATGTCATCAAAATGTCTTCCTTTCAATATTTCCTTTATCTTTGGGTAAAGAAAGAAGTCATTGGGGGTCAGATTAGCTGAGTAGGGAGGGTGTTCTAGTACAGTTATTTGTTTATTGGCTAAAAACTCCCTCACAGACAGTGCCTTGTGACCCGGTTCAAGGTCGTGATGCAAGAGCCATGAATTATTGTGAAAAGTTCACGTCATTTTCATCTAACTTTATCATGCAGCCTTTTCAGCAGTCCCAAATAGTAAACTTGCTTAGCTGTTGGTCCAGTTGGTGCAAATTCATAATGAATAATTTCTCTGATATCAAAAAATGTTAGCAACATCATTGTAACAAGTTCGCAAACTTAATTGTCACACTGTGTGTGTGTGTGTGTGTGTGTGTGTGTGTGTGTGGTGTTAAGGAAAGCAAGGGTTCTGGATTCTGGCTTTGTAATGGGGTATCTCCATCATCTCAAAAATTGTGCTCAAGTTCCCCAAATAGTTTTAGCTTACCTTACTTAAAAATAAGCATTTATTGTAAGATTATTTTGGAGGATAATGAGAAATCAAGCAAAGAATGAAACACTTTTCATTAATAATAGGGAGAATAATTATTAAGAACAGAGGCTTATAACAATTAAGCATATAAATAATTATACTCAATGGACATCTGTGGATTATTGATGTCTCTAAAGGGTGGCGTTAAGGGCGGGAGGATTAAGTAGTTTTAAGGAAATTACAACTGCACATGTCTGAGACCTTAGAAACCCAGATGAGTTTTAAAAAACTTTTCACTTTGAAATAAGTATGGATTCATATGAAGTTACAAAAATAGTACAGGTCAGTCCCCCATACCCTTCACCCAGTTTCGCCCAGTGGTAGCATTTTACATAACTATATACAACATCAAAACTAGGAAATTCACATTGGCAAAATCCACAGACCTTATTAAAATCACAGACTTTTTGTTGACCTCTAATTCCTTGGTTTTCATTCATTCATTCAAAAAACTTTTATTGAGGCACCAGCATAGTGTTTATCAAAGTGTGATCTGCAGATCATCTACATCTAAATCACCTGAGAAATCATGAAAAACAAATTTCTTTTTCTTTTTTTTTTTTAATTTTATTAAATTTATTGGGGTGACAATTGTTAGTAAAATTATATAGATTTCAGGTGTACAATTCTGTATTACATCATCTATAAATCCCATTGTGTGTTCATCACCCAGAGTCAGTTCTCCTTCCATCACCATATATTCGATCCCCCTTACCCTCATCTCCCACCCCCCACCCCCCGCCCCCGTTATTTCTGAGTCTAGTCTCAGACCTACTGAATCAGACTACATGGGGCTGGAGGTGGGGAGTCAGTATTTTTAACAAGTTTCCCAGGTGGTTCTTAGGTTCATTAAAGTTGGAAAGTCACTAACCTGCTCTACAGCAGACACTGGGATTGGCACAGAAAATGAGCTTAGGAAAGACTAGTTGCTGCCCTCATGGTTAGAGGAGTAGACAGATACTAACAGCAATGATAGGGGCTGATTTAGAGCCATGAAGTACAGCCATGTATGGTAAGAGCATAAGGGAAATATCTAATCTCAAGGGATGAATGGGCAGGAGTTTTATATGTTGAACATATTTAAGCTGGGTTTTAACTGATGAGTAGAGTTTGATTGTTGGAAGTGGGAGTAAAATCTCAGCCATAGATAGCTTTAGCATATTGTCTCTGTCTACCTTTGAAGCAGATTTCCTGAAATGTGAGCTCCTAAACAACATGGAGGTATATCACTCATCTGTGTTTCCCCAATGCCTGGTACACTAAAGGTGCTCAATCAATGTCTGATGAATGAAAGCATGAAAACTGTGGCTGGTTGGATAAATGAAGAGTGGAGGATGGTGAGTGAGTGGATGAATTGATGCATGGATATAGGAGAGTGGGGTAAGTGAGTGCCTATGAATAGTAGAAGCAAGGTCAGCACAGCTGGAAGAGGCTGGATTCCTGGTCAGGAACTCAGGGACTCAGCAGTTCTATTCCCTGAAACCCTAAGGGGAGGACCCAGAACACACTGTGAGAAAATGCAGGTGAACACACAATGGGATTATAGATGACGTAATACAGAATTGTACACCTGAAATCTATGTAACTTTACTAACAATTGTTACCCCAATAAACTTTAACTTAAAAAAGAAAGAAAGAAAGAAAGAAAGAAAGAAAGAAAGAAAGAAAGAAAGAAAGAAAGAAAGACAATGCAGCAGGGATGTGTGTGTGACATACTTACCCTAGAGAGTTAAGTCCTGAACACCCCAGAGCCCAATGGAGTCAGCTGACTTTGAGTTTGAGCTAAGTCAGCTTCACCCTGTGGGGGAAAAAAAAATTTACCCTGGAAGCACTCTCCTGTTCCGTTAATATGTTGTTGTGCAGGGGACCCTGCTCGCTGCACCATTTGTCATGCAGGACGGCCTGTGGGACCTCTAGTCCCGCTCCCCACATAAGAACGCAGGATATGGTGAGGCCAAAAAGGAACACCCATGGAGCCATAGGTAGGGGAGTCATACCACTATCGTCTCCCTGGGGGCACTATAGTCTCACTGGAGGCTGGAGCCACACGACCTGCAACTTGCTGTCCACTTCTCTGCCTGCCAACCGACCGACTGACTGACCAACCAATGCAGCCACGGCATTTACATCAGTGGCTAATTGGCTAACTGGTTATAGCTGATAGCCAACTAGCCACAGCTGACGGCCATTTACTACCCGTGCCAGCACCTTTCCATGTGAGGCCGAGAGCCTGGAAACTGCTCTCTGGGACTCTGTCCCCACATATGTATATTAATTTTAAATGCTAGAGAGAGACTCATAAACTCTCCTTCTTAGAGGATTATGGCCATAGCCCTGCTCTCTGGGTTGCTCCCATTCTCATTAGCAGAGAGGGTGGGAATCAGCGATGTCACAGGCAAGGTTTGCCAAAGACTCCTGCCCCATGTTGGACATGGAAGGAGCTGAGGGGCTCTGCTTGCTCTTTATTTTCTTTTTCTCTCTTGCTAGGCCTGGGAAGTTGTGAGGAGTGCCTCCAGCTTCCAGCAGTGGATCATAAGATCCTGGGAGGGGCTTCCAAAACTGGGCTTGGAAGGAGGTGTGGTATGTCTGCCTGGAGGCAGAATAAAGTCTGGGAGGAGGAGCTCAAAGTGTGGATCTTCTATCACCTGTAACTTAGCCACAGAGGGCACTTCTAAATGATGCAGATGCCCAGGCCTTTTCTACAGTCCCACTGGATCAGACTCCTGGGTGGTAGGAACCCCAAACCTGCTTGTTTTTCATGTTCCTCAAATAATTCTTCAGAATACTGAATTTTGGGAACTATGCTAAGTGAAGAAACTTTCTTACGAAGAGTGTATCTGCATAGTCCCAGGTATTGGTAGTAGGAAGAGGCCAAGGTTTAGGAAAAGGATGCTGGTATTGAAGCCTGAATCCCCTGACCCTTCTGAGACTCTATTCATCAATAAATGGAGATCATAACCCCCACCCCAGAGGGTTGTGTGGTAGGTTCTAAGCAGAGTGCCTGGTGTCCAGAGGCTTTGCATATTAGTTGAGATGGCCAGGCATTGAAAAGAAGACATTGTCCCAGTGCCTCTACCTTGGGCCTGAAAGACATCAAATAATCCTAAAGAAATGTATGCAGTGCCCCCCTGAAATGTATAATCTACATTACAGATGTTTTCAGTTTCCTGCTGGGCTCTTTTTATGAATTCTTTTCAATAGGTGTCTGCAATTTAGAGCCTCCAGACCAATATATCCCACCTGACCCTAAACTGCCCACTTGACATTTTTAATTAAACATATTGTTTTGCTTAATGATCTTGGGTGCTTAGTCTAGCAGGGCCTTGTACCAGTAAAAATGTGAGACACTTTGTTGAAATGTGAAAAGCTGAGGTTTCTTTGATGATGTACCTGCAGGGAAAGAGGGAGAAAGGATTTTCCAGCAGTTATTCAAGTCAAAAGAGCATTAGCTATTGTTGAGAGTCTTCGTGCTAACTTTGGGAGAGAGGTTTAGTGCATAACATACAGTGGACATTATCAAGATGTTTTATTTACTTCATTCTGTGCCTATTCCACAGTGGTTGAAGGATACTTGTTGAAGTGACTCAGTGAAATGCTTTCTCAATACCAAGAGGCCCACAGGGTTGGATGCCCTGTGATTCATGACTTTTTTTTTCCTGAAGAAATCTGACCACCAAAAACTTGAAACCATGAGAGTGTTGGGGGTGGGGATGATATTCTGGTTTCTTTTAGGACATGTAGACATTCAGACTCAAACAGGCCATGAGGATGGAGCAGATGACAACTGGAGATTGTACTCATTTCCTATCAATGAAATTCCCCAGCTTAGTAGAATCTCATATTTTAGAGAATTGCAGAGCTATTTGGTAGAAATAAATTCACAATTTTAGAAGTAATTCACAGGTCTGGATGAATAGGAAGCATACTTTAGGTTTGTGGGTCATTGTTTGGGGTTTCAATGGCAGGAACATTCTGAAATGTCAAAGCTTATCACTGTGGTTCCGTAGCATCTCCAGAATATGCAACGTGTGGCCCAAATACGTGGCCCTGAGGCCCATCTTTGGGTAATGTCAAGTTCTAGGAAAGCATCTCCTTAAATCTGGAAGCCAAAATGAACACATTTTACCATTCTTTTAAGAGTTTCAGACATTTAAAAAACAATATCTTCAGCCTCTTGATCAAAACTGACAGGCACCAGGCCTGTAACTGTGCACTTTAATAGGAATAAAATTAATTAAATGGGATGTGGGCTTTTTCCACCTCAACAGTTGTAGGTAGGAAATCTATAGTTTTAAACATACTTCATCATTGTTATTCATTAAAACTGCATGCAGTCTGTACTTACATAGCTTCAATCACATAGACCACAACTGGAAAAAACTGGTCATCTTCAGGATAATGTATTCTCACAAGCAGATTGTTGTGTTCCCCAAAATAAGCAGTATTAGCTTGAGAAGAGAGAATAGTCATAAGGCTAGGCTGAGCTGGCTTTTTCATAAACCTGACAGAACATGATCAACGGACCACAGAGGACTGACTGTTAGACAGGGTCTGCAATAAAGTGGCGGGCATAAATCAGTGACAGGGCCTTAGAGAAGGCACTTTCATATCTTCCTCCTTGCAGCTCCTGCTCTCCCTGAGTCTAAAGTTCTCTGTGGGATTCTGTGGGGACAGAGTCCCACAGAGCAGTTTCCAGGCTCTCGGCCTCACGTGGAAGGGTGCTGGCTCTGGTGGTGGATGGACATCAGCTGTGACTGGTTGGCCATCGACTGTTACTGGTTAGCCTTAGCCACTGATATAACTGCTGTGGCTATGCTAGCAGCGGAGTGTGGATTGTGGATTGTAGAGAGGCAGATTGCAGTTAGCAAGTGAGGTTGGTTGGCAGAGAAGCGGATGACGGGTTGTGGATCGTGTGGCTCCTGCTTCCTGTGTCTCCAACCCAGCCGCCAGCGAGAATATAGTGGTATGACTCCCTTATCTATGGCTCTGTGGGTGTTCCTTTTTGGCCTCACCATGTCCTGCGTTCTTACGTGCGGAGCGGGAGCTGAGACGCCGCAGGCCTCCCTGCATGACAGATTCTCAGTATATTGCTCTTTGGCCCAGGCTCCCGAGCCCTCTGATCCCAAATCTCCTGGTCCCCATTGTTCTCCATATATGTCCCCTATGTAAGCAGTTGCCCATATCCTCTTTCCTACCTCCTCTAGCCTGCGCAGGTTTCCTCCAGCCCTCCTCTCTGAGTTACTTCCAGGATATTCACTGTCTAGGGGAAAGTGTCCTTTGATGCCCACAGTTCTTTTATGATCCTATCAAAGATAGATAAATGAGCCAAATGGATATGGTTACAATTGGAAGTTAAGTTCATGGGCAAAGTGTGCTCCAAAGAATCAAAGCCTAGAATGATCCATTTTAGGCAGTGGGTTAATATCCACATGTGTTCTGTACCTTATGTCATGGAGAAAGCATTGCCCTCCACCACGCTCTTGGGTGGTTCAGTTGGTACACTTATTACATGGAAACAGGAAGCAGGACCCAGAGGTCTGGAGTGATAGCCAAAGGATTTACAGCATTGCAAAGAATTGCTTTGATGTTTCCTATTTTGTCTTTATAATTCATTAAAGTGGTATATGCTTCTCTAGAATATATCTTTACCTGTTCAATATAATCCTTTCCCCTGAAATCTTCGGGTAAAATTTCTGCTGCAGGAAAATATGTACCTCCCACCACATCACCATGCAAACCTAGGGTCACAGTTCCCTGTTTGAGAAACAGACATTCATTATCACAATTAATTTTTATCAGTAATGCCGTCATACCCATAATGCGGGTGAGGAAACTGAGGCTCACAAAGGTTAAATAACTTTTTTGAGATCATTCAGGGTGTCATGTGGGACGTCAGGTGGGGTCTCTGCTCCCACTCCCCACATAAGAATGTAGGATATGGTGAGGCCAAAAAGGAACACCCATGGAGCCATAGATAGGGGAGTCACACCACTATATTCTCACTGGCGGCTGGGTTGGAGACACAGGAAGCAGGAGCCACAGTGTCCACAACCCACCATCCTAACTGCAATCCACACTTGCCAGCCATCATCTTCTTGCTAGCCCCCATTTTCTGCTAGTGTAGCCACAGCAGTTATATTAGTGGCCAATAGCTCACTGGTTACAGCTGACGGCCAACTAGCCACAGCTGATGGCCATCCAATCACAGTTGATGGCCATTTACTACCTGAGCCAGCACCCTTCTATATGAGGCTGAGAGCCTGGAAACTGCTCTTTGGGGATCTGTCCCCACACTCCACCCCTACAGGGTCTTGCCTCACAATAAATGCGCCCCGTGCGTCTCCCGCGAGGGGCCCTGTGCGAGGAGCCTGGAGGTGAATGCAATATCCTGGACACAGCTAGGCTCTCTGGGCACAGCCAGACTTCTTGGACACAGCCAGGGCTCTCAAGGCACTGCCACTCTCTTTAGACACAGCCAGACTTCCTGGGCTCAGCCAAGTTTCTCAGGGTACCACAAATCTCTCTGGGCACAGCCCAACTTCCTGGACACAGCCAGGGCCTCTCAGGGCACCGCCACACTCTCTGGGCACAGCCAGACTTACTGGGCTCAGCCAGGGTTCTCAGAGTACCACAAGTCTTTCTGGGCACAGCCAGTCTTCCTGGGCACAGCCAGTCTTTCTCACATATTCTCCACGGCGGCTGGTCGAGACACAAAAGCAAACATCCGCCAGTTCCACTACATGGTGGTACGTTCCCAAGCAAACAGTCAAGCGGTCCATTAAATTAGGGATAGAGGGCAATTTCCCATAGTCCATAGTCATCACCATGGCTGTGTGTTAGCCTCACAATGTGTGCCCTCTCTGCAGGGCGAGGGCTCCAAGTCCTCCCCAACCTGGGGGTGAGGTCCTCAGCAAACAATTCCCAGCCCACAGGGCCGCAATAACCTTCGCCTTCTTTGGCCTATCCTGGTCAGAGAACCGTCCACGTCTTCCCACCTCTCCACGGGGGTCCAGCTCTCCAGCAGCTGCTCCTCCTGGTCTTCCAGAGACTGAGTGTTCATACGCACAAACTGCTCCACCGCCCTTCGGAGAGCTTTGGCCGGCACAGTACCCTGCTTGCTGCACCATGTGTCATGCAGGGTGTCAAGCAGGGTCTCTGCTCCCGCTCCCCACATAAGAATGCAGGACATGGTGAGGCCAAAAAGGAACACCGACGGAGCCATAGATAGGGGAGTCACACCACTATAGTCTCGCTGGTGGCTGGGTTGGAGACACCGGAAGCGGGAGCCACACTGTCCCCAACCCACACTGTCCTAAACTGCAATCTGCGCTTGCCAGCCACCATCTTCTTGCTAGCCCCCATTTTCTGCTAGCGTAGCCACAGCAGTTATATTAGTGGCCAATGGCTCACTGGTTATAGCTGACGGCCAACTAGCCACAGCTGATGGCCATCCAATCACAGTTGATGGCCATTTACTACCTGAGCCAGCACCTTTCCATGTAAGGCCGAGAGCCTGGAAACTGCTCTCTGGGGCTCTGTCCCCACATAGGGCTTGGATTAAAAATTTAATTCCAAATCCCTATGCCTGCCCCTCCCAATCAATTGAAGTGCTTTGCTTTCCTGTCTGTCTGGCAGCACTTGTGACTTGTAGAAGCAGCCTCGAACTTCTAAGCTGCTCAAGACATCCAGTTTTCAAAGAGCATGGAAAGTGATTGTCTCCGCCCCTCCTTCCTATGTCCCTGCAGCAGCAGTGACAGCACACAGCCTATCTGCTACTTAAGAGCAGCAGCTGGAAGTTCAGAGGGAATTGGAGCCTTGGTAACTCCCTGTACATGTAATTAGATAGTAGATTCAGCTGCTACCTCCAAGAATAACAATTGTCAGAGTCATAGTGGGCTGGTCAAGTTGGGTACCCTTAGCAGAAAGGGGCTATCTGGAAGTCCTGGGCTGACCCTGTCTGGAAAAAAGCACACTCCCATCATTTTTGGTGGCCTGGGACCAAAGCACAAACTCTGTTTTGCCTCCTACCCCTGCAATGGGTAGAAGAAAGGTGATGGCTGGCACCCTTTCTCTTTTGTAACACTAGGTATTAGCCTAGGTGGGGGCAGCTTGGAGGATGAGACAAGTGGTTGTAGCAGTGGAGGTGGTGGCCTGGAGCACCAAGGCTGACTGTCAGCAACCTGATATGAGGCAGCAAGGAGTAAAGTGGGGCAGCAGCCTCAGTTTCTTTGGTCAAAGCCTTGATAAAGTTCAAGAGGACTATTTGATGACATAAACTGCTGGCCATCCTCTGATGGATCACTCTGCTCCCCAGGATGCAGTCTATTCAGCATGTTGATTTTTTGTCTGGCTCATCTCCCGCCCGTCCTCTCATCACTGACCCTTGGTCACTCCAAAACTCCTGCTGTCTCTTGTTGCTCTTGTCAGTGCTGCCTATTGCTTCTGCCTAGAACAGTTTCCCCACTGTGACTGCCTGGTTAAGCCTCATTTTTCTGGAAAAATTCAGGCAAAATTCAGCTTGAGTATTGCCTCCTCTAGGAAGGCCTCTCTTACCATCTCAGCCTGGGCCAGCCAGTTGGACTCTGTGCACTCACAGCCTTCACCCCATATCACAGCTGTTAGTTCCACCCTTCTGTCTCTGTCACTGGACTTTGAGCTCTTTGAGGCTCCTTTTTCTCCATTGCCAAATGGGAAGTGCTGAGTAAACAGTTTTTGGATAAATAAATGATCAAGACTTGCTCCCATGTGGGCTTTGGCCAAGTGCGAATAATAAGAATGTGCTAACAATAACAACAACGGCTGCCATTTATTATAAACTCTGTCCCCGACACTGTGACAGGCAGTTGACATACATTAACTCACTTTATTCTCAGTGTAGTCCTGTGAGATTTGTTATCCCCATTTTACAGGTCAGGAAACTGAGCTTCAGTTTGCCCAAGGTCACAAGCAAGGAACAGCAGAGCCAAAATTTGAATAGAGATCTATCTGATGGAAAAGTCTGTGCTCTGAAGCATTGAGCTTAGGTAGGTGCCCAGTGGCCCTGGTACTAACACCTTCAGTGTGGGCTTGACTTGTACAACCATTTCTAGCTATTCCAGAGAAGTCTCTTGGGAGCTGCCTGAATGGACAGAGTTTGGAGATGTGAGGTTATCTCCTGAAGGCCAGATGGATCATTAGAGGTTGGCCTCACTAGAGCTGTCTTGAAAGTACTAAGATGAGTACTGGCTAGAAAAGGAGACCAAGGAGGCCATGTGGGTGCACCCCTGAGTTGGAGATGAAGGAGAGTCATGAGAGATCAGTGGGGAGCCTATTGTCACTGTCAAAGAACTTCCTAGTGCAGGTTCCCCAGAGGATTTCTCAAAAAACCCATAAAAACTCTCCCCACAAAAGAGAAATCTTGCATTAGAATATCTGCCAGGCCATTTAATAGACAAAGAGAACCACCAATAGCTTAACCCAAGTTAAGCCAGAGGCAGCATGGAGTGAGGGAGGAGGAAGAGGAAGACCAGTAGGAAAAATACGCAGCAAGTTGTTGCCCTTCCCTACTGCAGGGTCTTAAGCCTCAGACAGGCTGGGGCTCGGGGAATCAGGAAGAGTTTTCAATTAAATGAGAGACTAAAGTTGTTATTTATGTTGAACTAGATTTTTAACAACTGAAAGTAAAGACTGTTAATACTGAAGAGATATTGAAAAGTTATAGAATCGTATGCTGGTTCAATTTTCAATTATTTGAGGAATCATCATGCTGTTTTCCATAGTGGTTGTACCATTTTACATTCCCACCCACAGTGCACAAGTGTTCCCTTTCCTCCACATCCTCACCAACATTTTTTATCTCTTGTCTTTTTTATAATACCCAACCTAACAGGTGTGAGGTGATATCTCATTATGGTTTTGATTTGCATTTCCCTAATGATTAGTGATGTTGAGCACCTTTTCGTGTATGAGCTATTGACCATTTGTATGTCTCCTTTGGAAAAATTTCTAATCAGGTCCTTTGCCATTTTTTAAACTTGGAATTTTTCCTTTTTGGCCATTGAGTTGTATACTTCAAAGGTGCTGAGAGTAGATCTTAAGCATTCTTAACACACACACACACACACACACACACACACACATATGGTCACACTGTATACTTTAAATATATATATGTATGTATATTTGTCAAAAAGAGAAAAGTTATAGGATCTGCCTCCTATGGAGTAGGGTGGAGGTATAGGGATAGTGAAGGATGTCTGAGAGAGCAGATTTGAATGGCAGTTGTGAGGAGAAAAAGGCTATTTCTTGATTTCACTTTCACCAAGGGCAGTCATTTAATAAATTGGCTTTAAAGCCACTTAAGTCTTTGGGATTCTGCAGGACTACAGACTATATCAAAATATAAAAGGAAGGCAGTTATCCCAGAGGATTGAAACAGAGAAGGTGGTGATATTAATATAAAAGATGAAGGCAAAGTGACAGGTCACTGCCTGTACCTCAGGTCACATCTGAGGACAAACCATGGATGAATTCCACATTCATCTCCATAGCTCTTACAACTTCTGCTGAGCAGGGGCTGTGTTTGGCACTACTGGGGGAGCATGTGCCTTAGACAGAGATGCAGAAGTGATATTTGCCTCTAGGAGCTCACAGTCAGAGAGAAGTTTGATTATATCTGGCCTTCTATTTTTTTCTTATTTATTTAAAAAAAAATTTTTTTCTTTAAAGTTTATTGTGGTGACAATTGTCAGTAAAGTTACATAGATTTCAGGTGTACAGTTCTGTAACACATTATCTATATCTCACATTGTGTGTTCACCACCCAGGGTTAGTTCTCTTTCCATCACCATACATTAGACCCCTCTTCTAGAGCCCCGCTCCCTCCTCCCCCCTTACCCTGTGGTAACCCCTAAACTATTGTCTATGTGTTTTTGTTCTTTCAGTTGTTTTTCTTGTTCTTTTTTTATTTTCGGATAATATACCACATATCAGTCAAATCATATGGTTTTCTGCTTTTTCTGTCTGATTTATTTCATTTAGCATTATAATCTCAAGATCCATCCATGTTGTCACAAATGGTCCTATTTCATCTTTTCTTACTGCTGAATAGTATTCCATTGTGTATATACACCACAACTTCTTTATCCATTCATCCATCGAAGGACATTTTGGTTGTTTCCATGTCTTGGCCACCGTAAACAAAGCTGCAATGAACATTGGAGCACACGTGTCTTTATCTCTAAATGTTTTCATAATTTTGGGTAGATACCCAGGAGAGGGATTGCTGGGTCATATGGCAATTCTATTCGTAATTTTTTGAGGAACCTCCACACTGCCTTCCATAACGGCTGCACCAATCTGCATTCCCACCAACAGTGTATGAGGGTTCCTTTTTCGTCACAGCCTCTCCAACACTTGTTACTATTTGTCTTGTTGATGATAGCCATTCTGACTGGGGTGAGGTGATATCTCATTGTGGTTTTTATTTCCATTTCTTTGATGATTAGTGATGTGAAGCATTTTTTCATATGTTTATTTGACATTTGTGTGTTCTCTTTGGAGACATGTGTCTTCACGTCCTCTGCCCATTTTTCAATTGGGTTGTTTGTTTTTCTGTTGTTGAGTTGTATGAGTCCCTTATATATTTTGGATATTAGCCCCTTATCGGAGGCACTGTTTGCAAAAATCTTCTCCCATTCTGTTGGTTTCTTCTTTGTTTTGGTTTCTTTTTGCTGTGCAGGAGCTTTTAAGTTTGATACAGCCCCATTCATTTATTTTAGCTTTTACTTCCCTCGCCTTTGGAGTCAAATTCATAAAACGCTTTTTGAACTCAAGGTCTATAACTTCAGTACCTATGTTTTCTTCTATGCAATTTACTGTTTCAGGTCTTATGATTAAGTTTTTGATCCATTTTGAATTAATTTTGGTACATGGTGACAGACAACAGTCCAGTTTCATTCTTTTGCATGTGGCTTTCCAGTTCTGCCAGCACCATTTATTGAAGAGGCTGTCTTTTCTCCATTGTATGTTTTCTGCTTCTTTGTCAAAAATTATCTGTCCATATTTATGTGGTTTTATCTCTGGGTTCTCAATTCTATTCCATTGGTCTATGTGTCTGTTTTTCTGCCAATACCATGCTGTTTTGATTATTTTGTCCTGTAGTACAAGCCAAAGTCAGGAAGTGTGATACCTCCAGCATTGTTCTTTTTCTTAGGATTGTTTGGCTATTCAGGGTCTTTTGTGGTTCTATAGAAATCTGATGGTTTTTTGTCTATTTATTTAAAAAATGCCATTGGGACTTTGATGGGGATTGCATTGAATCTGTATATTGCCTTGGGTAATATGGCCATTTTAACTATGTTGATTCTTCCAATCCATGAGCATGGAATGTCTTTCCATTTCTTTGTGTCTTCTTCAATTTCTTCTAAAAATGTCTTATAGTTTTGAGCATATAGGTCTTTCACATCCTTTGTTAAGTTTATTCTTAGGTATTTTATTCTTTTTGTTGAAATTGCAAAAGGA
The DNA here is from genome assembly GCF_057876585.1 of Rhinolophus sinicus. NCBI lineage: Eukaryota > Metazoa > Chordata > Mammalia > Chiroptera > Rhinolophidae > Rhinolophus > Rhinolophus sinicus. The sequence continues at coordinate 100,017,244 of NC_142514.1, read as the reverse complement.
GTTGGTTTTTTAAATTTATTTCTTTTTCTGAGATTTCATTGTTAGTATATAGGAATGCTGTCATGCAGGGTGTCATGTATGTGTCCCCACATAAGAAAGCAGGATATGGTGAGGCCAAAAAGGAACACCCACGGAGCCATAGTTAGGGGAGTCACACCACTATATTCTCGCTGGCTGCCTGGTGAGACACACATAGTAGGAGCCACAGGATCGGCAGTCGCCATTCACTTCTCTGCCTGTCAACCAATGAACCAATCAATGCAGTACCAGCAGTTACATCAGTAGCCAATTGGCTAATCGGTTATAGCTGATGGCCAACCAATCATAGTCGATGGTCATTCACAACCTGAGCCAGCACCTCCCCATGCGCGAGGCCAAGAGCCTGGAAACTGCTCTCGGACTCTGTCTCCACAGATGCAATTGATTTTGGAGGTTGATTTTGTAGCCAGCAACTTTACTGTATTTACTTAATGTTTCTATAAGCATCTTGGTGGAGTCTTTAGGGTTTTCTTTTCTTTTTTATTTTAAATTAAATTTATTGGGGTGACAATTGTTAGTAAAATTCTATATATAGCATCATGTCATCTACAAAGAGTGACACTTTAGCTTCTTCATTCATGATTTGAATGCGTTTTATTTCTTTCTCTTGCCTGATTGCTCTGGCAAGGACGTCCAACACTATGTTGAAAAGCAGAGGTGATAGGGGACGGCCCTGTCATGTTCCTGAATGTAGAGCAAAGGGCTTCAGTTTTTCACCATTAATTATGAGATTAGCTAAGGGTTTGTCACATATGGCCTTTATTATGTGAAGGTATTTTCCTTCTATACCTATTTTATTAAGTGTTTTAATCATAAATGGATGTTGTATCTTGTTAAATGCTTTTTCTGCATCAATTGATATAATCATATGATTTTTGTCCTTTACTTTGTTTATGTGCTGTATCACTTTGATGGCTTGGCGGATGTTGAACCATCCTTGTGCCCCTGGGATGAACCCCACTTGGTCATGATGAATAATCTTTTTAATGCATTGTTGTATTCAATTTGCTAGAATTTTGTTTAGGATTTTTGCATCTATATTCATCAGAGATATTGGTCTGTAGTTTTCTTTTTTTGTGTTGTCTTTACCAGGTTTTGGTATCAGGGTAATGTTGGCCTCATAAAATTAGTTGGGGAGTACTGTCTCTTCTTCAATTTTTTGGAAGAGTTTGAGCAGGATTGGTATTAGAACCTCTTTGAAGGTTTTGTAGAATTCACTAGTGAAGCCATCTGGTCCAGGACTTTTGCTTTTGGGAAGGTTTTGGATGACTGATTCAATTTCATTACTGGTGATCGGTCTGTTTAGATTTTCCAGTTCTTCGTGGTTCAGCATAGGAAGGCTATATGTTTCTAAGAACTTGTCCATTTCTTCTAGGTTATTTAATTTGGAGGCATATAGTCCTTCATAGTATTCTTGGATGACCCTTTGTATTTCTGTGGTGTCCATGATAACTTCTCGTTTTTCATTTCTGATTTTGTTTATTAGTGTCTTCTGTTTTTTTATCTTAGTGAGCCTAGCCAAGGGTTTGTCAATTTTGTTAAGCTTTTCAAAGGACCAGCTCTTTGTCACATTAATTTTTTCTACTGTCTTTTTGTTCTCTATTTCATTTAGTTCTCCTTTGATTTTTTTTTCTTTTTTTTTTTTTTAAATTAAATTTATTGGGGTGACAATTGTTAGTAAAATTACATAGATTTCAGGTGTACAATTCTGTATTACATCATCTATAAATCCCATTGTGTGTTCATCACCCAGAGTCACTTCTTCCATCACCATATATTCGATCCCCATTACCCTCACCTCCCCCCCCACCCCCCTTACCCTCTGGCAACCACTAAACTATTGTTCGTGTCTATGAGTTTCTGTTTCTCATTTGTTTGTCTTGTTCTTTTGTTGTTTTTGGTTTATATACCACATATCAGTGAAATCACATGGTTCTCTGCTTTTTCTGTCTGACTTGTTTCGCTCAGCATTACTCTCTCAAGATCCATCCATGTTGTCACAAATGTTCCTATATCATCTTTTCTCACTGCCGAATAGTATTCCATTGTGTATATGTACCACAACTTCTTTATCCATTCATCTATCGAAGGACATTTTGGTTGTTTCCATGTCTTGGCCACCGTAAAAAAAGCTGCAATGAACATTGGCGCACACGTGTCTTTATCTCTAAATGTTTTCAGATTTTTTGGGTAGATACCCAGGAGAGGGATTGCTGGGTCATATGGCAATTCTATTCGTAATTCTTTGAGGAACCTCCACGCTGCCTTCCATAGCGGCTGCACCAGTCTGCATTCCCACCAACAGTGTATGAGGGTTCCTTTTTCTCCACAGCCTCTCCAACATTTGTTATTATTTGTCTTGTTAATGATAGCCATTCTGACTGGGGTGAGGTGATATCTCATTGTGGTTTTGATTTGCATTTCTCTGATGATTAGTGATGTTGAGCATTTTTTCCTATGTCTATTTGCCATTTGTATGTCCTCTTTGGAGAAATGTCTCTTCAAGTCCTCTGCCCATTTTTCAATTGGGTTGTTTGTTTTTTTGTTGTTGAGTTGCATGAGTTCCTTGTATATTCTGGATACTAGCCCCTTATCGGAGGCACTGTTTGCAAAACTCTTCTCCCATTCAGTTGGTGGCCTCTTTATTTTGTCAATGGTTTCTTTTGCTGTGCAGAAGCTTTTAAGTTTCATAGAGTCCCATTCGTTTATTTTAGCTTTTACTTCCATTGCCTTTGGAGTCAAATTCATGAAATGTTCTATGAACCCAAGTACATAAGTTTAGTACCTATGTTTTCTTCTATGCAGTTTACTGTGTCAGGTCTTATGCTTAAGTCTTTGATCCATTTTGAATTAACTTTGGTACATGGTGACAAATAGCAGTCCAGTTTCATTCTTTGGCACGTGGCTATCCAATTCTCCCAGCACCATTTATTGAAGAGGTTGTCTTTGCTCCATTGTATGTTTTTAGCTTCTTTGTCAAAAATTATCTGTCCATATTTATGTGGTTTTATTTCTGGGTTCTCAATTCTATTCCATTGGTCTATGTGTCTGTTTTTCTGCCAATACCATGCTGTTTTGATTATTGTAGCCCTGTAGTACAAGCCAAAGTCACAAAGTGTGATACCTCCATTATTGTTCTTTTTCCTTAAGATTGCTTTGGCTATCCGGGGTCTTTTGTGGTTCCAAACAAATCTGATGATTTTTTGTTCTATTTCTTTAAAATATGCCATTGGGATTTTGATGGGGATTGCATTGAATCTGTATATTGCTTTGGGTAATATGGCCATTTTAACTATGTTGATTTTTCCAATCCATGAGCACGGAATGTCTTTCCATTTCTTTGTGTCTTCTTCAATTTCTTTCAAAAATGTCTTATAGTTTTCAGCATATAGGTCTTTCACATCCTTGGTTAAGTTTATTCCTAGGTATTTTATTCTTTTTGCTGCAATTGCAAAAGGAATTGTTTTTTGTATTTCTTTTTCTGAGATTTCATTGTTAGTATATAGGAAGGCAATGGACTTTTGTGCGTTGATTTTGTAGCCAGCAACTTTACTGTATTCGTTGATTGTTTCTAATAGCTTTTTGGTGGAGTCTTTAGGGTTTTCTATATATAGCATCATGTCATCTGCAAAGAGTGATAATTTAACTTCATCATTCCCAATTTGGATGCCTTTTATTTCTTTCTCTTGCCTGATTGCTCTGGCAAAGACTTCCAACACTATGTTGAAAAGCAGAGGTGATAGGGGACATCCCTGTCGTGTTCCTGAACGTAGAGCAAAGGGCTTCAGGTTTTCTCCATTAATTATGAGATTAGCAGAGGGCTTGTCATATATGCCCTTTATTATGTTAAGGTATTTTCCTTCTATACCCATTTTATTAAGTGTTTTAATCATAAATGGATGTTGTATCTTGTCAAATGCTTTTTCTGCATCAATTGATATAATCATATGATTTTTGTCCTTTATTTTGTTTATGTGATGTATCACATTGATGGATTTGCGTATGTTGAACCATCCTTGTGCCCCGGGGATGAACCCCACTTGGTCGTGATGAATAATCTTTTTAATGCATTGTTGTATTCGATTTCCTAGAATTTTATTTAGGATTTTTGCATCGGTATTCATTAGAGATATTGGTCTGTAGTTTTCTTTTTTTGTGCTGTCCTTACCAGGTTTTGGTATCAGGGTAATGTTGGCCTCATAAAATGAGTTAGGGAGTACTGTCTCTTCTTCAATTTTTTGGAAGAGTTTGTGCAGAATTGGTATTAGAACCTCTTTGAAGGTTTGGTAGAATTCACTAGTGAAGCCATCTGGTCCCGGACTTTTGCTTTTGGGAAGGTTTTGGATGACTGATTCAATTTCATTACTGGTGATAGGTCTGTTTAGATTTTCCAGTTCTTCATGGTTCAGCCTTGGAAGGCTATATGTTTCTAAGAACTTGTCCATTTCTTCTAGGTTGTTGAATTTGGTGGCATATAGTCCTTCATAGTATTCTTGGATGATCCTTTGTATTTCTGTGGTATCCGTGATAACTTCCCCTTTTACGTTTCTGATTTTGTTAATCAGTGTCTTCTCTCTTTTTGTCTTAGTAAGTCTAGCCAAGGGTTTGTCAATTTTGTTAATCTTTTCAAAGAACCAGCTCTTTGTCACATTAATTTTTTCTATTGTCTTTTTGTTCTCTATTTTATTTAGTTCTGCTCTAATTTTTGTTATTTCCTTTCTTCTGCTGACCTTGGGTTTTACTTGTTCTTCTTTTTCTAGTTCTTTAAGATGTAACATGAGGTTATTTATTTGGGAATTTTCTTGTTTCTTGAGATAGGCCTGTAATGAGATAAATTTCCCTCTTAAAACTGCTTTCGCTGCATCCCAAAAATTTTGGTAGGATGTATTTTCATTGTCATTTGTTTCTATGTATCTTTTGATCTCTCCTCTAATTTCTTCTTTGACCCAGTCCTTCTTTAAAAGTATGTTGTTTAGTCTCCATGTATTTGTGTTTTTTCCCGCTTTCTTTTTACAGTTGATATCCAATTTCAAAGTCTTGTGATCAGAGAATATGCTTGGTATGATTTCAATCTTCTTAAAATTGTTGAGACTGATTTTATATCCCAATATATGGTCTATCCTTGAGAATGTCCCATGTACACTAGAAAAGAATATGTAGTCTGATGTTTTAGGATGAAGTGCTCTATAAATGTCAATTATGTCCATTTCATCTAATGGGTCATTTAGGGCTACTATTTCGTTATTTATTTTCTGTTTGGATGATCTATCCATAGCTGTCAATGATGTATTTAAGTCCCCTAGTATAATTGTGTTTTGGTCAATTTCTCCCTTTAGTTCTGTTAGTAGTTGCTTGGTGTATTTCGGTGCTCCCTGATTGGGGGCATAAATATTGATGACTGTTATGTCTTCTTGTTGTACAGTCCCCTTCACCATTATGAAATGTCCATCTTTGTCTCTTGTTATCTTTTTCACCCTGAAGTCCGTTTCATCTGATATCATTATGGCTACACCTGATTTTCTCTGGGTACCATTTGCTTGGAGTGTCAATTTCCACCCTTTCACTTTGAGTCTATGCTTGTCCTTGTAGCTGAGATGTGTCTCTTGGAGACAGCATATGGTTGGGTTTAGTTTTTTGATCCAATCTGCTACTCTGTGCCTTTTTATTGGTGAGTTCAGTCCATTTACATTTAGGGTGATTATTGATATGTGAGGATTTCCTGTCATTCTATCTTTAGTTTTCTGGTAAGGCTGTGTCTCCATTGTTTCTTTGCCTTTTTGTTGTTGTCTATTATTTCTGTGTGGTGGTATTCTATGATGTTTCCCTCTGTTTCTTCTTTTATTTCAGTATATATTTCAATTCTGTTTTTATTTTGAGTGGTTACCCTTAAGTTTATGTAAAAGAAAGTTTGATATTTAGAGTATTCCATTTTCTTCAGCACGCTTACTTTCTCCATTCCCATATTCCGGTTCAGGCCTTTACTCTCCCCCTTTTTGAGTTGTGGTTGCCACAAATTGTCCCTGCTGATGGTGGTCGAATAGCCTCCTTTAGTATTTCTTGTAATGCAGGTCGTGGATTAGAAAATTCCCTCAGCTTCTGTATGTCTGGAAAGGTCTTTATTCCTCCTTCATATCTAAAGGATATCTTTGCTGGATAGATTATTCTTGGCTCATGATTTCTCTCTTTCAATAGTTTGAATATTTGGTTCCACTCTCTCCTGGCTTGTAGAGTTTCTGCTGAAAAATCTGATGATAATCTAATGGGCTTTCCTTTGTAAGTTACCATCTTCTTTTCCCTGGCTGCCTTGAGGATTCTTTCTTTGTCGTTGATTTTAGACAGCTTCAATACAATGTGCCTTGGAGAAGGCCTGTTGGGATTGAGGTAACTAGGTGTTCTATTTGCTTCTTGGATTCGAGGGTCCAGTTCTGTCCACAAATTTGGGAAGTTCTCATCGACAATTTATTTGAATATATTCTCTGTTCCCTTCTCTCTTTCTTCTCCTTCTGGTATGCCCATTATTCTTATGTTGCTCTTTCTGATGGAGTCAGAAAGTTCTTGTAGAGTTTTCATTTCTTTTAAGTCTCAAGTCTCTTTCTTCTTCTATTTGTGTCGTTTCCAGGTTTCTATCTTCGATGTCACTGATTCTTTGCTCCATCTGGTCAACTCTACTACCTAAGCTCGTTATTTCATTCTTTTTTTCTTTTTTCTTTTTCCTTTTTTTATTAGATTCAGGTGCACAAGACAAAGTAATACTTAGACGTTTATCATTTATATCCCTCACACTGTGTGAACCCCCCTCCCCCCATCCACTATCCCTCTGACATCGCACAGAGCCATTACATTTCCACTGTCTCTATTCCTCATGCTGTACGCTGCTTCTTGTAAGTGTATACATATATATATACATATATATGTATATATATAAACTTGTAGTTGACATTCATTATTGTTCAGCTTCAGTTTCAGGTGTACAGTGCAGTGATCAGGCATCTACATCATCCCTAAAGTGGTCTCCCTAATGAGACAAGTGTCCATCGGATACCCTACAAAGTCTTTACAACATTACTGATTACATTCCCCAAATTAATTTTCAAAACTCCGTGGCCATCTTGGGGTTACTGACTGTTTTCTAATCCCCTCACCTTCCCCCTTATCCCCACCCCGCTCCCATCTAGCAACCCTCAGTTTTTCCTCTATGTCTCCAAAACTGTTTCTGATTAGTTCATTCACTTATTCTTTTCTTTAGATTCCACATATAAGTGAGATCATATGGTATTTGTCTTTCTCTGTCTGACTTATTTCACTTAACGTAATGTTCTCTAGGTCCATCCATGTTGTTGCAAATGGTAAGATTTCTTTCTTCTCTATGGCTGCGTAATATTCCATTGTAGAAATGTACCACAGTTTCTTAATCCAGTCATCTACCGATGGGCATTTCAGTTGTTTTCATGTCTTGGCTATTGTGTATAGTGCTGCAATAAACATATGAGTGCATAAAGTTTTTTAAATTAGAGTTTTGGATTTCTCTGGATAGATACCTAGGAGTGGAATTGCTGAATCATAAGGTAGTTCCATTTTCAGATTTTTGAGATACCTCCATACTGTTTTCCATAGTGGCTGCACCAATCTGCAATCCCACCAACTGTGCACAAGGGTTCCCTTTTCTCCACATCCTTGCTAGCGCTTGTTGTTTGTGGATTTATTGATGATAGCCATTTTGACTGGGGTGAGGTGGTATCTCACTGTGTTTTTTATTTGCATTTCTCTGATGGTTAGTAAGGATGAGCATTTTTTCATATGTCTGTTTGCCATCTGTATGTCCTTTTTAGAAAAATGTCTCTTCATGTCCACTGCCCATTTTTAATTAATTAATTAATTAATTTATTTATTTATTTATTTTTTAATTAGTTTCAGGTGCACAAGACAAAGCAAAACTTAGACGTTTATCATTTATATCCCTCACACTGTGTGAACCCCCCTCCCCCCATCCACTATCCCTCTGTACGTTCCCAAAACCTCTCACCTTCCCCTTATCCCCACCCCCCCGCCCCTCTAGCAACCCTCTGTTTTTCCTCCATGTTTCCAAAACTGTTTCTGATTAGTTCATTCACTTATTCTTTTCTTTAGATTCCGCATATAAGTGAGATCATATGGTATTTGTCTTTCTCTTTCTGACTTATTTCACTTAACATAATGTTCTCTAGGTCCATCCATGTTGTTGCAAATGGTAAGATTTCTTTCTTCTTTATGGCTGCGTAATACTCCATTGTATAAATATACCACAGTTTCTTAATCCAGTCATCTACTGATGGGCACTTCGGTTGTTTCCAGGTCTTGGCTATTGTGCATAGTGCTGCAATAAACATAGGAGTGCATAAAGATTTTTGAATTGGAGTTTTGGATTTCTCCGGATAGATACCTAGGAGTGGGATTGCTGGATCATAAAGTAGTTCCATTTTCAGAGTTTTGAGATACCTCCATACTGTTTTCCATAGTGGCTGCACCAATCTGCATTCCCACCAACAGTGCACCAGCGTTCCCTTTTCTCCGCATCCACGCCAGCACTTGTTGTTTGTTGATTTATTGATGATAGCCATCCTGACTGGGGTGAGGTGGTATCTCATTGTGGTTTTTATTTGCATTTCTCTAATGGTTAGTGAGGTTGAACATTTCTTCATATGTCTGTTTGCCATCTGTGTGTCCATTTTAGAAAAATGTCTCTTCATGTCCTCTGCCCATTTTTTAATTGGGTTGTTTGTTTTTTTGGAGTTGAGTTGAGTGAGTTTTTTATAAATTTGTGATATTAACCCCTTATCAGATATATCGTTGGCAAATATCTTTTCCCAATCAGTAGGATCCCTTTTTGTTTTATTGATGGTTTCCTTTGCTGTGAAAAAGCTTTTTAGTTTGATGTAATCCCACATGTTTATTTTTCCTCTTACTTCCCTCGCGCGAGGGGATATATCAGTAAAAATCTTACTCCGGGTAATGTCTGTGAAGTTTCTTCCTATATTTTCTTCTAGGAATTTTATGGTTTCAGATCTTACATTTAAATCTTTAAGCCATTTTGAATTTATTTTTGTATGTGGTGTAAGGAGGTGATCCAGCTTCATCTTTTTGCATGTGTCTGTCCAAGTTTCCCAGCACCATTTATTGAATAGACTGTCTTTACCCCACCGTACATTCTTGCTTCCATTGTCATAGATTAAATGGCCATATAGGCATGGATTTATTTCTGGACTCTCTATTCTGTTCCATTGATCTATGGGTCTGTTTTTATGCCAGTACCATGCTGTTTTGATTACTGTAGCCTTGTAGTATAATTTGAAGTCAGGTATTGTTATACCTCCCACTTTGTTCTTATTTCTCAAGATTGTTGAAGATATCCAGGGTCTTTTGTTATCCCATATAAATTTTAGGATTATATGTTCTATTTCCGTGAAAAATGTCATTGGTAGTTTGATAGGAATTGCATTGAATATATATATTGCCTTAGGCAGTATGGACATTTTAACTATATTAATTCTTCCTATCCATGAGCATGGTATGTGTTTCCATCTATTTGTATCTTCTTTCATTTCTTTCTTCAGTGTCTTATAATTTTCTGAGTACAGATCTTTTACTTCTTTGGTTAAATATATTCCCAGGTATTTTATAGTCTTTGGAGCAATTGTAAATGGAATTGCTTTTTTAATTTCTCCTTCTGATGTTTTATTATTGGTATATACACATGCAACTGATTTCTGAATATTAATTTTGTATCCTGCTACTTTACTAAATTCATCTATCAGCTCTAATAGTTTCTTGGTGGAGTCTTTAGGGTTCTCTAAATATAGTATCATATCACCTGCATATAATGACAGTTTTACTTCCTCCTTACCGATTTGGATGCCTTTTATTTCTTTTTCTTGTCTGATTGCTGTGGCTAGAACTTCCAGCACTATGTTGAATAGAAGTGGAGAAAGTGGGCATCCTTGCCTTGTTCCTGATTTTAAGGGGAATGGTTTTAGTTTTTCCCCATTGAGTATGATGTTAGCTGTGGGTCTATCTATATGGCCTTTATTATGTTGAGATATGATCCCTCTATTCCCACTTTCTTAAGGGTTTTTATCATGAATGGCTGCTGAATTTTATCAAATGCTTTTTCTGCATCAATTGATATGATCATATGATTTTTATTTTTCATTTTGTTAATGTGGTGTATCACATTAATTGATTTGCGGATGTTGAACCACCCTTGCATACCAGGGATGAATCCCACTTGATCATGTTGTATAATCTTTTTAATATATTGCTGAATTCTGTTTGCTAGTATTTTGTTGAGGATTTTTGCATCTATGTTCATTAGCGATATCGGCCTGTAGTTTTCTTTTTTTGTGGTGTCTGTCTGATTTTGGGATCAGGGTGATAGTGGCTTCGTAAAAAGTGTTTGGGAGTCTTCCCTCCCTCTGGATTTTTTGGAAGAGTTTGAGGAGAATAGGTGACAATTCTTTTTTGAACGTTCTGTAAAATTCACCTGTAAAGCCATCTGGTCCAGGGCTTTTGTTTGTTGGGAGATTGTTGATTACTGATTCAATTTCCTTGGTGGTAATCAGTCTATTCAGGTTTTCTGTCTCCTCTTGAGTTAGCCTTGGAAGGTTGTATGCATCTAGGAAATTGTCCATTTCTTCCAGGTTGTCAAATGTGTTGGCATACAGTTGCTCATAGTAATTTCTTAGGATTTTTTGTATCTCTGCGGTGTCTGTTGTCACTTTTCCTCTTTCATTACTGATTTTATTAATTTGGGTCCTCTCTCTCTTTTTTTTTAATGAGTCTGGCTATAGGTTTGTCAGTTTTGTTTATCTTCTCTAAGAACCAACTCTTGGATTCATTGATCTTTTGTATTGTTTTTCTGGTTTCTATTTCATTTATTTCCGCTCTGATCTTTATTATCTCCTTCCTTGTACTCCCTTTGGGCTTATTTTGTTGTTCTTTTTCCAGATCCCTTAAGTGTGAAGATAAACTGTTGATTAGTGATGTTTCTTGTTTCTTTAGGTAGGCCTGCAGTGCTATGAACTTCCCTCTTAGGACTGCTTTCGCTGCATCCCATAGATTTTGGGTCGTTGTATTTTCATTTTCGTTTGTCTCGAGATATCTTTTGATTTCTTCCTTGATCTCCTGTTTGACCCATTCATTATTTAGTAACATATTATTCAGCCTCCATGAATTTGTGTGTCTTCCAGTCTTTTTCCTGTAGTTCATTTCTAATTTCATAGCACTGTGGTCAGAGAAGACAGTTGGTATGATTCCAATTTTCTTAAATTTATCCAGATTTGCTTTGTGGCCTAACATATGGTCTATCTTGGAGAATGTTCCATGTGCACTTGAGAAGAACGTGTATTCTGCAGCATTGGGGTGGAATGCTCTGAAAATATCGGTTAAATCCAAGTGGTCCAATGTGTCATTTAAGGCTGTTGTTTCCGTATTGATTTTCTGTCTGGAAGACCTGTCCCTTGTTGTCAGAGGTGTGTTGAAGTCCCCTACTATGATAGTGTTACTGTTGATCTCCGTCTTTATGTCAGTCAATATTTGTTTTATATATTTAGGTGCGCCTATGTTGGGTGCATAGATGTTTACTAGGGTTATATCCTCTTGTCGAATTGATCCCTTTATTATTATATAGTGTCCATCTTTGTCTTTTAATATTTTCTTCATTTTAAAGTCTATTTTGTCAGAGATAAGTATTGCAACTCCAGCTTTTTTCTCATTTCCATTTGCATGGAATATCTTACTCCAACCCTTCACTTTTAGCCTGTGTGTGTCTTTTGATCTGAGGTGAGTCTCTTGTATACAGCATATACAAGGGTCTTGCTTTCTTATCCATTCAGCCACCCTATGTCTCTTGATTGGAGCATTTTAACCATTTACATTTAAAGTGATTATTAATAAGCACATAGTTATTGCCATTTTTAAATTTGTGGATAGATTGTTTTCATCTTTCTTCTATTTACAGAAGTCCTTTTAGTATTTCTTGCAATGCTGGCCTGGTGGTAATGAATTCCTTTAGCTTATTCTTTTCTGGGAAGCTCTTTATCTCCCCGTCAATTTTAAATGATAGCCTTGCTGGATAAAGCAACCTAGGTTGTAGGCCTTTGTTTTCCATCACTTTGAGTATCTCCTGCCACTCCCTCCTGGCCTTCAATGTTTCTGCAGAAAAGTCATTTGATAGTCTTATGGGAGTTCCCTTGTATGTAACCCTCTGTCTTTCTCTTGCTGCTTTTAGGATTCTCTCTTTGTCTTTAATCTTTGCCATTTTAACTATAATGTGTCTTGGAGTGGACCTGTTTGGGTTTATCCTGGTTGGAACTCTCTGCACTTCCTGGGCTTGTATGTTGGTTTCCTTCATCAGGTTAGGGAAATTTTCAGACATTATTACTTCAAATATGTTCTCAATCCCTTGTTTCTTCTCTTCACCTTCTGGTATTCCTATGATGCGCATGTTGTTGCGCTTGATGTTATCCCAGAGGTCTCTTAAACCATATTCATTGTTTTCTATTCTTTTTTCTTTCTGTTGTTCTGCTTGGGTGATCTCTGCTAACTTGTCTTCTAAGTCGCTGATTCGATCCTCTGCTTCATCTAACCTGCTGTTAATTCTTTCAAGTGAGTTCTTTATTTCGGTAACTGTGTTCTTTAGTTCTAACTGGTTGTTCGTTATGATTTCTACATCCTTCTTGATGTCCTCTCTAAGTTCCTTAAACATTCTTATCATCAGTATTCTGAACTCTGTCTCTGACAGTTTGGTTACCTCTGCTTCATTTAGTTCCATTTCTGAAGGTTTCTTCTGTTCTTTTATTTGGGATATGTTTCTTTGTTTCCTCATTCTGGCTGACTCTCTGTGTTTGCTTTGATGTATTAGGTAGATGCCCTGGAGTTCTTAGTTCTTGCTGGATTAGTATATAATAAATGTCCTTTATATTTGACTTGCACTACTTCGTTCTTCTCCCCTGCGTGTGCTCTAAAAGTGACTCTTGTGTTGTGTATATTGTCCTGTTAAAGAAGATCCTTAATTGCTTTTCGCTTGTGAGTAGGTGGAGTTAACTCCTAGGCTGACTAGTTGTGAGACTTGGCTTTGCCCACGCAGGGTATTCTGCTGCGTGAGGGTTGACCGCTTAGATGTGGTTTGCCCTTTGGCCTCTATGTGCCTGTAAAGAATCCCCTCTGGGTGTGTCACTTGTAGGTCAAACCCGGTAGTACTCTGGCTTGGTCTGGAGTTGGCCGCTGGGTATGTTGAATCTTGTGCCTCTTAAGCTGGGCACTGGTAGGGCAATTACAGAAAAAAGCAAATCACCAAGCACAACAATAACAACAAGGAAAAAGTCAAATACATTCACATGTAAAAAAATAATCGACAACCCCCACTCGACACAGGCAAAGATGTCAGAAATATAAAGACAAATCAAAACAGAACAAAAAAAAAATATTGCCAGTTGTAGCTTAAGCCCACCAAGTAATCTCCAGGTTGTTCTCTGCTATAGCACAGAGTCCCCACTCAACACAGGCAAAGATGTCAGAAATATAAAGACAAATCAAAACAGAACAAAAAAAAAACAGCGCCAGTTGTGGCTTAAGCCCACCAAGTAATCTCCAGGTTGTTCTCTGCTATAGCACAGAGTCCCCACTCGACACAGGCAAAGATGTCCAAAATATAAAGACAAATCAAAACAGAACAACAACAAAAAAAAAAACCAAAGAAAACCAACAAAACAAAAAAAACCAAAAACAGCGCCAGTTGTGGCTTAAGCCCACCAAATAATCTCCAGGTTGTTCTCTGCTGTAGCACAGATTCCTCACTCGACACAGGCAAAGATGTCAAAAATATAAAGACAAATCAAAACAGAACAACAACAACAAAAAAAGCCAGCGCCAGTTGTGGCTTAAGCCCACCAAGTAATCTCCAGGTTGTTCTCTGCTGTAGCACAGAGTCCCCTGCGTATTGTGCAGGTAGAGCCGGTCACCTGGTGCCCAGAGTGACTCTGAGGCTGCAGCTTTAGATGCGTGGGGCTGAGGGGTCTGGACAGTAGGTTTTACAAAGTCAGTGCAGTTTCTGCCCTTGCCAGCACATATGTACACCGAGAATAGCACCACCAGCCCTGTGTCCAGCTCTCCTGAGTCTTAGGGCACCTCTTCCCTGTGTGTGTGTGTGGCCGGCAGGGAATTCCTCAGCTGCTGAAAGCTGAGTGCTGTATCTGCCACTTACTGCTGATCCCTGGGAGTGCCTCCGCCGATGTAATTGCCCCGCCCTAGGCAGGCCAGAAAGGGTGGGGGCTGGGGATGGAAAGAGGGGTCTTCTCTTTCCCAGCCCAGCTGTGTCACACCCCACCCACAGGCCAGAAACGGTGGTATCTGGGGGTGGATGAGTCTCCTGTCTCCTAGTCCAGGGCAAACCACACTCTTCTCAGCCTCTTCCCTGGGCCAGAGCCGCCGGCCAGCCTTCCTATAGCCCAAACCCCAAGGCTCCTCTGTAATCTGACACTGCTCTTCAGATCAGGAGCCAGTTCAAGTCTCTGGAAGGGTGGGGGTAGGATTGGAAGAGCGGGGGGAGGGGCCCAGGTATGGAGTTTAATAGCCTCAAATGCTAGATATCCTCCCTCTGCGGGGGGAGAGGTCTGCTGTGGGACGCAAAGTAGAGTCCGCCACCTGGCTTTTAGGTTCTCTCTTTTGTCCTGGGAACCCCTGCGTCTCTGCAGCTGGGGATGTGGTTGCCCCGCTCTAGGCTGGCTAGAAAGGGTGGGGGCTGGGGATGGAAGGAGGGGTCTTCTCTTTCCCAGCCCCACTGTCTTAACACTCTTCCTGCAGGCCAGAAAAGGTGGTGGCTGGGGGCGGAAGATTCCCAGCTCCTAGCCTCCTCCCTGGGCCCGCCTGTCTTCCCGGAGCCCGGGCTCCAAGGCGCCTCTGTAATCTGCCACTGCTCCTTAGTGCAGGGGCTAGATCAAGTCTCTAGTAAGGCGGGGGTAGGGTCGGAAGAGCGGGGAAAAGTGCCCAGGCACAGAGTCTGTGTTCCTTGTCCGGCCCAAGGACCAACTGAGGTTATTAGCTGAAGTTAATGCTGGATATGCTGCCCCTGCAGCGGGAGAGGTCCGCTGTGGGACGCAGGGCAAAACGCCCACCTCCTGGCTTCCGGGCTCTCCTCCGTCCTGGGATATCCTGCATGTCTGTAGCCATGGGTGTGGGCTGGAATTTTACAGGCACAGGTGTGGAGCAGATTTCCACAACCCAAGGGTGGGGGCCGAATTTCTACCGCCACAGGTGTGGACCGCGATTCCAACCCGCATCCCCACCGCCGCCGCAGGTGCGGCGTGTCTCCGCTCTGCTCCCTTCCTTCTTCCCCTGCTCGCCCAATTTTTCCCCACCTGCAAGAAATCCCTGCGCGAGTCTCTTCGCTGTTCTGCGTGATGAGCAGAGAGTCCTTTGATGGGTTATAAGCTTCCTGTTTCTGATAAGATCGGACGGAGAACTCAAAAAGTGCGCCCCGCTGCCGCCATTCCTATCTGGTTATTTCATTCTTAATTTCTTCTATTGAGTTCTTAATCTCCAGAAATTCTGTTTGGTTCTTTTTTAAGATTTCAATCTCTTTCATAAAATGCTCATGCTGTTCTTTGATTGAGTTTCTGAGTTCCTTTAACTGCCTATCTGTGTTTTCTTGTATCTCGTTGAGTTTTTTCAGAACTGCAGTCTTGAATTCTCTGTCATTTAAGTCACATATTTCTGTATCTTTAAGTGCCTTCTCTGGAGATTTTTCACTTTCTTTCTGAGCTATCTTGTTGCCTTGGTTATTCATGGCGATTACTGGTTTGCTATTTCTCTTCCTAGACATCTACAGGAGTGACTTCTGCAACAGGTTGATAGGAAGAGGTCTTTCTTTTGTTTGCCAGTACTTGTCGGTAGAATGTTTTATTATTTCTCCAACTGCAACTTATTTTTCTTCTCCCACACGGTAGTGCTATGTTTTCTCTGCACTATTCCAACTTCTCACACAATGGGGGGATTCCCTGGAAGACGGGGTTCTCTTCTGTTAATAGTTCATCTAGGTCACAGGGCGCAGTGTCCCAGTGGGTATGCGGAGAGCTTTTGATGTTCCAAAGCTCTTCCAGCTCCTGATTGAGAGCCCGTATATTTCAGCAGTTCTGTTTACTCCTGCAGGGATCCGCCCAGATAGGTGGGGTCAGGGGCGGGGTGAGCTGTGAGAGGTGGCCCAGAGCAATGGCGGCGACCACCACCACAGCCGGTCCTGCTTCCACAGCTCTCTCCCCTTTGCTGGAACTAGTTGGGCTGTGAATTTGTGTTTGCGGTCCACAGTTCTCAAAATAGCAAATTTTCTGTTCTTTTGATCTGACACTGCTACTGTTTCGCTTCTAGCACCGGACAGGTGGGGGTGGGGCGAGCTCTGGGAGGGGAGGGAGGGGGCAGCTAGTCTCAGTGCCTAAGGCTCCGTTCTCTGCTCGGCAGTGCGGGCTTAAACCACCGTTTTCAGCCTTCTTCCCTCAGTCTTTTCTCCGAGGTCTCTGCCGTGAGCGTTGGGTTCAGCCGTGTTATATGCTGTCCCCTCAGCCCTGTGGAGCCCAGGCGGAGCCCTAGCAGTCCGAGCTCTTCCCTCTCCTGCAGCTGCGGTAGTTCCGGGAAGCAGCGAGCTCGGCGCACTGAGCGAGGTCTGCATCCTGTGCCCACGCGGCTCCGTCTCCACGCACTTCTCCCTTCCCTCCTCCCTCCACTTGCGCGAACCTCCCACCTGTAGGTGATTTCAGTCGGTAGTGGGCCTCTTCGTCTTGTCTGTCTGCTGTGCAGGGAGTCCTTTGTGGAGTTTTTGTTCGATTTTTTGTAAATTCCAGGGGAGGTTTACAGAGGCTCACCTCACGCCGCCATTTTTCCGGAAGTCCATTTACTCATTTTCTATCCTTGCTCTCAGCACAGCCAGGTTTACGTTGCAATGCCATATGGAGCAGCAGTGGCCCCTGGACAGGCAATCCATACAGCAGAACAAGCCACTTACCAGAGCAAGGCTGGTGGCTGAGCCGATGTAGGCAGCATAGGAAGGCTTTCTCTGCTTCTGCATTATCTGGCCCTGCTGCCCTGGGGTCCTTTATAGACTCTCTCCTGAGTTATTCCCTACTTACTGTTGTTATTACTATTGATCCACCCTCTAAGTAGCCGAGACCCCAAGGCTCCATTGAAACCATCAATGACATCAATAATTCCTTTATTTGTAATATTGTCACTTCTGAGACTGTATGCCTCCTTATACCCTAGAGAGGTAGAGGAACTGGATAAGATTATTTCTCTGAGGGAAACTGAGGCACATAGAGACAGGGAGGTTGGCCAAAGTCCACAGAGAAGAACAGGCCCCAGGCTCCTGGCATTTTGCTCCCTTGTTCTGTCTCCCTTCCTGCTATGGGATGCTTTGAGTTTGATGAGAGTCTCAGTTCAGTCAAAGATTCCCCACAGAGTGCCCCATGAAGACAGGGTACCCTTAACAACAGAGTATAGGCTTTCTGTATCTGCCCCTATTCCCCCAAGTATCTGGCAGTCCTCAACCCTGCCTTCTCCACTTTGTGCTCCAGCCTCAAAGGGGATACAGTGAAGAGTTTTTCTATTTTCCTCCATCCCAACGCCCCAGGTATTGAGATCTGCCTTGTGAAACTGAAAAAATCTGTTTTTATAAATGGAGTAGGGGATATTTGGGGGTGGATGTACAATCACAGATTCTTGCCTTTTCCATTCTGAGAAAATTGGCAAAAAAAAAGGAATTAAAGTGGTGCGTGGGTACCCAAGTTTCCTTATATGCAAAGAACAATGTGTTTTCCGGTGGGGGCATGGTAACCTCTTTCAGCAAACAGTGGGGAGCTGTTCTCTTTTCTTGGGGTCCACAGACTGGCAGAAGTGGCACCATCCACACCTTTTTGAGGTGGGGTAGAAGCTATGGTAAATGTGGGCAGTGTTCATGCTGGTTACTCAGCTCCAAAGTGCAACATCCAGGACAGCCTCTGTGGAGCACGACAAGCACCTAGTACACCCCTCCTCCCTAACAATACTACCTTGCTCTTCCTTGGCCCTATTTGTTTGGGCTTTAGGGGTGCTCATGCCCCTTCCCAGCAGCCACACTCTCCCCTGTGCCTCCTTTGAACTTCATGGCGAGGCGACCTCACCTGTTGGCAGAAGCGAGCATGAATCAAGCCCGTTTCTAATCTTCTAGGCTCATAAAACTTGCCACGTTTTGCAAGACAGGGTGGTTCATCCCCTATGTCATCTCTGGGGGCCAGCAGGCACAGATGCTGCTGATGGATGGGAAGTTTAGAAAACTAAGTCTTGGCAATCGATAGAAGAATATACAAGCTATGTATCATGTGAGTGTCTCTTGTCTGCTGTGCAGTGAATGATAGGCTTCTACAGGATGCTGGCCTCTCCCTGAGGGTGGGGTTGGCTTCGTAGTTGGATTTTCTTTTTTTTAATTAAATTTATTGAGGTGACAATTGTTAGTAAAATTACATAGATTTCAGGTGTACAATTCTGTATTACATCATCTATAAATTCCATTGTGTGTTCATCACCCAGAGTCAGTTCTCCTTCCATCACCATATATTCGATCCCCCTTACCCTCATCTCCAACCCCCCACCCCCCACCCCCCTTACCCTCTGGCAACCACCAAACCATTGTCTGTGTCTATGAGTTTCTGTTTCTCATCTGTTTGTCTTGTTCTTTTGTTGCTTTTGGTTTATATACCACATATCAGTGAAATCACATGGTTCTCTGCTTTTTCTGTCTGACTTATTTTGCTCAGCATTACACTCTCAAGATCCATCCATGTTGTCACAAATGTTCCTATATCATCTTTTCTTACTGCCGAATAGTATTCCATTGTGTATATATACCACAACTTCTTCATCCATTCATCTATCGAAGGACATTTTGGTTGTTTCCATGTCTTGGCCACCGTAAACAAAGCTGCAATGAATATTGGAGCACACGTGTCTTTATCTCTAAATGTTTTCAGATTTTTTGGGTAGATACCCAGGAGAGGGATTGCTGGGTCATATGGCAATTCTATTCGTAATTCTTTGAGGAACCTCCACACCGCCTTCCATAATGGCTGCACCAGTCTGCATTCCCACCAACAGTGTATAAGGGTTCCTTTTTCTCCACAGCCTCTCCAACATTTGTTACTATTTGTCTTGTTGATGATAGCCATTCTGACTGGGGTGAGGTGATATCTCATTGTGGTTTTGATTTGCATTTCTCTGATGATTAGTGATGTTGAGCATTTTTTCCTATGTCTATTTGCCATTTGTATGTCCTCTTTGGAGAAATGTCTCTTCAAGTCCTCTGCCCATTTTTCAATTGGGTTGTTTGTTTTTTTGTTGTTGAGTTGCATGAGTTCCTTGTATATTCTGGATACTAGCCCCTTATCGGAGGCACTGTTTGCAAAAATCTTCTCCCATTCAGTTGGTGGCCTCTTTATTTTGTCAATGGTTTCTTTTGCTGTGCAGAAGCTTTTAAGTTTCATATAGTCCCATTCGTTTATTTTAGCTTTTACTTCCATTGCCTTTGGATTTTCATAGTTGGAGCACATATTTTCCACTTCAGTAGGGCTAAAAATAAGGCTTGATGATTAGTTTTTCTTTTAATACCTCTGCCCCCACCTCAACACTTTTCCTCTTTAATTTCCATCATGTAAGCTCTTGGCGTCCCTTGTAGAGAAGGAATGTATTGCAAAAGAAGTGGTCTTGGTGGCTTCATGAATGAATGGCTCATCCCTAGGGCTGTGTTATTGAGATATTAGCAAACTCTGATCCTGCTGCAGTTTAAACACCTCAGCGACTCCAAGATGATTGTCTCTGAGGTTCCTCAGACACAGGGCTGTGGGCGACACTTGGCTGGGGAGCTGCTATGAGCAGATTTACAGTGGGTTGGAGAAAATGGGGCAGCCAGAGGGCCCAGGTCACACCTTCCCTGGGACACCTGCATGCCAGGTAGGGTACATGCCTCTGCCTCAGTCGTCAGTAGCCTCCCTCCCTCTGTCCCTCTACCCGTCAGCCTTCCTTTGACACTTCTCTGATAGTTCCTTTCTCCCTCTTCCTCTGATTAAACCCCCACTCTCCCCAGCACCCTCCCACAGGCCTCACATGGAAAGGGCTGTTTTCTCTCCGTCAGTGGGACTGGAGGTGGAGTAGGGTCCTCCTGCCTCCTCACCACTCAGCTTCTTGCTAATAATATCCATCATTCTTCCTGAAAAACATTAAGATTTGAATCTGGACTGAAGACTTAACCACCCACTACCCCTGTTTGCTGTAGTCATCTACGGACCGCTGGTCCTCCCCTCCTTTCTTAAACATTTTGCTTTCTCTGTCATGGTGATTCTCTCCAATCTACCCCAGGGTACTTAGTGCAGTTCTTCTGGCAGCCTGGCCCCTCAGCATTTTGATTTCCTCTCCTCCCATAAGCTGATCTTCAATTATCCCCCAGCAACTCCCCATTGTTGTAGCTTGGCCTCTATCATTATCAGCAATTCCCATCTTTCCACAATCTCATCTCAAGACATCTACCCTCCAGCCCCACAACTGGTCTCTTCAGTCCACTCCCTTAGGTTTTACCTTCTGGTCCCATTGGGACCTACAGTTTGCTGCTCTTCCCACCTCTTCACTTCCCTTCCGTATGTCCCAGCTTCAGTGTCCTGATCAATCATCATAATTACAATCTTTGCAAATGTGCTCAACTTCCCCACCTCTCTCTCACTTCCTGGTCGCTTAGTAAAACCTCCAATATTCCTCCTACCCAATGCCTGCACCTTTGCAAGCAGAGTGGCTGGAGAAGGACGTATAGAGTATGCGGATGGTCTCACTTTAAATTTATGATCCCAAAACTCAAGTGGGTGTTGGTCGCTGGCTGGCATTATACATCATTTCTCTGGTCCATTCATTCTCTCTCTCCCAGACGAGTATTTCATACCTCCCCCTCTCTCCTTAAACCCCCAACACCTCCCCTGCATCCTCATCTCCACTAATAACCTTACTATCTATTCACTGAAAAAGTGGGAAGAATTGAAGAGATCCTCCACAGACTCCCATCTCCTCAACTGCCCTCCCACCACATCTGTTTTCAAATTCTCTACCTCTCTCCTGTGCTATGATGGACTGTCCAAGCTCCTGGTCAAGGCCAGCCTCCACCCAACCTGTGTACCACGTTCCACCCCTCTCACCTACTCAAGGACATCACTTGAGCACTCTCCCTGCTCTATCTTGCATCACTAGTTTTTCATTCTCTCCTGGCCTTTTCCTATCAGCATGCAAACCTAATGTAATTCCTCCCATGTTAAAAAAGAAGAGAAAAACATGCTGTGCCCCACTTCCTGCTCTAGCTTACAGCAACACTCCTTCAAAGAGTTGTTCACCCTCACTCCCTCCAGTTCCTTTCCAACATTTTCTTTTCTTTTCAGTTAGTGCCTCATTCCCATGTGTCAACTCCACCCAGGTGTTCTTGTCAAAGTCATCCTTGACTTCCTCAGTGCTAAATGCAACGGTGAGCTCTCAGTGCCTATCTTACTTGACTCATCCGCAGCATTTGGCAGTATCGATCCCTCCCTTCTTATTGAAATACTTTATTCACAAGAGTCCAGGACTACACATGTTCCTGGTTTTCCTCCTTTATGATTGGCTCTCCTGTCTCTTTTGCTATCTCCCCTTCATCTTACCAACTTCTTGATATTGGAAGTACCCAGCACTTAGCCTCTGCACCGCTTCTATTTTTCCCTGTACACACAGCCTCTTGGAAATCTCATCCAGATACATGGCTTTAAATGAAATGCGTATGATGGCAACTCCAAATTTATATCTCTGCTAAACTCTGAAGCACATCCTTGACATGTCACTCCCTGACTAAACCCTTTGGCAACTCTCCTCTGCCTGAAGGATAAAGTCCCAAAGCCTGAATAAAAGGAAATAAAAACTCCTTTAGGCTCCATCTCACTCCCTTTATTTTCCACCCTCAATTCTTAGTCTGGCACTGCCTTGCCTTCTTGTGCCCTCTGACCCTGCAAACATACCGCACTGCCACTCACCTCAGGCCGTGGCACACCCTTGTCCCCCACCCAAGGGCCCCACCACCCTCCTTCCCTCCTCTGCTTGGCTAACTCTTACTCCTTCAGGTCTCAGAGACCTCTGGGATGCTGTTTCCTGCCACCCCTTCCCTAGGTGATGGTAGATGTCCGTCCTAATGCTCAAGTACCCTGTGTTTAACTCTGCCACAGAAATTACCAACTGGCACATTCATCTACTAGACCGTGAGCTCCTGGAGAACAGATGCCCCATCACTGCAGCACCGCAGGGAAGACTGTGTATTACCTCCCTACCATTCATTCCCTATTCTTCCCATTAACATAACTCCAGTCTTGTTTAAGGGGGCAATATGCCCAGCTGCCTCTTCAGCTTCCTATGGCCCAGGGTGGCCATGTGACCAGTCCTGGCCAGAGGGGTGCAGACTGAGGGGTCCTAGGAAAGCTTTGTCTCCTAAGATAACCATGAATACTTCCATTTTCCTTATTGAGATACGAAGCCAGAGATGAAGCAGTCATTTATGACCATGAACAATAAGCCACAAGCTAAAGGCAGAGGGGATGGAGAGACAGAAGGAAGCTGAGACATCGTTAACATCAAGAGACCTCTTGGCCTAGACTCTGGATTCTGTATATGTGGAAAAAAAAAACACAAATAAAAACACACCTCTCATTAGGTTAACCA
This sequence comes from Rhinolophus sinicus, assembly GCF_057876585.1. Classification (NCBI taxonomy): domain Eukaryota; kingdom Metazoa; phylum Chordata; class Mammalia; order Chiroptera; family Rhinolophidae; genus Rhinolophus; species Rhinolophus sinicus. The sequence goes on along the minus strand of NC_142514.1, from coordinate 99,994,441 downwards.
TCTCTGGTTACTTTTCTGTGATCTACCAGTGAACACAATCCCAGCCAATACCAATCTTGAACACTGGCAGAGCTCCTGACCCCTGGAAAACATGATGGTATGATGGATTGAGAGGGTTGCCTACCATTCTCCAAACCTACACTGTACTTTCCAGCCTTTGCCTGGACTGCCTTCCTCCCTGTCCCTCTTCCACACATTTTCATCTTTTAAAGGAAATTTCTCTTTCATATCCCAATGTAAATGCCCTCTCCTTCAATTGGCACTGACCTCTTCCATCCATGTACTTTTAGATTTATTAATGTTTATCACCTGTCTGCTATCTAAACCCCATTCATAGTTTATTCCGAATGTCCCTGCTTAGAAGGCCCTAGGGAGTAGGTCAGTATCTTTATTTTTCCCTCATCACACCCTTCCACATCTTTCTACCCTGTACGGGTCCTAAACACTGTCTTACATATCATAGATAATCAATAAGAATTTTATAGATGAAAGCTGTGGGTGTTCAGTTACCCAACCAACTCCTCAGGGAAATCATTCCTGACCACGTCACCCATCCCTATATCACTCTTTCGGTGATAATTCATGTTACCTTATTTTGTTTTTGTTGCCTAGAAATACACTGAAACCTCAAGTCTGGCAGGAAGCATGTCCAATTCTGTGTCTCTGCTTTCTCCTCCCCATTTCCAAGGTATTGTTAGTACCTTATAGATAGTGGGGGTGAAACATGTGCTGATCAAATGCTTGATTTGAGGCTAACATTAATGATTGCTGCTGGTATTGTTAGCATAGGGTCAAGGGCATCTGTGGTAGTATCTAAGAGATGTCAATATAGCCCACCCCTAGCCTGACCCACCTTGACTTTCCATCATATCTGGCACTCAAAATACAAAATAAGGCCTGCTTTTTTGGTGAGCAGAGAACTTCACCTCTTTTCAGAAGAGGGAGTTGTAAACACAATCAGTTATAGTGGTCAGATATAATTTTAAAGAGACTTAAGTCCAGGGCATTAGAAAGAAGCTACAGTTCACTCTGCTGTGTTTGCTCCTGAGGATATAATTTATATTCATCATCTTCTTTCTCCACCCCCCATCCTAGTGTCCCTCACTCTTGGCTAGTACTTTAGCTGGTTTGGGTGCCTTGTGGGACTAGGCCTTTCATCTTTGAGGAGTCTGGGCTCCTAAAAGCCTTTCCTTTGTTGAATCATGGTTATCATAGAAGCACCAAGAGATGCCCCAATGAATCTTCTGAGTTCCAGACACATGTCTCCCTGCTCCACTGTGTAGCAAAAACACTACCTCCTCATGGTTAATGTCAGGATTAATAATACTGCCAACATAGTGACTATTTTCTTACATGCTGGTCCACTGGCATGAAGAGCTCAGAGTGTTTAGGTAGTTATTGCAACTTGAAGTTCAATTGTACCCTTACTTTGTCCTCTGGCAGAAGCATCCATCTCTAGGAACCAGGACCTCTAAATTGGAACAGCCTAAGTTTACAGGGAAAGGAGGCACACATTTCTCAAGTGGGTCACTAGGAATAATGATAAGAGGACCAATATTACTTCTACTACTCAATTCTGAGTTCCGTGCATTCTAGCTTCTGGGGACACAGCATCATATATGGCTCATTACTTCAGCATATGTACTGCATCCTAGAGGATTGTACAACAAGCCACAGGATATTGTCCCTAAACTGGTACCTTAGCTTAATAGGACATTTCACCATTCTCTTAGGATGGCTGCTTCAGGGTGGTGAGGTACATGATCATGGATCATGTACCATGGATCAGACCATGGATCCCATGACCTTTAGCCTTTTGGTACACCTCCCTGTGTGACTTGAATTTCTTGGTTTGAGACAATGTCATACGGAATATCAAGTATTTTGTACACCATCAGATGCTGGTCCTAGCAGAAGCTCTGTGGACATGGAAGGCAGATCTATATCCAGAGTAGTATCAGTTTTGGTAAGGATGAATTACTACCCCTTCCAGGGTTGAAGGAGTCTGATGCAATCAACCTACCCCCAAGTCATTAACTAGTCTCCTTAAGGAATGGAGCCATATTGAGGGCTCAGTGTCAGTCTCTACTGCTGACACTTTCCATATTCAGCTCTGATGGTTGCAAGATCAATCTTAGTGAGAGATAGACAATGCTGTTGGCTCACACGTAGCTTCCATTCCTGCTACCATTGTCACTCTGCACCCATACAAAGGTGGCTGATGACAGAGGCTGGCTGACATACCCAGGATGAATCATCCTTTTCACCTGATTGGTGAGAACCAACTCTGCCATAGATGCTTCTGGTGGCATTAATGGGACACATAAGGACCTACATTCTTTGTGCCCACTACCATAGGTTCACCCATACCTCTTCTCAACTCCCTTGTCCTTGATCTTTAAATATTATTCTTTCTAAGCCCCTGACTTAACAACAAGGCCACTTGCCATTATCCAGGAGTCCATGTATATCCATACTTCAGGCCACATTTTCTTCTTCAAGAAGCAGACAATCAACTATACTGTTAATGGCTCTGCTCAATGACAGGAGTTTCCATTACCACTGATCTTCAAGGTCATTTGTTATCCAGACCACAGTTATTTCTCCCTTTGTTGGTTGGTAGTAGGGAATCCCAATGAGTCCACATATGTGAATTGAGGCGGGGGTTGGTACAATAGAGGTAAATAACATGGAGTTCGTTTGTCTATTCATTTGATTTATTTGTGCCTTTTGGTCTTGTGGGGGCCTCTTCCTAAATATACCGTTTCTACCATACAATGGGCTCTGCCAACTTGACTATGATTCAGTGGATCTGATAAAAAGCTGGCCTCTGATGAAAAGCTCAGGTCTCATAGTCACTTGGTGTTGCATGTGCTCAGTCTCTATCAGGGTCCAGGGGCACACCAAAAGGAGCCCTAAAAAGCATGACTGTGTTCCAGGACTCAAGGAGGTGTGCAACTCTTCTCCAGAGGCTTTGCCAAAGACTCCACACTGAATTTTAATCTACCACACATGATTGTAGCACCCTCTGGTCCACTGGGACATATAATCTCAGCACCAGAGCATTTGCACCAGAGCTGGAATGCCCTGCAGAGCCCTCTTTTGCTATGGGTCACACTCAAAACTGGTTGCTTTTCAAGTCACTGAACAAATGAGTTAGAGTAGTATTCCCAAATATGCTATATATTGCCTCAAAAATCCCAAGATGTCCACTAAGCGCTGTGCCTTTTTCTTAGTGGCAAGCGGTATGTGATACAACAATTTGTCTGTTACCTTAGAGAGGATATCCTGGAAAGCTCCAGACCCCTAAAAACATCACCAATGTGTCAGGCCCCTAGATTTTTGTATAGTTATCTACCATTTTTGGTTCACAAGTATCTTCCTAGAGCATGCAGGGTTTTCCATTTTGTGCTCAGCAGGTATAATCTGCATGAAGTCATCAATGCAGTGAATCAGTGATACTCTATAGAATTCAAGATAATTGGGGTCCTTTGATTACTCTGTGACAGAGAACAGGAGAATTAGAATAGGCCTGGGGAAAGATAACGAATATGTCCCCATCTTGTGAAAATGAACTGATTTGATCCTCCCTATGAAGGGGGAAGAAGACATTTGTTTGATCAATAGCTTCATATGAATACCAGAGGCTATTTGACCTGCTCTAGTAAAATTACCACATCTGGCATGGAATCAGAGTTTCCACCTGCTTAAACTTATGCTTGTCCACAGTCATTCCCCATGATGAATTTTGTTTGGCAGGGCCAGAATGGTGAGCTGAATGAGGATATGATGGGGAGCACCAACCCTACATCTTATAAGTTTTTAATGGTGGCACTAATTTCTGTAATTTCTCCCAGAATGAGGCAATAGTACTTCTTATTTACTATTTTGGCTGGGACTGAGATGAAGGGTAGTTTCAGGGTCTCCCACTTGGCCCATTCTGCCATAATGGCCCTTCATTCACATTTGTGGAATCAAATGTGAGGCTTCTGCCAGATTCCTAGTATACCTATCCCAATTAAATAGTCAGGGACTGGGGAGATTACCATGGGGTTAGTCCATGGATTCACTATAAGGGATTTGGTCCACAGACTTGGACCAATTTTCCTTTACCATCTGTGTTCCAGAAGCTCCAACACTAACTGATGGCAGGTCAAATTCTTTGTTGTCAGAGTCCCTTGTTGTTAGATATAGGTAGGTCAGATCCCAACAGTCCTTAGAGATGTGGATATTCCCTCCATGCACAGTTACTCTAGCAAATGGCTGTAGGTCATTTAGGAAAGGATAAGGGGAATAGTAAACATAAATATAAACTTTTGGTGGCCTTCCATGGTTCTACCTCGAGAGGACCCTCTTCCCTTTTTATCAATGGATGCTGGGTCTGTGAACTGACTTAGATCTGGAAACCAAGTGTGATGTCATCCTTCTGCTTAATATTTCTTGATATTTGAAATTTTTTTTACAAGTTAAACAACACCCTTGCTGGCTATCCAACTTTCTCACACCATTGTTGATTAGCCATCACCAAGTATGCCTGAGGTCAAGGCACCCTGATTGCTATTCCAGCCTTTCTTCCCATTTTGCTTCTAATACTAAAGTGTCACAATCTGACCTCTGTCCTTCCAAAATCCTATCACGCTCATTGGTAAAAGAGAACCTAGTTTCACCATCAGCCCCTGATTGCTGAGGGTGGACACCACGGGATTTCTCAAAGTCAGGACATCTCTTATTGCCTTAGTGAGGGGTGTTCCCCTGGGCACGCCTGGAGAAAACAGCTATGTTAGTTTACTAGGGCTGCCATAAAGTACCACAATTGGGTGGCTTGGAACAACAGAAATTTGTTTTCTCACACTTCTGTAGGCCAGAAGTCTGAAATCAAGGTGTTGGCAGGGCCATGCTCCCTTTGAAGGCACTAGGGAAGGATACTTTCTTGCCTCTTCCAGCTTCTGGTAGTTTCAGATATTGCTTGGCTGGTGGCCACATAACTCCAATCACTGTCTCTGCTTCTCTGTGTCCTATACTCTTCTTATAAGGACACCACTTATATTAGGGCTCACCCTAATGACTTCATTTTAACTTGATTACATTTCCAAAGATCTTATTCCCACATAAGGTAACATTCACAGGAACTAGGAGACAAAACTTCAACATATCTTTTTGGAGGGCACAAATCAACCTATAACAATAGTTAACTAGTAAGTTCTCAGATCCTGCATACCAATTTATTCTAAAATTCTCAACTCCCACTCCAGTCAATATGGCAGAATAGGTAAATGCTGTGCTCACCTCCTCCCTTGACCACATCAAAATTACAGCTATATTATGGAATAACCATCATTGAGAACAACCTTAAGACTAGCTGAACAGAAGTCCTATAACTAAGGATATAAAGAAGAAGCCATGCTGAAACAGGTAGGAGGGGCAGAGCTGTGGAATAAGCAGGCTCCACACCCACTGTGTGGCAATTAAGAATTAGGAGGAATATCAGCTGTGGAGGACCCCCTGAGGAGTGAGGGGTCCAACCCCAACACTGGGATCCCTATCCCAGGCTTCTGGTGATGGGAAGAGGAGCTCCTATAACATCTGGCTGTGGAAAACAGTCGGGATTTTGTCCCAGTAAGATGGCTTCTGGAGACTGAGGCATTCTCTTGAGAGGTCTACACAAGAACTTGCTCCCTCACAAATTCACTTGCCCTGGGCTCCAGCACAGGGTTAGCAGCCTGAAAAACATCAGGGAGACACAAGGAGGAACTAAATTGACTAGCTTCAGAGCAAGGACTAGAGGGGGTTCAAGGATTGGGACAGCTCTGGGGACAAAAGTGCTGGCAGCCACCATTGTTTTTTTGTTGAACCTTCTTCACATCCAGCTGGCATGCTGCAGGTAGGTGCCAAATCTGACCTCTCCATTAACCTGGTTAACACTGTTTGCCCTGCCCTGGTGACTTGCTGAGACCCCAGCCCACCCAACTCGAGCACTCACCCAAACCTCTCTCAGCAGCTCCTTCACACAAGCATCCTGCCTCAGCTCATGCTGTGAAATTTACTAAAATGTCCACAAACCCCAAACAAGCAGTAGGTGGCCTTGGTGTGTCCTGTGCGCCTTGCCAGGTTACCCTAAGCCTGGAACAAGAGTGACTGGTATCAACTTGCATTGTAACTCCCACCATGTGGACCAAAGCTTAGAATAAGGAGCAGCCAGTCTTGGCTTGGAATAGAGCCTTAACTAAGTGGCCACAAACACATCACAAGTGGCAGTTGGGAGACGTCATCAAAATGGCGGCGTGAAGTGAGCCTCTGTAAATTTCCCCTGGAATTTACAACAAATGGAACAACTATAACTCCACAAAGGACTCCCTGCACAGCAGACAGACAAGACGAAGAGGCCCACTACTGAATTCACCTAAAGGTGGGCGAATCATGCGAGCCGGGGAGGAAGGAAGGGAGAAGTGTGGAGACAGAGCCCCAGGCGCAGGACGCAGACCTAGTTCAGTGCTCTGAGCTCGCTGCATCCTGGAGCTATGGCTGCTGTGGTAGAGGGAAGAACTCGGACTGCTAGGGCTCCATTTATAGCCCACAGGGCTGAGGGGACAGCATATAACACGGCTGAACCCAACGCTCACGGCAGAGACCTCGGAGAAAAGACTAAGGGAAGAAGGCTGAAAACGGTGGTTTAAGCCCTTACTGCCGAGCAGAGAACAGAACCCTTAGGCACTGAGACTAGCCGCCCCCTTCCCTACCCTCCCAGAGCTCACCCTGCCCCCACCGGCTGGTGGCAGAAGTGGAACAGTAGCAGTGTCCGATCAAAAGAACAGAATATTTGCTGTTCCTAGAACTGTGGACCACAGACACAGATTCGCCACCCAACTAGTTCCGGCAAAGGGGAGGGAGTTGTGGAAACAGCACCAGCTGTGGTAGTGGTCCCCATCATTGCTCTAGGCCACCTCTCACAACCCACCCCGCCCCTGACCCCACCTATCTGGTCAGATCCCTGCAGGAGGAAACAGAACTGCTGAAACATACGGGCTCTGAATCTGGTGCAGGAGGAGCATTGGAACTTCAAAAGCTCTCTGCATACCCACACGGAAACTGCGTTAGACTCAGTAAGATAAAAAGAGAGAAGACACTAATTAACAAAATCAGAAATGAAAAAAGGGAAGTTATCACGAAATACAAAGGATCATCCAAAAATACTATGAGGGACTATATGCCACCAAATTCAATAACCTAGAAGAAATGGATCAGTTCTTAGAAATATATAGCCTTCCTAGGCTGAACCATGAAGAACTGGAAAATCTAAGCAGACCAATCACCAGTAACGAAATTCAATCAGTCATCCAAGACCTTTCCAAAAGCAAAAGTCTGGGACCAGATGGCTTCACTAGTGAATTCTACTAAACCTTCAAGGAGGATCTAATACAAATCCTGCTCAAACTCTTCAAAAAAAATTGAAGAAGAGAAAGTACACCCCAACTCATTTTATGAGGCCAACATTATTCTGATACCAAAACCTGGTAAGGACAACACAAAAAAGAGAACTACAGACCAATATCTCTGATGAATACAGATGCAAAAATCCTAAATAAAATTCTAGCCAATCGAATACAACAATGCATTAAAAAGATTATTCATCATGACCAAGTGGGGTTCATCCCTGGGGCACAAGGATGGTTCAACATCCACAAATCCATCAAAGTGATACATCACATAAACAAAATAAAGGACAAATATCCTATGATTATGTCAATTGATGCAGAAAAAGCATTTGACAAGATACAACATCCATTTATGATTAAAACACTTAATAAAATGGGTATAGAAGGAAAATACCTTAACATAATAAAGGCCATATATGACAAACCCTCAGCTAATCTCATAAATAATGGTGAAAAACTGAAGACCTTTGCTCTATGTTCAGGAACACGACAGACTGTCTCCTATCACCTCTGCTTTTCAACATAGTGTTGGAAGTCTTTGCCAGAGCAATCAGGCAAGAGAAAAAATAAAAGGCATCCAAATTGGGAATGAAGAAGTTAAATTGTCACCCTTTGCAGATGACATGATGCTATATATAGAAAACCCTAAAGACTCCACCAAAAAGCTATTAGAAACAATCAACCAATACAGTAAAGTTGCTGGCTACAAAATCAACATACAAAAGTCCATTGCATTCCTATACACTAACAATGAAATATCAGAAAAAGAAATACAAAAACAATTCCTTTCACAATTGCAGCAAAAAGAATAAAAAACCTAGGAATAAACGTAACCAAGAATGTGAAAGACCTATAAGCTGAAAACTATAAGACATTTTTAAGGAAAGTGAAGAAGACAGAAAGAAATGGAAAGACATTCCGTGCTAATGGATTGGAAAAATCAACATAGTTAAAATGGCCATATTACCCAAAGCAATATACAGATTCAATGCAATCCCCATCAAAATCCCAATGGCATTTTTTAAAGAAATAGAACACAAAATCATCAGATTTGTTTGGAACCACAGAAGACCCCGAATAGCCAAAGCAATCTTAAGAAAAAAGAACAATAATGGAGGTTTCACACTTCCTGACTTTGGCTTGTACTACAGGGCTACAATAATCAAAACAGCATGGTATTGGCAGAAAAACAGACACATAGACCAATGGAATAGAATTGAGAACCCAGAAATAAAACCACATAAATATGGACAGATAATTTTTGACAAAGAAGCTAAAAACATACAATGGAGCAAAGACAGCCTCTTCAATAAATAGTGCTGGGAGAATTGGATAGCCACGTGCCAAAGAATGAAACTGGACTGCTATTTGTCACCATGTACCAAAGTTAATTCAAAATGGATTAAAGACTAAAGCATAAGACCTGACACAATAAACTGCATAGAAGAAAACATAGGTACTAAACTTATGGACCTTGGGTTCAAAGAGCATATTATGAACTTGACTCCAAAGGCAATGGAAGTAAAAGCTAAAATAAACGAATGGGACTATATGAAACTTAAAAGCTTCTGCACAGCAAAAGAAACCATTGACAAAATAAAGAGGCCACCAACTAAATGGGAGAAGATTTTTGCAAACAGTGCCTCCGATAAGGGGCTAGTATCCAGAATATACAAGGAACTCATGCAACTCAACAACAAAAAAACAAACAACCCAATTGAAAAATGGGCAGAGGACTTGAAGAGACATTTCTCCAAAGAGGACATACAAATGGCAAATAGACATAGGAAAAAATGCTCAACATCACTAATCATCAGAGAAATGCAAATCAAAACCACAATGAGATATCACCTCACCCCAGTCAGAATGGCTATCATCAACAAGACAAATAATAACAAATGTTGGAGAGGCTGTGGAGAAAAAGGAACCCTCATACACTGTTGGTGGGAATGCAGACTGGTGCAGCCGCTATGGAAGGCAGCGTGGAGGTTCCTCAAAGAATTACGAATAGAATTGCCATATGACCCAGCAATCCCTCTCCTGGGTATCTACCCAAAAAATCTGAAAACATTTAGAGATAAAGACACGTGTGCGCCAATGTTCATTGCAGCTTTGTTTACGGTGGCCAAGACATGGAAACAACCAAAATGTCCTTCGATAGATGAATGGATAAAGAAGTTGTGGTACATATACACAATGGAATACTATTCGGCAGTGAGAAAAGATGATATAGGAACATTTGTGACAACATGGATGGATCTTGAGAGAGTAATGCTGAGCGAAACAAGTCAGACAGAAAAAGCAGAGAACCATGTGATTTCACTGATATGTGGTATATAAACCAAAAACAACAAAAGAACAAGACAAACAAATGAGAAACAGAAACTCATAGACACGGACAATAGTTTAGTGGTTGCCAGAGGGTAAGGGGGGTGGGGGGTGGGGGGTGGGAGATGAGGGTAAGGGGGATCGAATATATGGTGATGGAAGGAGAACTGACTCTGGGTGATGAACACACAATGGGATATATAGATGATGTAATACAGAATTGTACACCTGAAATCTATGTAATTTTACTAACAATTGTCACCCCAATAAATTTAATAAAAAAAATAAGAAGAAGAACTAGAACAAATAATCCTCAAATTTATATGGAACCACAAAAGACCCCAAAAAGCCACAGCAGGGGCCGGCCCAGTGGCTCAGGCAGTTGGAGCTCCGTGCTCCTAACTCCGAAGGCTGCTGGTTCGATTCCCACATGGGCCAGTGGGCTCTCAACCACAAGGTTGCCAGTTCAATTCCTTGAGTCCCACAAGGGATGGTGGGCAGCGCCTCCTGCAACTAAGAATTGACCACGGCACCTTGAGCTGAGCTGCCTCCCAGATGGCTCAGTTGGTTGGAGTGCGTCCTCTCAACCACAAGTTTGCTGGTTCGTCTCCCACAAGGGATTGTGGGCTGCGCCCCCTGCAACTAGCAACAGCAACTGGACCTGGAGCTGAGCTGCACCCTCAACAACTAAGACTGAAAGGACAACAACTTGAAGCTGAATGGCACCCTCCACCACTAAGATTGAAAGGACAACAACTTGACTTGGAAAAAAGAAGTTCTGGAAGTACACACTATTCCCCAATAAAGTCCTGTTCCCCTTCCCCAATAAAAATCTTAAATATATATATATATATATGCATCCAGAGAATGAATATCTTTTTTTTTTAATTAAAATTTATTGGGGTGAGAATTGTTAGTAAAGTTACATAGATTTCAGGTGTACAATTCTATATCACATCATCTATAAATCCCATTGTGGAATATCTTTTTAAAAAAAAGCCACAGCAATCTTGAGAAAGAAGAATATAGTTGGAGGTATCATACTACCTGATATCAAACTATACTACAAGGTTATAGTAATCAAAACAGCATGGTACTGGCATAAAAATACACACATAGATCAATGGAACAGAATAGAGAGCCCAGAAATAAACCCACACCTATGTGGTCATTTAATCCATGACAAAAGGAGGCAAGAAGGTACAATGGGGTAAATACAGTCTCTTAAACAAATAGCATTGGGAAAACTGGACAGATACATGCAAAACAAAAAATGAAACTAGACTACTTTTTTATACCATATTAAAAATAAACTCCAAATGGATTACAGAGTTAAATGTAAGACCACAAACCATAAAACTCTTAGAATAAAATATAGGGAGTAAACTCTGTGACGTCACTCTTAGTAATGTTTTTCTTTGTGGATATGTTTCCTTGGACAAAGGAAACAGAAGAAAAAATAAACAAATGGGGCTACATCAAACTAAAAAGACTCTGCACAGTGAAGAAAACCATTAACAAAAGGAAATGACAATCTTTAAATGGGAGAAGATATTAGCCAATGATGCTTCTGATAATGAGTTAATATTCAAAATATATAAGGAACTCATACAACTTAACACCCCCTCAAAAAACAATCAATCAATCAAACAAACAAATAATCACATTAAAAAATGGGCCATGGACCTGAATAGGTGTTTCTCCAAGAAGGACATGTAGATGACCAACAGACATGACAAGATGCTCAACAGCACTAATCATCAGGGAAATACAAATTAAAACCACAATGAGATATTAACTCATACTTGTCAAATTGGCTATCATCAATAGATCAATAAATAAAAAGGGGTTGGCAAGGATGTAGATAAAAGCAACCCTTGGGTACTGTCCGTAGGATTGCAAATTGATACAACCACTGTAAAAAACAGTGCAGTTTCCTCAAAAAAATTAAAAATAGAGCTGCTATAATCCTACTTCTGTGTATTTATATGAAAAAATTCAAAACACTCATTTGAAAAGACATATGCAAACAAATGAGAAACAGAAACTCATAGACACAGACAATAGTTTAGTGGTTACCAGAGGGTAAGGGGGGTGGGGGGTGGGAGATGAGGGTAAGGGGGATCAAATATATGGTGATGGAAGGAGAACTGACTCTGGGTGGTGAACACACAATGGGATTTATACATGATGTAATACAGAATTGTACACCTGAAATTTATGTAATTTTACTAACAATTGTCACCCCAATAAATTAAAAAAAAAGAAAAAGAAAAGACATATGCACCCCTATATTCATTGCAGCATTATTTGCAATAGCCAAAATATGGAAACAATATAAGTGTCCATCAATAGATGAATGGATAAAGAAGAAGAGGCACATATATAATGGAATATTACTTGACCATAAAAAAGAACAAAATCTTGCCATTTATTATAACATGGATGGGTCTAGAGGGTATTATGCTAAGTGAAATAAGTCAGAAAGAGAAATAAAAATACCATATGATTTCACTTATATGTGGATCTAAAAAACAAAGTAAATGAACAAACAAACAGAAACAAACTCATAGGTACAGAGTACAAATTGATGGTTTCCAGATGGGAAAGGGGTTGGGGGGAATGAGTGAAAAAAAAAAAAGTAAGTCTTATATCTTACCGTAGTGTTTAACTTGGACTCTAGGAAGCTTGGGTTCCCTTTTTATTCTGCTACTAATCCTTAAAAAATAACTTCTCTGGGAAAAATAAAAATTCTCACCTCCCTGAGCTTTCTGACCCCTTCTTCAATACTATGTGGTCTGACAATTAAGTTCACAAACTCATCCTAGAAAAAGTGCGACATACCTCATTACTGAATATCACTACAGCCACCTTTGAAGTACTCCCCTTGGGAAGCTATGCACCAATGCCAGCGCCTAGTCCACCCTTCACAGCAATTTTGGAAATCTTTTAATGGAGTGGCCATCAGAGCTGTCGTCGTATAACCCTTGATGTCCTGAATGTCATCAAAATGTCTTCCTTTCAATATTTCCTTTATCTTTAAGAAAAGAAAGAAGTCATTGGGGGCCAGATCAGGTGAGTAGAGAGGGTGTTCCAATAAAGTTATTTGTTTACTGGCTAAAAACTCCGTCACAGACAGTGTTGTATGAGCTGGTGCATTGTCGGGATGCAAGAGCCATGAATTGTTGGCGAAACATTCAGGTCGTCTAACTTTTTCACACAGCCTTTTCAGCACTTCCAAACAGTAAACTTGGTTAACTGTTGTCCAGTTGGTACAAATTTATAATGAGTAATCTCCCCAATATCAAAAAAGGTTAACAACATCGTTACAACAGGTTCGCAAACCTAATTGTCTGTCCTCATATACAGAGAAAGTTCTGGCATTTCTGTTCCGTTTCTGTAGCCCATTGTCATGGTCAAGTTCTATGAAGCCATTTCATTATATTACAACTAGTCCAGGGTCTTAATACTTGATTCTGAGTCCACAGTGAGTGTTCTCATATCACTAAATTCTTTCATGCAGCCTTCTGTCCCCCAACTCCCTCCTCTACTCAACACCCTTGGGTCCACGACCCCCTGTGTTTGTCTAGTCTTAGCAGACCTCAGTAGTCAGGACCTGTCATTCCTTCAGCACACAAGCTCTCTTCCTGACTTTCCAGCTCAGGCTATATTGATACTTGACCCTTGTCATTGCCCTAGAGGCAACAAATTAATGGTGGGAGTCATGTTTTGAAGAGAATAGGAATCATCTTGTTAGGTGCCTGCCTCCGATGAAATCACTGCATGCTCTCTAGGCCGGGGGAGGCTTATACCCCTCTCAAAGGAAGATGACTACATTTGTCAGAACAAAGGGTCCAGGGCCCTGGAGATTTAAGATTCTCAGGCTCACCCACCCATATATTCCCATCCAAGGTTTCAGGATCCCACATTTGAATTAGCAAGAGCCTGTCTTTTCTTTTCTTCGTGGCTTTCAAAATATGATTGACTAAAGGTATTGTATTCTACAATCATTATCATTGCTCCTATACTGTTTAGATACCATGGCCACAACATATCCCAATGCCTCACCTTCCACCTGGAGCTCTGCCCAAAATTCTACAGATGAGAACTTTAATAATTGCTATGCCTCTGCATTATTACTCACCTGATCCCCAGAGATGGGGTTCTTATTGCCAGAACCCCAGTGAGTAATACAACATCAAAATCCCATCTTCAGGAGCTGCTTGCTAGGGCTATTCTTGATATCAATGTCTTGGCCTGGGTTTCCCAGAAGACAGATCCTGAGGCCAAGGCTGGTGTGCTAGCTACTCCTTTATTAGGGAGTGTAATCCCAGGGAGGAGGGGGAGGCAAAGAGGGAGAGAGCCACTGTGAGGACACATTACTGAGTTGGCTGCTGCCAAGTACAACTGATTGCTTAATCTTGCAAGATCATTTCTAAAACCTGTGTGTTTCAGGAGCATCTTCTGGGAGGGAATAAGAGGGAAGAAATTTCCACTAGCTCCATTTTCCAGTGATCAAAGTTTTGCCTCACTAAGAATCAACTTCACAGCACTTTTAGGTGGCACACATGTAGGTGCTAAGTGGGGTTCTGCAGTCCACACATCAATCGAAAAATGGAAGCCCCAGGATAGGAGGCAAGGTGCCCATCATGCATGCTGCAAGCATCAAGCAAGGTCTGTCCATTTTTACCTACATGAAATCTGGCAGAGCCCACCTAGGGCTGGGAGCAGCAAAGCCTTTTGAAACTGGAGACAGATCGGGCTGAGAGGATCTAAGGTGGTGCGAAAGAAGGATTGATAAAGAGATTAGGGAATGGTGGGGTCAATGGCAAAATGGAGAATTCTCGCCTCATAAGGGAGCAGCTTTACTTAGACCCAGCTAAGTGCTACATCTTCTGATATTTTGTTTCTGATCTACTCATTTCATGAAACAGGTTGGGAGGAAAAAGGGGCAGAGCTGGGCTAGTGCAACTTCTCTTGACTCCCAGACCAGTGCTCTTTTCTTTTGGAAAGTGTTGCATTAGCATTCATGGCCTCTAGCCTCTAGAAATAGCCCTCAGCTGCCCCGAGGCCAGCATTCCCCCTCTCCAGGATCTAAGTGCACAGTGGTAAGGGAGTTTTCTGGCCCCTCACAGTGACTGCCCTTCAGTATCAAGTTGGTGACGGTACTCAGGTCCCTGTGATTCTCAGCCTTGTTGACTTGGCTAACATCAGATGAAACTGGTAGATTTCCACCATATTGCCAGCCTGAGCCCTGGGGACCCATCAATCCTGCTTCCCCATTGCTGAGGACACCCCAAGTGATGGATGAAGGACCCTGGCCATGAATCATCGCTCTTACCTGTTCCTATCGCCCAGTCAGCTTCACAGAGCTGGGAAGATGAATGTCTGCAGAATCATACCTGCTCTCTTGAATAATTTCCCCTTAAAAGAAGCCACTATTAGTAATTCATTACTTGCCTTTGTTAGCATAAATAAGGCCTGGGAAATGGAGTGGGGTGAAGAGATGCTGCCTGCTCCTCCTCTCAGCTGTTGCCAGTTCTGCCTCCATCATTCCTTTGTCACATGAGTTGGTCTTCAGCTTCAGTTTTGCCTTCCAGCTGTGGAAAAAACCAAAGCCAGGGTCTAAAGGAGAGCTGCTCCAGCTGGTGACACCTACTCTGACAGATGGCATACAACTGTTTCTGGTGACATCTGGATGAGCACAATCAGCTCCAATTGATGATTTTTTTAAATCTTGAATTAAATGTCATATGTTGCCTCTTTCTTTTATGGCCCATATACACCCCTGTCTGTGTTGTCTATAACTACAGAATAAGTATTACTGACCGTGGATCACTTCCTTGAAAGCCATTCTTTTCCTCTACTGTCTCTGTCAATAGGAGTGTGACAAAGTACCTGAAACAGCAGGGCTGACTCTGGGAAAGATGAACATCGAATCACAAAACAAGAGCAACAGCAAATAGAGGTTAATCTGAGCTGGTCCTTCTCCCCCTGGGGCCCTTCTTGGTCAGGGGTAGCTGTGGCATTTGGATGGCTACTTGGAGGTGGTGATGGTTTCAGCCATAGGTGCAAATCAGAGGTGCGATTCCAGAAGTGTCTTGTGTGGCAAAAATGGGCAGGAACCAGGATAGGGGACCAGGCAGGCAGTTAAGTCTCCCAGCTCTCCCACTTTGAGCAGAAGCAAAGAAGACAAGAATAGAACAGCAGATTTCAGCTTAATTTGTACCCTGGTTAGGGACTGTGGCTAACTTTTTATGCCACCACCAGGGGACCAGACAGTAAAGACTTTTTTTAGTACTTCATTCCTAAGATCCAAGTTCTTTTCCATTATTCATCTCCAGCGATACCTCACCTTACAATGACCTCAGCAGCATCACATAGGCCATTCAAGGACACAATTTTTATAGTTCGCCCCTCCCCCATCCATTCTCCAGCAGCTGTGGAGACATCTTGAAGTCATAAATCTGATCACGCCATCCCCTTGATTAAAACCCTTGAATGAATTTCCCCTTGTCTTTAAGATCAGGCTCAAAGACTGAACACGGCCTGGAGTGTGCCTTGGTCTCTGCCTGCCCTTGACCCTCATCCCTTCCCCCTTGCTCAGGCCACACAGGTCTTCTTTCAGCCTCTAGGAGCCTTCTGCTTCTTCCTACCCCAGGACCTTTGCATTTATTAGTCTCTCTGCCTGGAATGGTCTTCCCACCCAACCCTCTCCCCCAGCCTCTCATTAAATTAACTCCTATTTATATTTTTGGTCTTAGCTTAAGTGTCAGTTCCCCCAGGAAGCCTTCCTTGCTGCTCCAGATCAGACTAGATATGCCGTATTCTCCCATAGCACCCTGGCCTTTCCCCTTAGTCAGTACACCTAAAATGACTTAACATCCATTCTCCCCACCAGACTACAAGTCCACAAGATAAAGGACTATATTCTGTTCACTGCTCCTTCCCTGGTGATAGTCCACACTGCCACAAAAGGGCCCTTGTGGAATGAATAAATGAGAGAGTGAATACATATGTGGGAATCCAATCCCAAGCTTGACCATTGTTTGCATGATGGATTTTACTTCAGACTCACCTCTAACAGGCTCTGCCATCTCCAGCCTCTGGCTCTTCCTCCACCATTGGAGATTTCTCTGCCCTTTGCTAAGACTCCCTCAGATACAACCATCTCTCCTGTCTTTTCTGTGTCCTGGAGGTGCAAGCTCCTGACTGTGACCTCAAGCTCACCTCCTCTTTGACTCCACGGTGAAATGGCTCCCTTTAAGGATCAAGAACCCCAGTCTCACTGGCTTTTTCCTCTGGGGAGGATATCTGGAGCCTACCTCAGCTGTGTTATCTTCTCTCCCAGGATCTCCAGGACCCCCAACCTCCTTGCTCTGGCCTCCACCCATACTCAGGGAAAGGTCCAAAACTCACTCTGCCCTTCAGACTTCAGTTGGGGTAATAGTTTCATCTCAGACAACTCCAGCACAGATCAAACAATACAGCACATTTGTAATTCGACTGCTGCTCCATCCTTCTGTCTCCTGTGGTCTGAAGTGAGACCCAAATCCAGTATGATTTTAACAAGGTTTGGAGACGTTTGCCACAGGATGTGAGGTAATGACTAAAGTCTTTGCTGCCTAAGGCCAGCTGTCCAGTGCCAATATCCTTTCTCTGGGAAACCCAAGAGCATTTCTGTGACACATTTGCATAGGTTTGCATATCCTGTGCTGCCATCTATCCCAGAGTCTGCACTCTCTGGTTGGGGAACCAAGTTGGTCAGCAGGGTGGTTTCTTTTGGCAAGCAACCTGGCAGTCCTCACACCCCCGGCCATCCTTGCCATGGACTTTGCTGCTACATCCTCCAACTCTTACAGGGCCCTCAGAATAGTGGCTTTGCTTCTTGCTCATCAATAGTCAGCCAGACAACAGCATTTAAACTGCTTGTCACATCTCTCTCCCCACTCAGGGCAGGGTGTGCAGTGGATCCTGCTACCCCTCTCTCCACCCCCATCCCTACTGACCTCTGACCTATCCCAAGTGGAAAGGGCTTGTTAATCTGGCATTTGTTCATTCATACATTCAATTAATTTATTGAGCCTTTGCTAAGTGCCAGGTGCTGTTTAGGGATTGGGGATGTAAAGAAAGTAAAGGGGCTATCATGCCTGCGGATCCAAAAACCTGGAACTGTGTTCTTTCCATTGTATTTACTCTAGCATCCTTCACACTGGGTGTAAATTTTCAGCCCTTGGCCCTTCCATGACTCTACCTTCAGCAGCGCCACCCACCCCAGGGGTCCCCAGTCCACCTATTGCCACTGGTACCTGGACATCTTCCAATAGCATGAGAGCCCTTCTTCTTTGGGGGAATGTGGGTGGAGATGTGGGACACACCCAAATAGGCTTACTGGGTCTGGCTCCTGCACTTCCTTGGGGTTGAAAGGGGCTTCTTACTCCCATGGGCAGGTTGGGCGTCTCAATAATGTTTTTCTTTTATTGGCTTCTAACCCAAAAATGTGAAAGGTAAATAGGGCAGCAAGGAGAAAAAATTGACAGCTGGGTTACATGGATGAAGTACAGGGTTAGTGGCAAGAAGGCCAAGTTCCAAATTGGGCCCTGTACTGGGGACTCTGGTCATGGCCCAATTTCTCTGAGCAGGGTTGTCTTTTGACCAATTCCCAAGAGGCCGAGACTCCAGACAAGAGTCCAAAGCCTTGGTCAGGCAAGTGCAGCTTTCCAGTCCAGTTCTACAAAGATACAGACTCCATCAACATCTTTCATTCTGGTGGTCTCTACTACACTGTGCCCTGTTTCTGTCGAAGGCCCCTGAGTTCTCCCATTCCTCCAGGCTGGAAGTCTCACTCTTCTAGGACACCATCCTCCCCATATGGCAGCACAGTCACCATGTCCTGTCCTGTCCTGCTGTTTATTCTATCATGCCAGTTGAGGCTGGAATGACCGCTTGCTGCCATCATTACTGCAGCCTCTTAGCCAGTCTCCTTGTCCTTTGATCCAACTTAGTCTACAGCTAGATTAAATTTCCCAAAACAAAATTCCAGCACTCCTTCATTCAAAAACTTTCAGTGTCCCCCCAAAGCCCATAGAATGAAGCCACTTTAACTCTTATGCCATAGGTTTTTGTTGTTGTTGTTTTGCCTGTTTTTTTTTCAGGACCTAGCACAGTACCTGCTACAGGGAATAATAATGATGGCTAACATTTTGGTATAATTACTATGCTCCAGCACTATTTTAAGTGTTTTATGTGTGTTATCCCATTTAATCCATTATCAACCTTGAGAGGTAGCTACTATTATTACATTCTACAAATGAGTAAACTAAGGCACAAAATGATTAAGGAACTTCCCCAAAGTGCCATAGCTAGTAAGTGGTGGAGCTGGAATTTGAACTCTGTGGTCTGAATAGAGAGCCCACGCTTTCAGCCACCTTGCAGAATATACCCCTAGATGTATAGTTAATATATGTCATATGTATTAATACATGCAATAAATGAAGAAAATGAGTGAATGAATACATGAAGGTATTCCATACCATAGGTCACCAGACCAATGTACTGATGTGTTTCTAAATAGTTTTATTCTGAGCTGTGGGACACACCCAAATTGGCTGAGTAGAGACTGGTTAAGTGTCCTAACATAGTGGTTAAGGACATGGATTATGGAGTCAGGTGGGTCTGGGTTTGAATCCTGAGACTACCATTTATTGGCCGTATAGGTTTGGGCCAATTATTTAAGATTTGCAAGCCACCATTTGACATCTGAAAATGGGAATAATAATAGCACTATTGTGGATGAAATGAAATTACGTGTATCCAGCACCCCATCACAAAGTAGGATGTCAATACTTAGCTGCCATTGTTCCTGTGGGAGGTTGTCCCTGTTCCCACTGCTCCTGTGGACAGTCTGAGCAGAAAGGTTGAACTGTGAAAAAAAATGTGATTTTTTTCTCTGTTGGCTAGGGACAGCAGGTAGGATGAGTGATAAAGATTGACAAGGAGGAAACCTGCAAGCTCTGTGTAGAGAGGGGCTACAGGAAGAGGGTGGCCCCAGCAAGGTCCAGGACAGGGCTCTGGCTTGGAAGGAAGGTTGATAAACAGCAGAGAAAAAGCACCACCATCCAGTGCACTCCTCTGCAAAGACAGCTTCACTTTCCCTCCCCTGTTTAATATGAAACACTGAGAATTGATGGAGTCATTTTTTCAAACATAAAGCACTGCAAACGCATTTGTAATTAATTTTTTCTGTGCCATGTGTTTTTGTTTTTGTTTTTTCAGATTCTCTGCTATTTAGTGAACACAAACTACCTTCCAAAAAATGTAATTTTGTGGATGGATAGATTTCAGTGTTATGCTCTGGTCAAATCCATAATGGCTATATTTTTCTCTATCGATGAGTTCTTGTTTCAGTGGGTCACAGCCAAGAAAATTCACCTGGAGACCAGAATCATCTCTAATAGCAAGTCCAAGGCAAGCATTACAGCTCGAATCCTCTCCCTGCCAGGTGGTAAGAACAAGGATGGGGTCTTCCTCATTTTTTATCTCAAGGGCCCAGCAGAGTATCTGGCACAGGTCAGATATCAGTGACAACACAGGAGATTTGGGTTCTGAAGTTCGACCACCCAGTGTGTGAATTTGGGGAAGTTATTTCATGCATTTGTGGCTAGATTTTTCATTTGTAAATTAGAAATAATCTTGGTAACCTATTTTGTAGGATTATTGTGATGATTTCTCCCTCTCTCCTTCCCTTCTTCCTTCTCTCCCTCCTCTCTCTCTCTCCCATTCTCATAAATGGGTGGCCCAAACAGTAATTTTGGTAGTAAAAATCCCATGTGCTCATTAACACTCTGAAGTCCACAAGGTCATCTCAAACACATTACCTCATATTTTTTTCTAAAACAAGGAAATGTTAGCATCCCCATCTTTCAGATAAGGAAACTGAGCTCAAAGATTTGGCCAGGACACTAAGCTAGTAGGTAGCAGAGCTAGGACTCAAATCAGGGTTTTGGGTCTAGATCCCTTTGGGTTAAAAGAAACCAGGCAGTAGTTTCAAAATAAGTGGCATTTAATCATGTTGCTGCTAATCCAGCTCTCAGATCGCCTGTGGCGTCAGGAGGAGAACTCAGTCAGACCAGGTGTATGACATCAGGGGGCAAAGTTCGGAGGCTGCATTTTCCCTTCTTCCTCAGGGCTGTAGGAAGGATGGGGGCAGCCTGTGGAGGCAGCGGTTCCGTGTGACGTGAACATCAGAAGACAGCTGTGGGTGTGTCTGTGAGTGACCTCAGGGGGTGCTGGGTTCCCTGAGGGGAATCAATGAAGGAAGGGGACACTCACCAAGGGATTTTCTTGTGCCAGGAGTGTACCCATCTGTGAGCACCTCTCATTATGTCAACCATTTTCTAAGGAGATAAACTGAGTCTTTGATTGTTCAAGGTCACACAGCTAGCAAGTAATGGCACTGAGATTCAGAGGCTGAGCTGTCTCATTTCAAAGTCAATTTTCTTTCCACTAAGCCAAATGAAGTGGCACAGGGGACTGCAGAAAAAGACAGATGGTTTGGGGAGGGAAGTTAGAAGTAGAAGGAGGGAAGCCCTGGTCCAAATATCAATTTGGAAAGACACATTATGTAGGAAATTATTTACACGGTGAGACAAAAGGCCCACTCTCTTCTCTTTATTTATTCTAGCCTATGCTGTTTTTACTGTGGTAGCCAATCTCCTGTGATGGCTGCCAGCATTCATGCCCTTGTGTGTCCCCTTCTCATGCTTTAGACCTGTGAACTGTGGTGAAGGTGATGCTGTATGACTTCTGAATCTGAGTCATAATCAGACTTGAAGACTTCTGGGTCTTTTGGAGTGTCCACTCTGGGGGAAGCCACCACAATATAAGTAGTCTGACCACTCTGAGACTGCCATGCTGTGAGGAAGCCCAAGCTAGCTGTTTGGAGAAGCTGTGTGGAATGAGGGAGAATCCCATCCAGTCTCTAGTTGTTCCAGCTGTCCTGACTGGGATACCAAATATGTGAGTGAAGAAACCATCTTGGTTAGCAGACCCCACCCAGCCTTCAGATGACTGGTCCCAGCCTCCATCTGACTATAACACTGTGAGAGGCTCCAATACAAACCGTCCAACTGAGCCTAGTCCACACACAAAACTATGAAAGATAATAAAGAATTGTTTTCAGGCACCCAGTTGTTTCTGGGGGGAGATGTGATGGACATTTGCCGTAAATCTCCACGAATCTGGACATCTCTCTTGACTTGGAGAAGCTCAAGGATATCCTGGGCCTGGTGTGTCCACATGGCAGCTCTATGTTCCTCAACTCAAAATGACCTACAGTGCCATGAGAACTGGCCTTTAGCAAAAGGCCCCGAGTTTGTTTCCTGGTTCCTCCATACCACCTGTGTGACTGTAGTTAAGTCAGTGTTCTCTCTAAGCCTTAATTTTCCTATCTACAGAATTAGAGAGGGGTCAATGAGCATTAAACACTCTTCTACTTCTCTGACTCATGAAATAGCACTCTCTGCCTGAAAAATGAACACACCACCAGCTAGGTGCACCCTTTCTTGCTCTGAAGTAGAAAGGAGCCCATCCTGGATATGTCTAGGCTTTAGAAAGGGCTATATGGATGCCAGGTGTCTCTAGTCATCAACCAAGTCGTAGAAGGCCAGGCATGCAAGGTGGGCACCCAAACTCCCCGCCCCACACTACCTCTTGAGCCTCCTGCTAGGGTTGTCAGCACCAAGAAGGGAGTACCAGCTCAAAAGCCAGGAAGTCCTGGAATCCCAGCTCAGCCTGAGCAGGGGAAGTGTCTGCCTGCTGAGGAAAATGGGAACTCCTGAGAGAAGCAGGCTTCTGGGGTGGCTGTGAAATGTCTGGTGACATTATTTGTGTCTAAAAATAAAGCAGCTGAGGACTATGTAATTACAGCTTCTGGAGTCATTCATAATTTGGCATTTTCCCTCATAGCTGCTCTCTCCCAGTGTTCCTCATCAGCAACAGTGAAGGAGGCCACTTGTGGTGGAAACCCAGTCAGAAGGGCCTAGAATTTGGTCTCCAAACCATCCATTCTTCTGTCTCAGGAGCCCAGCCTGGTACCTGGTATGTAGTTGGCACCTGTAAATAAAGTGCAAGAGAGCAAGAATTTCTCAAGTTAGCTGAATACTTCCACACATGTACACACAGATGCCCTTGGCCACTTTTTCATCAAGAATTCATTCAGAAGTGCTGGGACCCTCCAAAAATCAAAGGTGCAGGTGTAAACTCATGATGAATATTTATTCAGGAGAGAGGCTCAGGGCCTGGGCATTTTGGTGCTGGAAGGACCTCTCTCTTGGGTCTGTGGCAGGGTGGCGAGGCTCTAGCCAGAACCTCTGTCCTAGCATGGGCTAAGCAGGCATCAGGGCCCCATTCTTCCCCTTCAGACCCCACTCTCTTCCAGGGCCTCTCAGATGATTTGAGTCTCTTCTACCAGAAGAAAGGCCATGACTCAGTTTGCAGGGAGGGCTCCATGATCTGGAGTTCCCCCAGGCATAGTCCCTACTGTGCCCGCATTCTTGCCTGAACTCTCACAAGGGACAAAGGTCATGGCAAAAGTGAGCGAAGGAATCCCACATGGGGGAATGTCTTCACCCCATTACAGGAGAAAGGATATTTTAAAATCAGGGAGATATTTTGAAGGTATAAGGCCTAACTAACATTTGGATAAAATATTTCGCTTGGCTGTCACTTACATCATTCTGTGTGGTTCCTATTAATTAGATGAAGTAGTGATTATTATTATGTCCACTTTATAGGTAATTAAACCGAAATTTAGAGATGCTAAGTCACTTTCCCGAGATTATCCAAATAATGACTCACCTTGTACTCAAGTTTTATCCTCAGTTCCTGGAATCTTCCTGCTGAGTGTGCAGGCCCAGTTGCTACCTCCACACTCACATTTGAAGCTTGGATAGCCGGCCATGGGTGTCCCAGACTTTAGAAAACACCACATTTGCTACTCCCTCCACATAGTACCGAATTAAACCTAAATCTAGCCCCATTTCAGCCTACCTACTTTCTGAAATACATTTAATCCTACAAGTTTTCAAGTGTGAGGGCCATCTGCTTGTTGGTCAGTGCGTCCTATGCACTTGAGCCAAGTCAGTTGGGGTTCCAAAGAGTTAAGAGACCACAGGGTCTGCGACAGGCCAGGTCCTTGACCAAGATCTGGCTACACATCTGTCTTCAGCCCTGCACCCAGGAGAGCAGCAACACAGAAACAGGCTGTTCACACCTTCTTGCTAAACACTACCGGTTGTGATTGAACACCTTGACATTCTTTAGTGAAAGTTCAGTTCAGCCACAACTCAATGCTGCATGAAGAATGAGGTTTACCTAAAATCTCAGAAGCACAGAAATTAGAGGTGAAAAAGGATGCTGAGTTCAGCGACAGCCCATCCCCAGCCACTGCACACAGGTTCTTCTTGGTAATAGAATTTTCCTTTATTCGTCCAGTCTAGGATGCTGCCTCCCCTAAGACTACTCTCTGCTGTTTCCCAGGGAAGACATTTTTTATAGAAATGAGAGGTTGATCCTTCCATGATTTGCTTTGAAATTCATTAATCATTCAGAAGCTGGTGAAGAAGGGAGAACCGAGAATATAAAATCGCCTGATAGCCAGTGTGTCTGAGAAGGGAAAGGGAAGAGAGCTGGCACACTCTGAAGCTGCTGGCACTCTGCAGCAGTGTGGCACAGTGCAGGCTGACCACTTACTTGCTGCGTAACTTTTGGCAAAAATTTAACCTCTCTGAGCCTCAGTTTTCTCACCAGTAAAATGGGAGCTAATGATGCCTGTGAACAAAGGGGAGTTAATGTAGGAGCATCTCATGCTGTGACTGGCCCATAGGAATTACTCCACAATTTATTTTTATACTTACTTATCCCTCTCCAGATCCAGCTCCATGTGTAAAACAGGGCTAAGCAGGCTCTTAGCCCTGCTCACTCACAGGGTAATGATGACCAAGACAGACAGGTTCTCTGATCTCACCAAGCTTGTTGTCTTTATGACTTTCCTGGAAGAAAGGGGCTGAAATGCTAATAATGATGCTTGCCATTTGATCTGATTGTTCTCCTGCACAGGTTGTAACCCTGTGACTCATTGGGGACAGGAGAGAGGTCACAGAAACAGATGCCATTCCAAAGGTAGTGTGGGAGTATGAAGGTGCAGCTCTTCCCCTTCTAGTGGCATGACCCCAGGACCATCTCATCCCATCTGGCTCCCCCAGGCCCAAGTTCCTAAACACACACACACACACACACACACACACACACACACACCCCTTCTCATAGCATGTAAATCAGTCACTCTTAACCATGCTGCACATTAGTGATTCTCACTCATGTTGATGCCCAGGCCACACCTAAATCAACTAAGTCAGAACGTCTAGGGTTATTGTCATGACCCCAGGTTGAGACCTAGTGATCTAAGCAGACATAGCTGTGAGGGGGAAAAGGGCACCAGACCTCTGCTCTTAATTATTTTTTTGATTTCACTGAACAGCCTCAGTTTCCCTTCTGGGCAAAGAGGGTTCTAATGACTTCCTCACCAACAGCTGTGGTGAAGGTGAAGCAGGGGTTTGGGAGAGTGCTCTGGGAAAGCCTGCCCCGATGAGTGGTCTGGTCCTGTGACTTGCTGGGAGCAGGCAATGGTGTGAACATTTCTTTGGAGACTAAGCACTGAGTGCATCCAGTGTGTGCTCAGGCCAAGTGGGGAGCCAGAAGGAAAACCTTGGTCAGTGAGCATGTGGAGCTCCACCGCAGTCGTCTTGAAGCTGAACTGTCAGCCCAGGAGCCTCCCCTCCCCTCCCCTCTCCTCCCCTCTCCCCTTGTCCTTTTTCTCCTTCTCCATCCAGACTCAAGTCCTGCTGTCTCTAGGTGCTGCATTTCCAATACCTTGGGCCAATAAACAGGCAGATGTCAGCGTTTGGAAGGGGCCTATATTAATCATAGTGAAATACACACCTGTCAAGAATCCAGCCAAGATGCTTCAAAGAGCCCTGGAGGAGAATTGGGGGACCAGGTTGATCCTGGGGCTGACAAGCATGCTGAGGAACTATACAAGAGCATGGAGTCCTCTCTGTGGTCTCAGACCTGTATTGGAGGGCCTCAGGGGGCCATGGAGACAGTATAAAACAGTCCCTGACCTCACCTCATTTATGACCTATATTAGGAGTGTGACACACTGGGCTTTAAAATGCTTGCAAAGCAACATACAGACAAGTGCAGAGTAGTGAATCAGGGTTGAGGAAATGGTGAGGAGAAAAAAATATTAGGTGAGAAGCAGACTTGGGAGGTGGGAGGGTGGGGTTGGAAGAGCCCTAGAGATGGAGTAAAAGAGGAAGTTATGCCCTATTAGTAGGGAGAGAATTGACAGGGAAGAAGGGGAAGGAGAAAGGAGAGGAGGAGAAGGAAGGGGAGGAGAGGAGAAGAGACTTTGCATGTAGTAAGTAAGGGAAGTATTGTTTTATGAAACTTTTGTTTCAGTTTTGCGTGTGTGTGTGTGTGTGTGTGTGTGTGTGTGTGTGTGTGTGTGTGTAGGACCCTGATATAAAATTCATTTCCTGCCTTGAATCAGTCTAAAAAGTGTATGCATCAAGGAAGTCAAAGCTCTGGGTGTGAGATCAGCACTGCCACTGACTCCGGCCCACGTAACTTGGGCAAAGGCACTTTGCCTTTCAGAAAGAGTTCACCATCAGAAAAATGTGAATGACAAACCCTGCCTCAGCTCTCTACCTTCCTGAATTTGCTGTGAGGCTGAAACAAGATAATGCATGTGAAAGGGCTTTGTACACTGAAAAGTTCAAATAAGGATAATCCATTATCACTAGGTGAAGTCAATCAGAAACGTATTCAGAAGAGGTGAATTTATATCTGGACTTCGAAGGAGATGATGGTAGTGGTGACCATGACAGCTCACATTTAGATGGTGCCCACTGTGTGTCTGTGCTGTTCTATGGAGGGATGGAAAATGGACTGTGGGCAAGGAGGGCACAGCTCTCCATGGCCAGGGCATTGGGACCAGGCTAGGTAACAAGAAAGCCTGGTTGCTGGGCCAGCAGCTTGTGGTGAATCACACCAAACAGAAATGGTAAGGTTGGGTGCTAGGTGCCCTTGCCACAGGGCAGCTAATCTGGAGTATGAACTGGCTATATTTGGGTATCCTCCTGGGGAGGAGAAGTGTGCTGAAATGTGTCTGTTGGTTCCCTCCCTCCAGGACAGAGAATAGCAGCAGTCTTGCTCTAAAGCATGGTTGTTGGCCCTTAGCAAGTAGGGAAGAAACTGTCAGATGTGAATTACATCTGTCCAGAGATTCTATGGAGATATGTCAGCCTCTCCTGTCCTCAGAAGATCCAAAGGCATCACTCCAGACGTCTAGGCCACCTGGGTCCCAGGAGGCACCTGCTTCATATGGGCTTGTAAAGGAGAAATCCCAGACCCCAGTTAGAAGCTTGTGATCAGGGAGCAGTTGAAGACTTGCTGCAGGAAATTGGAGCTGCCAATCTCCTAATAATTGGAATATTTTTGCACTCTGCATTTCACAAATGTATGGTAAAAGCCTGGAAATCACAAATGTCCTATAAATGCTCTGTATTACAAGTCAAATCCTGTTACCACAAGTACCATAGCAATGAAACTTTCTGTATTGCAAAAGCAGTTTCCATGTCCTAGCCAACGGCGCACTTATTTCTAGCAATATCCAATACGCCAACAGTGAGTTCTCCCTCTGAGCGCTTGGTTCACTGATTGCTCATCTTGCTCTCTGCAACACACGCAGGCAGCATCTTGTGCCACTCACCACTGTCATGCTTATCAGTCTCGCTTTCCCATCTGGATGAAGAAGTCTGTAAGTATGGCTCTGCTCCTGCCCTTGGGTACAGCACGTATGCACATGACGTCTGCCAGGCGTTCACTGGACCCTGCACCAGATGTGTTTTGCTCACCAGGTGTGAGGTGAGCATGCCAGGAAGGTGAGGATGCTGTTTTCCAGGGCTCACAGGCTGACAGGGGGAGCAGACAAGTGAACCGCCAGCAGGACTCAGTATGAGGCCCATCCTGCAACAGGCTCCGAGCTGGGGTCCATGGACGTGTACCTAACATGGACTGAAGAGGTTCAAAAAGACTTCACCCCAATAAATTTAATAAAATAAAATTAAAAAAAAAAAAAAAAAAACTTCCTGGATGATGTGGCAAAATAAGACATGAAAGATAAACGGAGGTTATCTAAGCAGGTGGGGAAGGGGGAGGCTCAAGGCAGTGGTGGGAGCTGGACTAGAATTCCAGGTGGTTGGATCAGCACAATAACAGCAATCTCTCACTTTTATTGAATACTTGCAATTTCCAGGCACAAAATAAAGGCTCTGCAGATATTATTTCATTTACGCTTCACATTAGCCCTACTATCCCCATTCTATAGATGAGGAAACTTAGGCTGTGAGAGGTTAAATATTTTGCTTAAATAATTTGTGCAATCTATGTATTGTCTGTCATAATTACCATAATCATTACTATTACTATTATCTTCAAACTCCAAGTCTAAATTCTCTTCTTCTGGTAAGTAAGGTTTCTGAGTAATCTCACCTAATGACAAGTTTGTAGTGCTAGTAATGGACAGTGTCAGGATTTGAACCCAGTACTTAATAATACTCCATAGGTGAGAGAAAGCACCAAGTTGGGTTTAGAAGGAAGGGCTCACTCTGGCCCAGCATGGTGTAGAAAGGGGTGAGAGAAAAGTGAGATGAACAGGGATGGTCATGAGGGGTATGAGGCCATGGAAAGATAGCTATCTAAGTGGTCCAGGTGAGGAAGGACATGCCAGACTGTGGTTTTAGAAATGTTCCTCCAACTTCATTATAAAGAATGGATTCCAGGGCACAGATGAAAGCAGAGGGACATTTTAGGGTTGTTTTCTCTTCTGAGCAAGAGATGTGGGCAGCCTGAATTCAGGCCTTATGGGCACTGAGAAGTGAGAGATGAGAGAGTATTTTAGGATGTGGACTGGATGCGACTCCAGCCACACAGGTTAGGGGGGAGGAGAAGAAGGAAGCTGGCACAGGCAGGGTGAGGCAGGGAAGAGACCAAGTTATAGAGGCTGGCTCTGGAGGGGTGGAGAAGACATAGGAGGTCTCACTGTCCATGCCCAAGAGGGCTAGAGAGGCAGGAGGGGCTCTGTAGGTGGCAGGCTGGTGGTGGGGTGGATGTTTGGAGGGGAGTTTATGCTTGGAATCAAGAAGTAATGGTCTGGTGGTTCTGCAGGAGCAGTTAGTTCACTGCAGGTGAAGCACATAGTCCCCTGGGGAGGGTAAGGGTGGACATCAGATACAGCCAGGCAGGCTGGTTTCCAAATAGTAGGGAATGAGAAAATGAAGACCAGAACACAAAGACTAACTGGATCACCATGGGCAGGTTGGGGTAGGAAGTGTTAGGGTTGCAATGCCAGGGTTTCAGGTGGTACCTTGCAGGATCCACGAGTAAAGGCAGAACTGGCCTCATGGTATACTCAAAGCAGCTGATGTCCTTCCTGAGAACCAGGGCACCAGTGACTCCATTTGTGTGGGCTGACAGGGGAAGTGTACTTGTCCTCTGTTGTTTTGCTTTCTTACCCAGGGCTCAACCCAGAGGTGGGAACATGGTGAGTACTTGGCAAACATTGGTTAAAATCAGTCCAACATCATGTTTCAATGTATATCCCCACCCCCAATGATTGAAGTTTGTGCTATTGAGTGTGTAGAGTTTGGAAATCCTAGAAGACAGAGTGCTCAAGGGGATTATTCTAAAATAGGTAGTGAGGCTCCCCAACCAATATTTTGTGTGTTGTGGGAAGATAAATATTTCTAAAGATAATGACATCAGAATGCTACAGGAATGCTCTAGAGAGTTTAGCGCCTCTGCGTCTCTTCGCTCTCTCATTAGGAGAGAGCAGTGATGTTTTAAATTCTTTAAAGTGGCTCTTTAGTCAAGAAGGAGTTTAAAAAAATAATTTCTGCAGCAGGGAGTACAGAGGGTGACAGGCAATAGCTGGACATGGTGTTGAGAGGGCCAGGAGGGAAGCCAAGAAGGCTGGAGGCAGGAGCTGGTGGGTACACAAGGCAGAGCTCTTAACCCCAGAGTAGAGCAGAGGAGACTCCACCATGGACAGCAGTGGGCAGCTAGGAAGCCTGGGGAAGAGAGAGCTCAGTAGGCTGATGGCTGGCAGGCTCCCACTGCTGGCCTCTCAGTCCTTTAGGACCAGCACCAGGTAGGTTCACTCCTAGTCCATACAAGGCCTCTGCAAGCATTAGGGAAAGATGCAGCTCTGCTGGGAAACATGGCTCAGCTGTCAGGATACAGCTAAATCTCAGTTCCCCAGTGTCTCTCAGACAGGTGCCCTGATGTAGAAAAAATCTGTACTACTGTTCGTGGCAGTTCAGGGGAGAGACAGGGATGTAGCTTGATGAAGCATTGGAAAGCAGAACCAAAAGCAAAACTGGAAGTCATGGCAACCGAAGAGGAATGAAGGCATTTCAAATGAAAAAAAGATAAAAGTGTAATTTCCGGTCCAGAAGCAGTAGGGGCTCCTGATTAGCCAAGGCAACTATGGGGCTTTCGCGTGTCCAGAAAAATCCCTTCCCCTCCAGAGCAGGCTGTCATTGGCCCTGTGCTTTGCCATGCCTGGTTCCATGACATCAGCACTCATGAAACCTGGTGGCAGGGGGTTTTGTAGAGGAGGAAGCCACAACTTAGAGGTCTCATGAATTGCCCAAGTTCTCTCAACAAGCAAGGGAGTAAATGGGACTTAAACTTGGGTCATCTGACTTCAACCCCAATCCTTTCCTTAGACAGTGTGGTAGGTTGTCTGCAAAGATGGTCACCAAAATGTCTCCAATCTCTGTACATATCTGTCCCTTCCCTATTAAGATGTGAAATTCATTTCCCTACCCCTTGACCTAGGCTGTCCTTGCAATTTGCTTTAACCAATGAAATGTGGCATAAGTGACACCACACCAGGTTCAGGCCTAGGATCCCGCAGCCATGCAGAGATGCACCAGCTGGACTTTAGGTTGCCTATACATAATACTGCTCAGTGGGGCACATGGAGAGGGAGAGGTCAGGCAACCCTCTAGCCACCCAAGGTGCCAGATATGGTAGTGAAGCTATTTTGGGAGTTCCAGTCCCAGCTAAATGCAGTCTCATGAATGAGCCAACCCGACATCTTGTGGAACAGAAGAGCTGCCCAGTGGAGCCCAGCTATACCATGAAATTACAGTATATATTAACTCACTATTGTTTTTTGTTTTGCATAACTGAGACACCCAATTAGTTCCAGACCCTCCCTCTAGGGTCCTGATAGTGGAAGGACTTGCCCAAGCCATCTTCCTGGCTCTAATAACTGAACAACACCAACCAGGATTGATCTATAGAGACTTGGCTGCCACTCATCATGTCCTTGTTTATCTAGAGACACTGCTCTGTATCTAGGATTGTGCCTGCCCTGCCCCTTCTTCCTCTATGTCCTATCACCTACCTTTGGCGGGGAATTCCATGAGGACAAGACAGTGTTTAGCCTCTGCTTTCTCTCCATACTTAGGGACAATTCTCTACGCACAAAAGGGTTTGGTCATGATGTTGGTCTGTTGGTCTGCTTGTTTAACTAACTAACTATTAAGTTAAATGCCCAAATCATACTCCATTGATAATCTACTGGAAGGCACATTCTAGTGGGTGACTTATTTCAGCGCAACAATTGAATTTCATTTCATATTTTGTTGCTAGCCAGGAAAGCTTGGTTCAGCTGAGGTGAGCTGACTTTTTGGCTTTTGCTGTGTTGGTCTTTGCTCCATGGGAGCCATCGTAGGCAAGTCAGAGGTTTCAGAATATCCCTCACCCCCACCCTACCATCCCCTAACTGGCTGTACCTTGTCATGCTCGCTGTGCCCTGGTTAATAATGTGTTGTCATACAAATTAATTACAAAACAACTAAAGTCAATTTCCCTTTCATCAGGGAAGACAGAAGGACTGGGGACCTGGGAGGAGAGAGGAGGACTGTAAATGAAGCTACATCTTTTTCATAAAGAGAACACTCCACAGGACCTGGGCACTCCCACATTTCTCCACCTCTAGCCACCTCTGTGAGCCTCTGCAGGGAGATTTTTCTGCATAATGGAACATTTTCCCATTTTAATCAGATGCAATTTTGCAAGCAGTTTTTATGATTTAGCAAGTCCATTAAAACCGGAATTTGTTCTGCTCTGACACTAGAAAGGGGCTCCACAGAGCATAAACATTGGAAATTACATGTAGAGAAAGACAATATTAAAATTCCCCAGCCTGGTCTTGTTGTCTGAGAAATTCTGTTATCAAGCATCATGCCAGCTACCATCAGAGGCACTTGAGATATATTCTGCTTCCTCTTTATGCACTAGCTGGGGGCACTGGAACTCAGGAAGCAATAAAGACTGGATGTTGTTATCTTTCAGCACTTTTGGCATCAGGAGACAAATGGGTATTACAGGGAACTCGCTGGAAGGGCAGGTCACAAAGCTCAAAATCTCAAGGAAGAGGGTGGGTGAGCCCATGCGTAAGGGTGAGCCTGGAAATTACTTTCCTGCCCACAGTGCATTATAGGGCATATTGGCACATAATTAAGAAGGTCAGTTTATCAATTTCACTTGTAATTAGTGTACTGACAGATGACCAGGGTCAACTGAAAACTCTAATGAAACTCTCTCTCTGCTTCCCATTAGGTTTTTCTTTCCTTATAGAACCAAAAATAGTAGTAGCAGTGAGTCTTTGAAGAGCATTTCCACTCTCCCAATCAAAGAAGAAGCAATAGAAAAGACTCACAAAAGGTAAAACCTAGGAGATCAACTCCATAAAATTATGAATTTATGTGAATAACAAACTAATAAAACACTATTATAAAAAATATCAAAGACTGAAGACAAATATTTGTTTCCAACCATTCAGACCTAGTGTTAATGTTTTAATATAAATAATTGACACATAAAGGAGCATTCTAAAAGTCAAGATGGGTGGGGTGAGTGAGGAGAAAAAACACAAAAGAGGTAATGGATATGATACGACAGAAAGAGTTTTATAAATGAACGTATGTTAAAAAGTGCAACCTCACTTGTAATTAAAGAGACACGAAGATTCGCTACTATTTGGACTTCCAGCTAAACATGGAGGACTGAATATGTGTTTATTTCCTCTCTCTTCTATATGCCCACTAAAATGAAATTGAAGAATAAAAGAATGGCATAAACTTACAAGAACCCAAAGAACAGGAGTGGAGACAGCTGAACATAAAAGATGCTGATCAATAAATGTCACACAGAAGAAGATGGAGGAGTGGTGATTGGTGGAGGAAGCCAAACAGAAAAGACTGACAGGAAGACTGAG
This sequence comes from Rhinolophus sinicus, assembly GCF_057876585.1. Classification (NCBI taxonomy): domain Eukaryota; kingdom Metazoa; phylum Chordata; class Mammalia; order Chiroptera; family Rhinolophidae; genus Rhinolophus; species Rhinolophus sinicus. The sequence goes on along the minus strand of NC_142514.1, from coordinate 99,961,264 downwards.
GTTCACAACAGAGGGCCAAGGCAGTGGAACTAGAGGACACTCTGGCTCAGGAATGGGCCAGGAAATATTCAGTGGCAAATCAGAGGCTTCATGGGTTGGAGAGAAAGCTCTAAGGGGTCCTAGTGGAATCAAGGTTGAGGAAGAAGGGGCAGGACTTTGGTGGCTTAGCAGTGTGGTGGCCTAGCTAACTAGGATACATGCCCAGGACAAAGACCTAGAAAGGCCAAGAATCCTTTAGATGCCTAACTGACACTTAAGAAAGTAAGAAAATTTACCCAGGAGCCAGACACAAAGAATCTGGAGCAGGGAGCACTTGATTTAACACTAAAGCAGTTGCATGATTTTGCAAGCTTTGGTAACCCAAGCACATAGGATTAGTGCTCATGTGGAGCCCAAGGATTAGGTTTTGGGCTTTCTGAAGAGGAGTGTTAGAACTGGACCTTTGCATAGAGCCTTGACCCATAAATGGTTATACTCCCACCAAAGAATCGGATAAGAAATGTTCTCTGCTAGTCCAGGAATTTGACAAGTTTGTCTGTCTCAGCAAGAGTGTGGTAAAGGTCTCATATCCAAACCGAAAAATTTATAGTGATGGACCAACTCCTCATGCAAAATTGGTCTTTGACCTTACATGGTACAGAAACAAACAAGTTGATAATTTTATATTATAAAGTTGTCCAGAGTTAATGGATGCTTTGGGGACTCCTAACATAAGCAAACACAACATGATATTAGAACATACAGGTAACCCCCATATAACATGGCACTTCTATAACATGGTTTTGTTCTAACACGGTTCGAGAATTGGGGAAAACCCTCATACAACATGGCATCCTAGAACATGGTTTCACTCTATTACGGTTTGAGAATTAGAGAAATCCCCAAACAACATGGAGCGTAATACGAGCTTTTAAGAGCAAAAAACATCTCCTTTAAAATTAGGGAAGTAATAAGAGCGAAAGATATCTCATTTGAAATTAGGGAAATCCCAGAATAACATGGAATGTAATAAAAGCTTTTAAGAGCAAAAGATATCTCATTTGAAATTGTTCACTGGGCCGTGGATATCATATCAGATTTGACTGCAGAATTTTAAAATTTATTAGAATTTTAAATCCATTTTGTTTGTGGAGTATTAAGTTCAGAAGATGAAGATATCTTGTTGAAAATAAAATGCCCTTGCTTAATGGTACTTAGTAGTGATGACAAAGAAAACATTATTTAACACATATTAATATGTTATACTTTTGGTGAAAATTGCTTTAATAAAGATATTTCTCTTAATTATAACAATATAACAGTGTTTTTTTCAATTTTTGGAACATAACCCCCTTTTTTTGTACTAGTTCTTTGTTTCATATAACACGGATTTGCATAATCCGACATTTTTAGGAACCTAACAACCGTGTTATACGGGGATTACCTGTATTCTTGTCTATGATTGCCTAGGATCCTAGAGATAAAATCTTGTTGAAGTTGAGTTTACAATTCAATTTAAAAACACATGAAAGAAAATAAAACACATGAAGAACAGACAATCATGAAGAAGGATTCAAGATGGTGGATTAGGTAAATACTATGTCTACTGTATCTCAGGATCACACTAAAATTACAAAAAAATTATAAAACAATCAACCTCAAGATACATCTGAACACTAGCTGAGCAGAACCACTATGACTAAGGATATAAAGAAGCACCACATCAAGTGGAGATGTGAAACAGGCTGACCCCAAACCCACAGAGAGAGGTTGAATGTTGGGAGGGAAACCTTGGTGGCAAAGGTCCCACCTGAAGAGGAAGGGACCTCTCAGCCCCATGCCGGGCTCCCCAGTTCAGGAGTACTGTACCAGAAAGAGGAGTGTCCATGGCATCTGGCAGTGAAAATCAGCGAGGACTCTGTCTTCCCTTTCAAGTGGGGCAGAAAGTGACTGGAAACCCAGACACCCTCTTGTAGAACTGACAGATGGACTTGCTTACTGGTGGGCACTCACCTGGTCTCTGGTGGAAGGATGGCAGCTCAGGAAGCCCAGGGATATGTGGGGAAGGACTGAACTGAGTGAGGGACTTTGGTGTGGGAACTGGAGAGATGGGAGCCATTGTTTTTCCTGTGTGGAGCCTGCACATGTGTGCCTTACAAGGGTGCGCCATATTTTCAGGGTTAAGTCCTCCCTCTAAAAGCCAAGTCTGGGACTGCATTGATCTGGTGGAATCCACACACATGAACAGTGCCTTGGTGATGCCCTGGGAGCCCACCCTCTATACAACTGGTACTATGTCATCGAGAAACTCTTGATTGCTAGACTGCTGGCTGCAGACTAAAGTCGGCTTAGGGGCTGGGGCAGCCCAGGAAACATTTGCTGGAGGACAAGAAGTCCAGAACTTTGCCATAGCATAGACAGGCAGTGGCTTGGGGGGACTGAAGTGGGCAGTGTCTGGCCAAAGTGTTCTCAGGGGGTTTTTGTGAAGTGGTCACAGGCTCAGCACTAGTCCAGGAGCTGAGTCTGCACTGAATATGCAGAAACTACCCACCACATCCCTAACTCCCTAAAACTCCACACCACCCACCTAGAGTTGCATTGTCAGGAGCACTCTGGGTACCTAGGTGGCTGGCTCTGCCTCCACAAGCTGTGGAGGAAGGTTTTACAGCAGTGGACAATCCACAACAGTCTGGGAAGAATTTTGGTGGTGGAGGTGTCCTAAAACCTTCACCACAGCTACTTGGGGGCAGTCTCAGGAATTTGCAAGCCTGAGGTAGTGGCTGGCTGCAGTGTTCTCAGTGTGCTGTGCAAGGTGATCATAGGCCAGGTATTGGCATAAGAACTGAATCTGCATTAACATTGTAAAAACCAATGGTCATGTTTTGTGACTCAGTTGAACTACACGCAGCCCAGCTACTGCTATATTGCTGAGGGCAGTCTCAACACTGGGTCAACCAGCCTGGCACAAACACCTAAGGAGCCTCTTTAAATGACTGGGCCTTACAGGAAACTGGCAGATGGCAATAGACCTAGGGAGCCCTGGGCCTTTTGCTAAGTTGCTTCAGGCCCACTACTGGTAGCAGCAGGCCTCAGTTCACAGTAAGGCTAACCCCACATACTACAAGATCCAGCAAAGGCAGCAACCAACCACATCTAACTTTGAGGGAACTACCAGGTAGTCACAGCCAGTCACAAGCAAGGCTGAAATTGCCCTGCATGGGAGCCCCACCCAAGAGAACCAGAAGCAACACACCCAGAGACCAGCTCCAGACCACACCAGACCACTACCTGGTTAGCCCCACAAATGGCACACTCAATGGGGGGGGGTCTCAACAGGCACAAGAGCCCACAGGGGCGAAGCCTCTTTTGAACGGTCAGCCCCCACACAACAGCTCATACACTACAGGTGTAACCAATCCTCATAGTTAGTCAGCCTGTGAATCAATTCCATCCACTGACACACCAAAAGCACTCAAGGTTTAACTACAACAGGAGAATACACACAACACAAGGGACACCTCTGGAACACATGCAAAGGAGATTAGGGAGACTGCACAATTCGACTACATAGGACACAAATACATAAGGTCACCCAGCAAAGACTAAAAGAAGTAGGATATTTATATAATAGATAGAACCAAACACAGGGTGTCAGTCAGAATGAGGAAACTAAGAAACATGTCCCAAATAAAAGCACAGAAAAAACCTCCAAAAATGGAACTAAATGAAAAGGAGGAAAATAACCTACGAGAGACAATTTAAAATATTGATTATAAGAATGTGAAGGAATTTAGTGAGAATTTCAACAAAGAGGTAGTAAGCATAAAGAAGGACATAGAGCCCATGAAAAATAAGCAGTCAGAAATAAAGAACACAATAACTGAAATGAAGAATACACTAGAAAGAATCAACAGCAGATTAAATGAAGCAGAGGATCGAATCAGCGATTTAGAAGACAAGGTAACAGAATACACACAATTGGAACTAAAAAAGAAAAAAGAATAAAAAACAATGAAGGTAGTTTAAGAAAACAGTGGGACAATATCAAGTGCAACAGCATTCACATCTTACGAGTACCAGAAGAAGAAGAGAGGGAGCAAGGGTTTGAGAACCTATTTGAAGAAATAATGACCAAAAACTTCCCTAACGTGGTGAAGGAAAATGTCATACAAGCCTAGGAAGCAGAGTCCCAAACAAGAAGAACCGAAACAGGCCCACAACAAGACACAACATAGTTAAAATGACAAAAGTTGGGGTGGCCAGATGGCTCAGTTGGTTAGAGCGTGAGCTCTGAACAACAAGGTAGCTGGTTCAATTCCATCATGGACCAATGAAACGTGTCCTCCACAACTAGACTGAAAACAACAGCTTGAGCTTGGAGCCGAGCCACCGGTGGATGGCTGGTTGGCTCATTGGTTGGAACACGGTGCTCATAACATGAAGGTCGCAGGTTCAATTCCCACATGGACCACTGAGAAGCAACGACTTGAGCTTGGTGCTGAGCCGCCAGTGGTCAGCCAGTTGGCTCAGTGGTTAGAGTGAGGTGCTCATAACGCCAAAGTCTCCACTTCCAGTCCCACATGGACCAGTGAGCTGCACGCTCCATAACTAGATTGAAAACAATGATTTGACTTGGAGCTGAGCTGCGCCCCCCACAACTAGACAGAAAAACAACGACCTGACATGGAGTTGATGGGTCCTGGAAAAACACACTGTTCCCCAATTTTTTAAAAAAATTGACAAAAATTAATGACAAAGAGAGTATCCTAAAAGCAGGAAGAGAAAGACAGCTACTTATTTACATGGGACCTCCCATAAAACTATCACCTGATTTTTCTACCGAAACTTTGCAGGCTAGGTGGGAGAGGCAAGAAATATTCAAAGTGATGAAAAACAAGAGCCCACAACCAAGACTGCTCTACCCAGCAAGGCTGTCATTTAAAATTGAAGGAGAGATAAAGAGCTTCCTAGAAAATAAAAAATTAAAGGAATTCATTACCACAAAGACAGTATTACAGGAAATGTTAAAAGGACTTCTTTAAGCATAAGAAAGGAGAAAACAAACCAACCTACGAAGATCAGAAATACAAATAGTGGACAAATAGTCATAAAAATGACGGCGTGAGGTGAGCCTCTTGAAATATCCCCTGGAATTTATAATACATTGAACAACTATAACCCCAAAATGGACTCACTGCACAGCAGACAGGCAAGACTAAGAGGCACACTACTGAAATAACCTAAAGGAGGGCAAATAGCATGATCAGGGGAGGAAGAAAGGGAGAAGTGTGGAGACAGGGTCACGCAGGCGCAGGATGCAGACCTAGCTCAGTGCCCTGAGCTCGCTGCATTCCAGAACTGAAGCAGCTGGTCAGACTGCTAGGGCTCTGCTTATAACGCACAGTGCTGAGGGCACAGCATATAACACAGCCGAACCCAAAACTCACAGCAGAGACCTTGGAGCAAAGACTGAAGGAAGAGGGCTGAAAATGGTGGTTTAAGCTCTCACTGCTGAGCAGAGAATGGAAGCATAAGGCACTGAGACTAGCTGGTCCTCTCTACCCTCCCAGAGCTCACCCTGCAACAACCTGCCCAGTGCTAGAAGCGGAAGAGTAGCAGTGTCAGATCAAAAGAACAGAATATTTGCAGTTCTGAGAACTGTGGTCCGCAGACAGAGATTGGCAGCCCAAATAGTTCTGGCAAAGGGGAGGGAGCTGTGGAAGGAGGACTGGCTGTGGTGGTGGTCGCCGCCATTGCTCTGGGCCACCTCTCACAATCCACACTACCCCTGTCCCTACCTATCTGGGCGGATCCCTGCAGGAGTAAACAGCTGCTGAAACACACAGGCTCTGAATGAGGTACAGGAAAAGCTTTGGAACATCAGAAGCTTTCTGCATCACAACACAGAGGCGGCGCCTTATGACCTAAGCCAACTGTTCACAGAGGAGAAGCCCACCTTCCAGGGAATGCCCCCATTGTGTGAGAAGACAGAATAGTGCAAAGAAAATATAACACTACAGTGTGAGAGAGGATAAAAGTCTGCAGATTGGATAAAAAAACTAAACCCAACCATATGCTGTCTCCTAGAAACACATCTCAGCTACAACGAAAAGCATAAACTCAAAGTGAAAGGGTGGAAATTGACATTCCAAGCAAATGGTACCCAGAGAAAATCAGGTGTAGCCATAAAGATATCAGATGAAACAGACTTCAAGGTGAAAAAAATAAGAGACAAAGATGGACATTTCATAATGGTGAAGGGGACTATACAACAAGAAGACATAACAGTCATCAATATTTAGGCCCCTAATCAGGGACCACTGAAAATACCAAGCATGTACCAACAGAACTAAAGAGAGAAATTGACCAAGCCACAATTATAATAGGGGGTCTAAATACATCATTGACAGCTATGGATAGATCATCCAAACAGAAAATAAATAAAGAAATAGCAGCCCTAAAGGACACATTAGATGAAATGAACATAACTGACATTTATAGAGCACTTCATCCTAACACATCAGACTATACATTTTCTTGTAGTGTACATGGAACATTCTCAAAGATAGACCATATATTGGGACATAAAACTAGCCTCAGCAACTTTAAGAAGATTGAAATCATATCAAGCACATTTTCTGATCACAAGGTTTTGAAATTGGATATCAGCTGCAAAAAGAAAACAGGAAAAACCACAAATATGTGAAAATTAAACAGCATACTTTTAAAGAATGACCTTGTCAAAGAAGAAATAAGAGGAAAGACCAAAAGATACATAGAAACAAATGACAATGAAAATACATTCTACCAAAATGTTGGGGATGCAGCAAAAGCAGTTTTAAGAGGGAAATTTATATCATTACAAGCCTATCTCAAGAAACAAGAAAAATAAAAAATAAACAACCTAAAGTTACACAGTAAAGTACAAGAAAAGGAAGAACAAATAAAACCCGAGGTCAACAAAAGAAAGGAAATAATAAAAATCAGAGCAGAACTAAATGAAATATAGAACAAAAAGACAATAGAAAAAATTAATGTGACAAACAGCTGGTTCTTTGATAAGATCAATAAAATTGATAAACCCTTGGTTAGACTGACTAAGATAAAAAAAGAGAAGACAATGGAATTTATAGATGGTATAATATAGAATTGTACACCTGAAATCTATGTAATTTTACTAACAATTGTCACCCAATAAATTTAAAAAAATGCAAAAAAAATAAAAAGAGAAGACACTAATAGCAAAATCAGAAATGAAAGAGGGGAAAGTTATCACAGATGCCACAGAAATACAGAGGATCATCCAAGAATACTATGAAGGACTATATGCCACCAAATTCAATAACCTAGAAGAAATGGACAAGTTCTTAGAAACATATAGCCTTCCTAAGCTGAACCGTGAAGAACTGGAAAATCTAAATAGACCGATCACCAGTAAGGAAATTGAATCCATCATCTGAAACCTTCCCAAAAGCAAAAGTCCAGGACCAGATGGCTTCACTAGTGAATTCTCCCAAACCTTCAAAGAGAATCTAATACCAATCCTGCTCAAACTATTCAAAAAAATAAAGAAGAGACAGTACTCCCTAACTCATTTTATGAGGCCAACATTACCCTGATACCAAAACCTGGTAAGGACAACACAAAAAAAGAAAACTACAGAGCAATGTCTCTGATGAATACGGATGCAAAAATCCTGAACAAAATTCTAGCAAATCAAATGCAACAATACATTAAAAAGATTATTCATCACGACCAAGTTGGGTTCATCCCAGGGCCCAAGGATGGTTCAACATATGCAAATCCATCAATGTGATACATCACATAAACAAAATAAAGGACAAAAATCATACAATTATATCAATTGATGGAGAAAAAGCATTTGATAAGATACAACATTCATTTATGATTAAAACAATAAAATAGATATAAAAGGAAAATACCTTCACATAATAAAGGCCATCTATGACAAACCTCAGCTTATCTCATAAATAACAGTGAAAAACTGAAACCCTTTTCTCTACATTTAGGAACATGACAGGGCTGTCCCCTATCACCTCTTCTTTTCAACATAGTGTTGGAAATCCTCGCCAGAGCAATCAGGCAAGAGAAAGAAATAAAAGGCATCCAAATTGGGAATGAAGAAGTTAAATTGTCATTCTTTGCAGATGACATAGTGCTATATATAGAAAACCCTAAAGACTCCACCAAAAAGCTATTAGAAATAATCAACAAATACAGTAAAGTTGCCGGCTACAAAATCAACATACAAAAGTCCATTGCATTCCTATATATTAAAAATGAAATCTCCTATATCATCTTTTCTTACCGCCGAATAGTATTCCATTGTGTATATATACCACAACTTCTTTATCCATTCATCTATCGAAGAACATTTTGGTTGTTTCCATGTCTTGGCCACCGTAAACAAAGCTGCAGTGAACATTGGAGCACAAGTGAAAAGATGATATAGGAACATTTGTGACAACATGGATGGATCTTGAGAGTGTAATGCTGAGCGAAATAAGTCAGACAGAAAAAGCAGAGAAGCATGTGATTTCACTGATATATGGTATATAAACCAAAAACAACAAAAGAACAAGACAAAAAAATGAGAAACAGAAACTCATAGACACAGACAATTGTTTAGTGGTTACCAGAGGGTAAGGGGAGTGGGGGGTGGGGGGTGGGAGATGAGGGTAAGGAGGATCAAATATATGGTGATGGAAGGAGAACTGACTCTGGGTGGTGAACACACAATGGGATTTATAGATGATGTAATAAAGAATTGTACACCTGAAATCTATGTAATTTTACCAACAATTGTCACCTCAATAAATTAAAAAAAAAAAGAAATCTCAGTAAAAGAAATAATGAAAAAAAGAATTCCTTTTGCAATTGCAGCAAAAAGAATAAAATACCCAGGAACAAACTTAACTAAGTATGTGAAAATTCTATATGTTGAAAACTACAAGACATTTTTATAAGAAATTGAAGGAGACACAAAGAAATGGAAAAATATTCCGTGCTCATGAATTGGAAGAATCAACATAGTTAAAATGGCCATATTACCCAAAGCAATATACAGATTCAATGCAATCCCCATCAAAATCCCAATGGCATTTTTTAAAGAAATAGAACAAAAAATCATCAGATTTGTTTGGAACCACTAAAGACCCCGAATAGCCAAAGCAGTTAAGAAAAAGGAACAATACTGGAGGAATCACATTTCATGACTTTAGCTTGTACTACAGGACAAAGTAATCAAAACAGCATGGTATTGGCAGAAAAACAGACACATAGACCAATGGAATAGAATTGAGAACTCAGAAATAAAACCACTTAAATATAGACAGATAATTTTTGACAACGAAGCAAAAAACATACAATGGAGAAAAGACAGCCTCTTCAATAAATGATACTGGCAGAATTGGAAAGCCACGTGCAAAAGAATGAATCTGGACTGTTCTCTGTCACCATGTATCAAAATTAATTCAAAATGGATCAAAGACTTAAGCATAAGACCTGAAACAATAAATTGCATAGAAGAAAACATAGGTACTAAACTTATGGACCTTGGGTTCAAAGAGCATTTTATGAATTTGACTCCAAAGGCAAGGGAAGTAAAAGCTAAAGTACATGAATGGGACTATACGAAACTTAAAAGCTTCTGCACAGCAAAAGAAACCATCGACAAAATAAAGAGGCAACTAAGTGAATGGGAAAGATTTTTACAAACATTACCTCCGATAAGGGGCTAATATCCAAAATATAAAAGGAACACATGCAACTCAACAACAAAACAAACAACCCAATTGAAAAATGGGCAGAGGACCTGAAGAGACATTTCTCCATAGAGGACATAAAAATGGCCAATGGACATATGAAAAAATGCTCTTTGTGACAACGTGGATGGATCTTGAGAGTATAATGCTAAGCAAAATAAGTCAGACAGAAAAAGCAGAGAACCATATTATTTCACTGGTATGTAGTATGTAAATTAAAAACAACAAAAGAAGAAGACGAACAAATGAGAAACAAAAACTCATAGACACAGACAATACTTTAGTGGTTACCAGAGGGTAAGTGGTTACCAGAGGGTAAGGGGAGTGGGAGATGAGGGTAAGGGGGATCAAATATATGGTGATGGAAGGAGAACTGACTCTGGATGGTGAACACACAATGGGATTTTTAGATGATGTAATACAGAATTGTACACCTGAAATCTATGTAATTTCACTAACAATTGTCACCCCCAATAAATTAAAAAAAAAAAGAGGAAGAAAAAAAAAAAGAAAAAGTGCTCAACATCATTAATCATCAGAGAAATGGAAATAAAAACTGCAATGAGATCACCTCACCCCAGTTAGAATGGCTATCATCGATAAGACAGATAGTAACAAGTGTTGGAGAGGCTGTGGAGAAAAAGGAACCCTCATACACTGTTGGTGGGAATGCAGATTGGTGCAGCCACTATGGAAGGCAGTGTGGAGGTTCCTCAAAAACTTAAAAATAGAATTACCATATGGCCCACCAATCCCTCTCCTGGGTATCTACACCAAAAATCTGAAAAAATTTATCCATAAAGACACGTGTGCTCCTATGTTCATTGCAACTTTATTTACGGTCGCCAAGATGTGGAAACAACCAAAATGGTCTTTGATAGATGAGTGGATAAAGATGTTGTGGTATATATACACAATGGAATACTATTCAGCAGTAAGAAAAGATGAAATAGGATCATTTGTGACAACATGGATGGATCTTGAGATTATAATGCTAAGCGAAATAAGTCGGACAGACAAAGCAGAGAACCATATGATTTCACTAATATGTGGTATATAAACCAACAACAACAAAAGAACAATACAAACAAATGAGAAACAAAAACTCATAGATACAGACAACAGTTTAGTGGTTACCAGAGGGTAAGAGAGGAGGAGGGTGGTAGATCAAAGAGGGTAAAGGGGATCAAGTACATGGTGATGGAAGGAGAACTAACTCTGGTTGGTGAACACAGTGAGTTTTACAGATGATATAATACAGAATTGTACACCTGAAATCTATGTAGCTTTACTAACAATTGTCACCCCAATAAACTTTAATTTTTTAAAAAAAGAAAGTTTGATATTTGGAGTATTCCATTTTCTTCAGCTTGCTTAATTTCTCCATTCCCGTGTTCTGGTTCAGGCATTTACTCTCCCCTTTTTTATGTTTTACTTGCTACAAATATTCCCTGTTGATGGCGGTCGAATAGCTCCCTTTAGTATTTCTTGTAGTGCAGGTCATGTATTTGAAAATTCTCTCAGCTTCTGTATGTCTAGAAAGGTCTTTATTCCTTCTTCATATCTAAAGGATATCTTTGCTGGGTATATTATTCTTGGCTCATAATTTACCTCTTTCAATAGTTTGAATATTTGTTTCCACTCCCTCCTGGCTTGTAGAGTTTCTGCTGAGAAATCTGATGATAATGCACCTGGATTTCCTTTGTAGCTTACCGTCTTCTTTTCCCTGGCTGCCTTGAGGAGTTCTTTCTTTGTCGTTGAAATTTGACAGCTTCAATACAATGTGCCTTGGAGAAGGTCTGTTGGGATTAAGGTAATTAGGTGTTCTATTTGCTTCTTGGATTCAAGGATCCAGTTCTTTCCACAAATTTGGGAAGTTCTCATCAATTATTTCTTTGAATATACTCTCTGTTCCCTTCTCCCTTCTGTTTTTGTTTTTTTTCCCTGTACGTGTTGGGAGAATGTTTTATTTTTCTCTCCGACTGCAGCATTTTTTCCTCTCTCACACTGTATTGTTATGTTTTCTCTGTACTTTTGCAGCTTCTCACACAGTGGGGGGATTCCCTGGAAGGCGGGCTTCTCCTCTGTTAACAGTTCACCTGGGTCATAGGGTGCCGCATCCGTGTGGGTATGCGGAGAGCTTTTGAAGTTCCAAAGCTCCTCCTGCTCCAGATTCGGAGTTCGTGTGTTTCAGCAGTTCTGTTTACTCCTGCAGGGATCTGCCCAGATAGGTGGGGACAGGGGCTGGGTGGGTTGTGAGAGGTGGCCCAGAGCAATGACAGCGACCACCATCACAGCCAGTCCTGCTTCCACAGCTCCCTCCCCTTTGCCAGAATTAGTTGTGGTGTGAATCTGTGTCTGTGGACCACAGTTCTCAGAACTACAAATATTCTGTTCTTTTGATCTGACACTGCTACTGTTCTGTTTCTAGCACTGGGCAGGTGGGGGCACGGTGAGCTCTGGGAGGGTAGGGAGGTGTGGCTTGTCTCACTGCCTGAGGCTTCTGTTCTCTGTGGCAGTGAGGGCTTAAACCACCATTTTCAGCCTTCTTCCCTCAGTCTTTGCTCCGAGGTCTCTGCTGTGAGTGTTGGGTTCAGCCGTATTATATGCTTTCCCCTCTGCCCTGTGGGCCATAAACGGTGCCCAAGCAGTCCAAGTTCTTCTCTCTTCCGCAGCTGCAGTAGTTCTGGGATGCAGCGAGCTCGGAGCACTGAGCTAGGTCTGTGTCCTGCGCTCGCGCAGCTCCGTTTCCGCACTTCTCCCTTCCGTCTTCCCCTGCTCATGCAATTTGCCCACCTTTAGGTGAATTCAGAGTGAGCCTGTTTGTCTTGCCTTTCTGCTGTGCAGGGAGTCCTTTGTGGAGTTATAGTTTGATTTGTTGTAAATTCCAGGAGAGATTTCCAGAGGCTCACCTCACGCCACCATTTTGATGACGTCACTCACTCCATCTGGTTTCTTAGACATCTCTCTCCTTGGGTCAGCTGAGCTCAGCCTTTGGCAATCTTGACCAGGAAACTCCTTGCTCTGAGAAACCCTACTGGCATGAGTTTCATCCTCCTGCATTCTGGTGGGAACTGTCAAGAATATGGATGGTGTCTTAGTCCATTCAGGAGGCTATAACAAAATACCCCAGCCTTGGGGCCTTAAACAACAGATACTTATTCTTCACAGTTCTGGAGGCTGAGAAGTCGAAGATCAAGTTGATGGCAGATTGGATAATGGTGAGGACTCTCTCCCTGGCTTATACATGGCCATCTTCTCACATAGTGGAGAGAGATAGCTCTGGTCTTTCTTCTTCTAATAAGGGAACTATTATTCAGGCTCCAACCTCATGATCTTATCTAAACTTAATTATCTCCCAAAGGCATGACCTCCTAATGCCATTACATTGGCAATTAGGGTTTCAACATACGAATTTTGGGAGGACACAAAGATTCAGCCCATAAAAGGTAGTCTTGGTCCTCCTTAGCAGATTCTTGGGAGCAGGTAAAACCCAATCCCAGGGGACAACTGCTTTTATATCTCTAAGCCCCTCCAACAGACAATTAATCCCTTTTCAAGGGAGGTTTTCCCACTCTCACATGTCTGTGAACCCACAGAACATGAGCAGACAGCATGTGAACACAGGTGCACACACACCTGCACATATCCTGTGTCTTCCAGAAACTTTCTGAGGGTAGGGCCACAATTTCTCTACACCCCCTGTCCCTAACCTCCACCTTGCCTACACATGGCAAGACCAACACACTGGGGGCAAAGATGTTCCCAGATACCCTCGAACCAGACATTCCTTGGCATAGTGGGTTTGTGCCTGCCACTTCTAGGCTGTGTGGCCTTGAGTAGGTCGCTTAACCTCTCTGGGGCTCAGCTTCCACTTCTATAAATTGGAGATAATAATAACACCTGTTTTACCTACTCACGGAGGACAAAAGTTATGTAAAGTAGGATTATAATGATTGTGTTCATCATAATCCTTATAACTGACTGGTCCAGGTCATGGGGGGAGCAGGGAGGGCATCCTCCTAGTTAGAGCTCTGGCCTTAGATTTCTTCAGTCCTCCCTGAGGATTGCAGAAGGAGGCCTTCAGCCTATGCCTACACTAAGGGTCTCTGCCTTCTGCACACACTCCCCAAGCCTGTCTCTGGGATTGGCTGGTCAGCCCCGTTCCTTGTAGGGTAGACAGGTCCAGGATGTGTGCCACGGGTAGACCGGCAGCCAGCAGCCCACAGAGGAGCACCTGTGTCTGTGTTGGTGGAACTGTGGGTGGCTATTTGAGCAGAGCCTCCATTGCTCTGAAATAGCTCTTTAGTGCAACAGTGATAGGGACAAACTAGTACTTGTAGTCTGGGATGAGCTGCCACCTGAGGGCTGCTAGGGAAACCATGGCTGCAAGAGCCCCGCCCCCCAACTCTGCCATTCGTCTCTTTGCCATGGAGAGAGCAAGACAGAAGCAACAAGGATAACAAAATAGGTGGCCCTCACCACGGACTTCGGGAAACGACAGTGGACCCCAGGCCTATAACTGGAGGGAGGGGTGACCTTAGGATCAATTTTTCCATTACAAAACTATGTCCAAATGTCAATCTTTTCTCTTCTGGTTCCGGATTTCTCACCTCCATTTCGTCTATCTCTCTCCTCACTCTTGTGCCTCACTTGTATTTCATGTTAGCGCAACACTGATCTTTGAAGAATGAAATTTGGCAGCAATTGAGTGCCTAACATGACCTCTTCTTGTCTGGTATATTCAGGGAAAGGGCACCTCCTGAAAGGGAGGGGAGTTTTGGGGTGCTGCACAGGATGAGAAGCCAGATTCATGTAGGATCTCTAGATGCAAATGGGAGCCTGTCCACAGTGTGGATGAGGGAGTGAAGCAGCTCTTCTCTTCTGTCAGACCCTGAAGCCCAGTTCATTACCATCGAAGGAAGACCATTAGTATGGGCCAATTCTAGCACTTTCCAGAAAACTTTTCCAACTTTATTTCATAGCACCAGCATTTCCTTTCCCGTCCTTCTGAGGTACCTGGAGGTCGCTGGTTAAAAACTGGGTTCCTACCCAGACCTGGCCTCCAGACATACCTCTACCAGTGTCCAGGACGAATGGCTGCTTCCTTCAGGGCTCACCAAGCCTCACTCACTGCAATGCAAGGCCCTGTTCTGGGGTTCTGGGCTCATCAGAGAGCAAGAGGGTGCTAACCAGCTCCTCAGAATGAACCACCAGACCTATGTGTGAAAAATGACGCTTTCAGTCTTCTCCCCACCATTCCATTTACATTGGTCCTTTCCAATTTTCCAGACCCATAAGACTTCGTTTGTATAGAAATGTTAGTTTTTGATTTTTTTTATGTTTATCATGAGTCATTGGCTATTTCTACAGATATGAGGAGAATTGAGAGCTGTTGACTCTTGGAACTCACCAAGTTATTGGGAATGGTTCCCCTTGTTTGCTCCTTACATTCTGACCTCTCAGCTGTCACCATGCCCAGCCCACTGCCTCCTCCAGCACAGCCCGCCACCCTCAGTTTGGTTCTATACCACACCAACATCCATGTGCCTTCCCCTACCTACTCTGGGTACCAGGTTGTCAGCCAGCACACTCTGCCCTTTTGCCCCACTCCACCCCACCCTAGCCATCTGTCCATCTGTTAAGTTCTCTTACTTGTCCCTGATTTTTTTTTTTAATTTTATTAAATTTATTGGGGTGACAATTGTTAGTAAAATTACATAGATTTCAGGTGTACAATTCTGTATTACATCATCTATAAATCCCATTGTGTGTTCATCACCCAGAGTCAGTTCTCCTTCCATCACCATATATTCGATCTCCCTTAACCTCATCTCCCACCCCCCACCCCCCACCCCCCTTACCCTCTGGCAACCACTAAACTATTATCTGTGTCTATAAGTTTCTGTTTCTCATTTGTTTGTCTTGTTCTTTTGTTGTTTTTGGTTTATATACCACATATCAGTGAAGTCACATGGTTCTCTGCTTTTTCTGTCTGACTTATTTCACTCAGCATTACTCTCTCAAGATCCATCCATGTTGTCACAAATGTTCCTATATCATCTTTTCTTACCGCCGAATAGTATTCCATTGTGTATATATACCACAATTTCTTTATCCAGTATCCAGAATATACAAGGAACTCATGCAACTCAATAACAAAAAAACAAACAACCCAATTGAAAAATGGGCAGAGGACTTGAAGAGACATTTCTCCAAAGAGGACATACAAATGGCAAATAGACATATGAAAAAATGCTCAACATCACTAGTCATCAGAGAAATGCAAATCAAAACCACAATGAGATATCACCTCACCTCAGTCAGAATGGCTATCATCAACAAGACAAATAGTAACAAGTGTTGAGAGGCTGCAGAGAAAAAGGAACCCTCATACACTGTTGGTGGGAATGCAGACTAGTGCAGCCGTTATGGAAGGCAGTGTGGAGGTTCCTCAAAAAATTACGAATAGAATTGCCATATGACCCAGCAATCCCTCTCCTGGGTATCTACCCAAAAAATCTGAAAACATTTAGAGATAAAGACACGTGTGCTCCAATGTTCATTGCAGCTTTGTTTATGGTGGCCAAGACATGGAAACAACCAAAATGTCCTTCGATAGATGAATGTCCCTGATTTTTTGATGTTTAAGCCATAGGCTATGATAATCATATCTGATCATTAACAATTCAATAATGGAATAGTGATGGGAGAGACACTTGGATAATCAGCAAGCACAGGCTCATTGGTGGCACAGAGCAATCACAGTGATATAATAACAGATCCCAGGAAATTTCAATTAAACCTGGAACTTTATTAGGGTTTCATTTTAATTTTAGCACAGAGAAGGATAGCGTAATTGCAGTCAACTAAAGCCAATGCTTTAAATCTCTTCCAAAAGAGACCCTCTTCCCCTGGGGATGCAAGGAATAAGTACCACTCTTCCTTATCTCCTGTTCATGTTAATTCCAAGCCATTTGATGAACTCTTTCTCTGCCCTGAAGAATGTTCCAATTGAATCCCTGGCTATGCTTAACAACAGGATCACTCTGGCCTTAATGATAAGGACGATGGTGCTCAGGATTAGTGTCCATCGAGAGCTCATGTGCATGGCACTGTGCTAAGTGCTATCCGTGGATCATATCATTTAACACTCACTACACCTTATTGACATACTGATTAATATCATCAGTAGGGTTTTCAGGCAGAAATTACCGCCCGTTCTCAGGAAATTTTTCGCTTTCCTGTTCCTGAATCCCGAGAAAAGTTGGTTGGGAAATCAGGAAAAGCAGCTCCTTGAACCCAGTGATACCCACAATGGGAAACAAATGTACTACTCACAATGTATCTGTTAGACATTTTTCCTATTTAATGCTAGGGTTTCCGGGCAGAATTCCCACTAGTTCTCAGGAATTTTTTTCGCTTTTCCGTTCCTGAATCACAATAAAAATTTGTTGGTAAATCAGGAAAATCGGCTCCTTGAACCCAGGAGGTTGGTAGTATTGCCCGTCACTTTGTGGAAAAGATTCATCATGGAAAACAGAAAACAGTGTGTATCTCAGGATTTGGGAACAGGAAAGTGAAAAAAATTCCTGAAAACAGACGGGAATTCCCTAATCATCATTTTATCTACAATGTCACTGCATCTCAATGTTAAAAAAAGATGCTCTGGGTGACCCACCATGTAAATATTAGTGATGAAGCCAGAACCCCAAGCCAGACCTGCCTAAGTCCAAAGCCATTGGACTTTTGGTCCATTGCTGCTCATTCTCACTCTTTCTTCTCTTCTTTTCTCCTCCTCATCTCTTTCTTCCTTTCTCTCTCTCTCTCTGTCTCTCTGTCTGTCTCTCTCTGGATTAGGTATTGGGGGAGCCTAGAAAATGCTGAAGAAGGATGGGGTAACCCAAGAACAGTAAGACCTAAGCATCTCATGTAGGGTCTTTGGTCTCTAATTGAGGGTGGGCAGCTGGGCAGATTTTTAGAGAAAAGTTTCCCTGAATCCTGCCCCCAAATCAAACCACCCAATCAGAATCTCTGGACATCAGGTCCAGGTATCTACATTTTTCCACAGCTTCTTAGGCAATTTTGAAGACCATGTGTTTAAAACCTCACCCAGTGCTTCTTTTTTTTTCTTTTTCTTTTTATTTTTTAATTTATTGGGGTGACAATTGTTAGTAAAATTACATAGATTTCAGGTGTACAATTCTGTATTACATCATCTATAAATCCCATTGTGTGTTCACCACCCAGAGTCAGTTCTCCTTCCATCACCATATATTTGATCCCCTTTACCTTCATCTCCCACCCCCCACCCCCCTTACCCTCTGGTAACCACCAAACCATTGTCTGTGTCTATGAGTTTCTGTTTCTCATTTGTTTGTCTTGTTCTTTCGTTGTTTTGGTTTATATACCACATATCAGTGAAATCACATGGTTCTCTGCTTTTTCCGTCTGACTTATTTAGCTCAGCATTACACTCTCAAGATCCATCCATGTTGTCACAAATGTTCCTATATCATCTTTTCTTACCGCCGAATAGTATTCCATTATGTATATACACCACAACTTCTTTATCCATTCATCTATCGAAGGATATTTTGGTTGGGTCCATGCCTTGGCCACTGCCCTTCTTGCACTTCAGTTTGACATCTGCAAAATGGTGTCATGTGACAGAAGGCACAACTGGGCTTCACTGTGATATGAGCTTGCTTTCTCCCACTTCCTCAGCTCTATCATCACAGGGAAGGGGTGGAACTAGCTTTCAGAGAAGAGAAGCCATACGATTGTGTGGTGATTGGAGAGACCTCAGAAAGGTCCTTGGACTTCAAAGTAGTAATCTCTCCAAACTTACATGAGACACCTGATCTGCCACCATTGGCAACTTAGAGTTCTGGGTTTAGAGACCATTTAGATTATCAGGGCCTCATTTCCTCATCTGTAAACACTTGTTAATCCTCAGCTGGGCCCTAACAGAAATCTAACCCAGCCCTGCTGTCATGGAGCTCCATTCCAGCCATAGGGACACACATAAACAAAGGTATATGCAATACTATACTAAGTGCTAACTCCAATGGGGTGAGCCCTGGGCAGGAAGAGCCCTGGCCAGCATAGGGCAAATCTAGACACTCAGCATGTGTTCACTCCACAAACTCCTTCCCCTCATTCCTCAACCCAAACAGTGCCGACACCTGCCCTGAATAAAATGTGAGCACTAAGTCTTACCTATTTGGGGCCCGTTTGTGGTAGCTTGTCTAGAGGTTAAGAGTACAAGCTTTGAAGCTAACCCTGACTTAACATTTATGTCACTCATAACAGAGTATTTACCTTCCTCATCTTCAGTTTCCTTGTCTGCAAAATAGGGGCCCTGTAAGGATTATGTGAGACGGTATCTGTGAAGCGCTTAGCAGAGCACATGAAAGTGTTAGCTCTCCAGAACCATTATTTGTAGTGATTTTTTTTCTTCTAATAGAAATTCTAGTTTTGGAATGGCACAGACCTGTATTCAAATGCCAGATATACAACTTGCTGTGCATATGACCTTTGAGCCTTGTGTTCTCATCCATAAAGAGGGGTGATAATAGTGGCCTCTTAGGCAAGGATACAAATGCAAGGTCCGTAATGCTGCCCATTTCCATCCATTGCCTTGGTCTGAGAGGAGGTCCCATGCCCAGCCAGCATAGGGCAAATCTAGACTAAAGACTCTGGGTTTACCTTCTACTCTGCCTCACACCCAGCCCAGAGTGGCCCTTCTCAGATGTTCTTGCTTTTTTGATGATCACTTGCATCATCATCCGGAGCCCCACGTCACTGAAAGGACAGACCCATCTTCCACTGCTGGATCAGGGCTGGCCACTCAGTATGGGCAACATTGCTGCTGACCATAACAGGGGCTTCTGCAGTCCAGAGAGGAGTGACAGTTATCCCAGGCGAGGTCAGGGTGGAGGGCTGTGGGAAGAGGGAGAAGGCAGAAGGAAAGAGAAAGATACATCCCTTCTCTTTTCCTTAATCCCCATTTCCTCCCTGCTCATTTAAACCCACACCAGCTCCTCAAAACCATTCCAGAGGCAGCCATGGCACAGAAGAGAGACCTGGAACTTCCCATAGAAGACATGTGTTTGAACTCTGTTTGTGCAATTGCCAGGTGAACTTGGACCTCCCCGCTCATAGTTGCTACCTCTACGAGGTCTGACAATTAAGTTCATGAACTTGTTGCAATGATGTTACTAACCTTTTTTTTAAAAAAATATATATATATATATATATATATATATATATATATATATATCACAGGGAATATTCATTATGAATTTGTACCAGCTGGACAAACAGTTAACCATGTTTACTATTGGGAAGTGCTGAAAAGGCTGCGTGAAAAAGTTAGACGACCTGAACTTTTCACCAACAATTCATGGCTCTTGCATCACGACAACGCACCAGCTCACATGGCACTGTCTGTGATGGAGTTTTTAGCCAGTAAACAAATAATTATATTGGAACACTCTCCATACTTATCTGATGAGGTGCCCAATGACTTCTTTCTTTACCCAAAGATAAAGGAAATATTGAAAGGAAGACATTTTGATGACATTCAGGACATCAAGGGTAATATGACAAGAGCTCTGTTGGCCATTCCAGAAAAAGAGTTCCAAAATTGCTTTGAAAGGTGGACTAGACACTGGCATCAGTACATAGCTTCCCAAAGGGTGTACTTTGAAGGTGACCGTAGTGATATTCAGCAATGAGATATGGTGCACTTTTTCTAGGATGAGTTCACAAACTTACTTGTCAGACCTCGTATAAAGAGAGGTGGCAAAGCTCTATTCCAAGGGTTACTCTGAGGAGTAAATAAAAAGAGTGAAGAGATGCAGGCTTGTGCTCTTCTTCCCTTCCTCTTCTTTGAACCCACAGCTTTTGAAAAGCTGTAAACTTTTTTATCTCCTCATCCTTCCCACATCTGAGGCCCCTCTCCGCTTCCCCAGCCAGGACACCCTCATCATCACCCAACTGGGTGATACAATAGTGCATATTTTCAGGTGTCATGAGCGCCCCAAAAATAAAGACATTGATAATGTAATCAATTATCCCCTTCTGGGCTCAGGCCAGAGCAGACCTGAAGGCCCCTTTTTCAATGACTGGAGTAGGGAGAGGTGTCTCCTAAAGCAGGAACACTTACACCAGAGAACATGAATGAACACGTAATTCCTCAGAAAGTCTCACCACCCTGTCCCTTGCTCCTGGGCCATGAAATGCCCTCTCCTGACAGCGCTGGAACTGCCATCTCCCTCATCTGTCATTTCTGGCCAGAAGCAGACTGGTCCTCAGTCCACTCTGCAGCACCCCACACTCCATACAAACAAGAGCCTGTCTGAAGCAAAAATCCTTTAGCAATTACTTATAGAAACAGGATGGAGAGTGCTGTAGACAGAAAGAATAATTTATTTATTGGTTCTCTGTGCTTTCGTTTAGTTTTTAAATTGTTCTTCAGTGGATAAAGACATCTCTCCAGCAGCTCATCCCCAGATCCTAGCAGCTAATCTGCACCTGGCAAACCAAAATGGCCTCCAAACCAGATGGAGACTCAGAGCCCATCAGGAAAACAGAACCAGTTCTAAGTGAAAGTGGGGATTTAAATATTGGATATGGGCTACCCATGGCAATTTTGGATGAAGCACTTTGCTACCTTGAGCCTCTCCATCTTCCTGGTCTGTAAATTGGGATTACGATATTTATTTCTTAGGGTTTTGATGAAGCCTAAGATAAGGAATGTGAAGCACTGTGCTATAAGCTGAATGTTTGTGTCTCCCAAAATGCATATATTGCAAGCCTAACCCCCAATGTGATGGGATTAGGAGGCGGGGACTTTGGGAGATGATTAGGTCATGAGGGTAGAGCCCTTAGGAATGCTGTTAGTGTTTTCATAAAAGAGGTCCTGGAGAGCTTCCCTGCCCCTTTCACTATGTAAGGACACAGCAACAAGGCACTGTCTATGAACCAGGAACTTAGTCTACCAGCATCTTAATCTTGGACTTCTCAGCTTCCAGAACTGTGAGAAATAAATGTGTGTTGTTTAAGCCACTCAGTCCATGGTATGTTGTTTTGGCAGCCCTAACAGATGGAGACATACCCGGCCCAGTGCCTGGTACTTTGGGAACTGAACAAATATTTGCCCCTTATTTCTTCTATACTTCTCCCCTGGAGTCCACCTTGGGGAAGGGTGTTTAGAGGGGCATGGTGAAACTTGCTTGATAAAAGAGGAAAAGTTCAGTTTGGGTCCCCACACAGTTTGACATAAACTTGACTAATGTAAATTTAATCCCATAGACCCCTGGAAAGTTGACCTCTCATTTCCCCCCAGTCCTCAGGATGAGGGAGCAGAGGAAGGGAGGGACCCCTCAAGCCCTTCACTTTCCTAGAAAGTCCTCTCATGTAAGCTCTCACATTTACTGTGAGTTGAGGCAACGAGAGAGGACAAATGGGAAACGAAAGCATGTTGGAGCTCAGGAGGAGGAAGTGCAGGGTGAGGGGTGGGGTCCGAGACTACAGCTGTGTTCTGTTTCTTGGCACTGCAAAGGACCTGCCCCACAACATCTCATGTCACCTTCACTGCTGGATGAAACAGTAGGCTTGAGGAAACAGGGCCAACCACGGCCAGGTGCTGTCTGCTTTCCTGCTCCTCCTCCTGACCAAGCAGAAGATGGAGACTTCAGCAAGTCCTGACTTGTGCAAATTTCATTTTCTACTCTGTGCTTAAAAGTCTCTATCACCTAAAATTTCTCCAAAGGATGAGTCACTTTGAAAAGCAGGAACAAAAATTAAGGCAAATGTCTTAATTGAAACCTCCCTGCCTATAGCAAACAATCTCCAAGTCGAAGATAATTCTGGTCTACTGCTGAGACACAGCACGGTAACCATCTGGTTTGGGGGTCTGCTTTCCTACTGGAATGGGAGCTCCGAGAGGGAAGCTCTGGTCTTGGATGCCCAGCTCAAAACCTGACCGGTAGTTGGTAGGAAGACAGGCTGGAAAATGGCAGGGAGGGTGGGTGGGAGCCAAGTGCTGCATCCGGTGGCACAGGGCTCGTGCTGGTCCTGGGAAGGATGCAAAGCCCAGGTCATCTATCCAGGTCCAGCCTGTGTGCCTCACTCTGTCGAGCACTCCCTGCAGTAGCCTGCCTTCTCTGCCCTGGCCTCACCTCCTGCTCACATGTTTCTCCGTGGCCAATCCTCTGGGACAGCTGCAACTTAATGAACTGCAGAGTTGCCGAGGCTGCCTCTGATCCCAGCAGTTCAGCGAAGGAAATTGGAAATCAATACCATTAAAGAAGGAAATCTGGGTTGTGATGTGGAGATTTGGGATGCACCTGGTAACCTTCTGGGGATGGAGCAGAGAGGACACAAGGAGAGTCTCCTGGGACTGAACCCAGAGGGGGACTTGACAGGGGCAGTGGTTTCCCGGCCAGAACTGGGTTACGGTCAGAGATCAGAGTGACAACCTGAGAAGGCATAACATGTGAGAAGGGAGAACCTGAGTCAGTGTAGCCAGCACAGTGTAAAGTGTGCTGGAGAAGGGAGAGGGAACAGAGGAGAGGAAGATGGAAGAGGTCTGGTTGGCAGTAAGAAAGCAAGGAAGAGCTCCAGGGAAGATGCTGGCATCCAACAGCCCAGGGACCGGAGCAGCAATATGCACGTGGGAATTAGTGAGCAGGATGTGGCTTTAGCAAATTCCATGCTGATAAGCAATGCAGCCTGGTAAGGAATCTGAAATGGTGGAATCTCAGCAGTGGGCACATTGGGGTCAACTGAGGAAGAACCTGAGCACCACAACGCAGCCCTGAGAGAAGGAAGCAACACAGAGTGAACCATAACATGGTCCTGTTTTGCTCACACGGCCAGCATTTCCTCACCACCCTCCACACTTGGCTGATGTATTTTGTCGCTGTAAAGTTCCCCCACTCAGGGACAGTGCCAGGGCATGGACTTAGTCAGTGTTTGAATCAGCACCCTGGCTCTGTTTTGCCAGGCACGTGTTCTGTCTCTTTTTTCCTGCCACCCTGTAGCTCAACACAATGGTAACAAGGCCTGCAAATAGCTCCTAATGGCAGCCTGTCTACTGAGTAAGACTCTCTCCACCCAACCCTCCTACCCTCCCCCTCCATCTGTGCACCATAGTTGGGATTCAGGGCCATGTACTGCTCTAGACTCATCAGAGAGCCAGCAGGACACAGACTCCTTAGCCCTCCAGCCTTCCTTGTGGGCTCGGGGCTGGGACACAGCTGCTCAGCCCTCACAGGTCTCCTGGTTCGCACATTAGACCCAGAGAGCCCACACAGGAGAGAGCCTATGATTGCTGTGTGGGAGGGAAGAGGCCTACGCAGAGAGGCACACCGGCACCAGGGCCTGCTCAGGGGACCTGGCTTTGGGCCCGTCACTGCTCCTCCCAGGTCCTTGGTTTCCTCACTTATAAGGTACATGGTAGTAACATTTTCCCTGCCTCTTTATAGGACTCAGTGGACCCCTTAAATGAGAACTGAGATATGAAACTACTGCATGAGATGCTGGATATATGCAGTTTTTAATGTCATGAGCCACATTTGCATGGCTTCTTATTCAATCACACTATACAGGAGTTCCTTCCTAGGGGCCAGAATGAATGCTCTGAGAGGCACCTCTGACCCTGAAGGCGTTTATGGTCTAGAGTAGGAGGCATGGCAGAATCAGAGTGAAATCATGGGAGGAAACATCAAAAACATACACAGAAATGTGTGATATTGCTCTGTGGCCCCTCAGTCCCTGAGGGTGGAGTTTCATGGCCCCAACTTGGAGAAACAAATGCTCAGGCTCTGCCCCAGGATATCCAGTGGCCCCCTAGGATAGCAGACACCAAGACATTGGTTGGAGGCTGGTGTCTCAGCCAAGGGGTCTGGTGATATGCTCAGTGTCCTTGGCCTTGTGGTCGGTAGAGAGAAGCAGTCTGGAAAGAAAGGGCCCGTGCACTAGCCAGAGGTCAAGATCACTCTGTACCTTGTCAGGCCCTCAGACGAGGTCTGGGGGTATCCACAACCCAGCCAGGAACACCTAGGTGGAGCCCCATGCAGTGCTTTGCAAGCTCCCAATTCTCACACCTGGAAGAGGCACGGTGAGAGCTTAGTGTTCTGGTACATCCTGACAACAGCATAAAGATCAAGTCTGGGTGTGCAAATGATCTCCATCCCTCATTGCTTTTCCCCCATTGTAGTCACAGTTAGGCACCTTGCTAATATGCAGAAACCACTGCCACCCTGTGCTGGGAAGAATGGGGTTAGGTGTTCCGAGGCTTGGAGCCAATGAGCTGTTCTCAAAATAGGCAGGGCAGGGTTCTGATGTCCAGAAAGGATGCCAGCCAAGGGGATTCATGCAGCTGGGACTTATTAGAGGCAAGTCTTGGCAGGGTTGTTTGCTCAACATCCTGGAAAAGCAGCCCCATCTTCCTCTCCAGCTCCCTTGGGGTTTCCAGCCAAAACCCCCACCTACCCTTCTTAGGACCCTGGGCCCAGGGCCAAGTAATGGCCAGGGAACAGCAGCTCCCTACAGCACCCTCTTGTCATACAGCCCCACAGTGGCAGAGATGACCTCCATTTCTTCTACCCAGCCTCTGAGCATCTTCAGCCTCCTCTCAAGATTCTGGGGCCCTCAGCCATAGCCATGGCCAGGGAATCTGCTTTTCCGATTAGCAATGAGAAGGCAGAAAGATTTTTAAAGATATAGTTTTCTCATTGTTTAACCACCAGAATCAGGATGGTCTCGTGGCCAAAGTAAGGCTGTCAAACCTGGAATCATAGCCACATCAAAGCTGGAAGGATCTTTACAGTCATCTGTTGCACATCCTTCATTTCAGAGACCAGAGGGGCAGGCATGCCCAGAGCACAGAGCTGGTAGGGACAGAGCCAGTCCCAGAGGGAGCCCAGCCTGTCTCCAGCCTCTTGCCCACTTGAGGCCCCCTCTTCCTACCTGTCCCTCTGGTTCTTGGGATGGGCATCTGCAAGGGCTGAGTGGTCAGGGGCTAGGACGGACTCCATCTGATGCTGCCGAGTAAACATGCTTCTCAAAGCGGTGAGAGAACCCCCTCGGGACTGGTGAGAGTGGCAAGACTGAAAAAAGGAGCCAGTTGGAGATGCTAGCCCTGGCCAGGGCTGTCCAAGTCATTCTCCCATGAGTTGTGGAGTCACAGAGGAAACACTGGCCTTGAGTTAGGAGATCCAATCTGCTATTTGAAGCTGAACAACCTTGTAGCTACAAGGTATGGAATATCTCCAAGCCTCAGTTTCCTTGTCTGGAAAATGGGCATGGTGTACCTACTTCCTAGACTCATTGTGAGGATACACAAGTGCCCACATGTAGACTGTGTAGCTGATAATAGGCACCTGACTACCATTCGCCTTTTCCTCTTTGCTCTTCCCTTCCCCTCTCTGGACTTCAGTTTCCTGACCTATAAAAGATAGAAGTGAATTAAAATGGTTTCCATTGTATTTATGACCACCATCTCTAACCCCCAAGTTGTTTAAAAAATTTTCTAGTGATTCAGAGCTGGCACACACACTCACATCCCTTTGCCATATTCACACACAAAGACACACCAGGCAAACTGACTCTGTCACAAAATAGAATTGAAAATAGAATTTCAATCTAGGGTTACACATGTCCTGTGAATATAGTATTCATAGGTTCTCAGGAACTTTTCAGATTTATGCTTGCTTATCATCCAAATTGACATTTTTAGAATGAAAGTGTTGCCAGGACAACAGGTATAAATGGGGAATGCCCTGGGAATCCTATGACTACTCCAAGGGGTCTTGACCTATTAGGGTAAAGCAACCTTCTTCCCCATGCTCCTGCTTGGGGCACTCACGACGCTTTGAGTCTCTGCTCTCGGATGTCTCCTGAGCCTCCAAGCAGGTTCTGTGCTCCTCCTTTGACCATCTTGGCACCTCATGCTTTCATCTCTCTTCACAATTAACTGCTATTTCATTATCACCTATTTGCTTCTCTGCCCGTCACACTGACCATGGGCAACTTAGGCATGGGAAACCCCATAGTGGCCTGACATGTAGTAGGTGCCCAATAAATGTGTATGGGAAGAAAAAATGGATGAATGCCCTAGCTAGGAGAGGGAACTAAGGCAGAGTGTAGGTGGATAATGCAGCTCCTGGTGGAAGCTGGAAGAAGTTAGTTTAGCAATAAAATGGAGAGCTGTTGTTTCCTCCCAGGCGAGCCAGAGCAGGCTTCTTCTGCAGTCTCCCTTCCATCCCTCATGCACACATAGAGATGTGTGCAAATAGCACCTGGTGGTTGGCCAGGGAGCTGACATTTTCATGCCTGCAGGTGAAGGGCTGAGAGAACAGAAAGTGCTTTGTTGAAAGGCCTTCAGAGCTGGAGTCTCTACATGCAGAAGAGGAAAAGCAATCAGAACACTTCTGGGACTGCTCCCTCCCCTGCCAGACAGATCTTACCCCATCCTGGGCATCCAGAGTGAGTCTCCTGTGCACTCTAGAAGGTTACCTATGTGTCACCACTTGTCACTTGACAATGGAGAAGGAAGTTTCTCTATTTTTTCGCTCAGATGAGCTTTCGAAGCCTCTCTCCGGCTGTGATATAAATCCATTGAAGAAGTCCTGGAGGGAGCCCCTTGCAAAGCCCTAAATTGGACACTAAAAACAGATAAAAGCCGATGGTTTAAAGGCTTTATGTGAGCTCCATTTGGGGGAAGAAATGAAAATAGGGATTTAGTTTGTTCTCTCCCACCAACACTCTGGGCAGCTGTGGCCTGAGATTTTAAATCTTTTGTGTCCCTGTTGCAGGGATCCCAGTGGCCAATGACCTGATGGCGGGTGGAGCCCTGGAACTAAGACAGCATCACAGGGCTGCTTCCTTGGCCGTTTCACCCCCACCAGCCAAACCCTACTCGGATGGCCAAGTGCAGTGCTTAACCCTGAATGATTGAATGGGTGATTCTGGCCCTGCTCCAGCCCAACAACTGCGCCAGGTCCAGGTTAGCTGCATTTCCTTAGGGTTTCTGCAACCCAAGGCCCTCCTTTCCACAGGTCCAGTCGGGGGAGAGGCATGTTAACTAACAAGATTTTGTTGCCTGCTTGGACATTGCCTTCTTGTACACCACTGTTTTTCATAGCTGCTACCTTGCAGCCTGCAGACTTGGAATTCGGGAAGATGGGAAAGCCAAAATGAAAATTCCAAGAGGTTTTTGGCCTAATACACAGTATTGAGTGCAACCTGGAATTACCAAGGGCACACAGCAATCCTGCCTCCCCTCTTTGGAGTAAATAATGAAAGTGTAGCTGTTCAACTTCCAGGTTATACCCCAGACCAAATGAAATCAGAATCTCAGGGGTGAGACTCTGGCATCAACAATTTTGAAAGAACCCAGGCTATTTCAAAGCACAGCCCAGCGGAGAACCACTGTTCAATTAGCTATACCTACTAATGAGCATATGGAGGTGGGGAGTCAAGGGCTCCCACATTTCTCAA
Organism: Rhinolophus sinicus; assembly: GCF_057876585.1. Lineage (NCBI taxonomy): Eukaryota > Metazoa > Chordata > Mammalia > Chiroptera > Rhinolophidae > Rhinolophus > Rhinolophus sinicus. The sequence continues at coordinate 99,932,984 of NC_142514.1, read as the reverse complement.
GACCCTTGCTATTCCTGCCTTCATTCCCACTTTTTAAATTAGACCTAAAGTTGAGGTGGAGATGGCTAGCGGGTCGACCAGTGTTGAAGTTCAAGTTAGGAATGCCACTTTCTCTTTCTCCCAGGCCTGGTGAGCCTGACCTTGGTGTGGTCTGCCTCAGGGCTTGCAGGATATGGAAGCAGCCCACAGGAGTTTGGGGTCATGTCAGATCTGAAAGGGAGGTTGCAAATCATACAGGTCCACCATCCCTCTAGTTTTACAGGTGAGGACACAGAAGAGAGTAAGTGTGTGTCCTAACTAGTATCACTGAGCACTTGTCTGAGTTTTAGGCCCTATCCTTTTTATAATAACGCTTATTTCAGGGTTTCTGGCTCTTTGGGACTTCCAGCTCTGCCACTGGTGAGGACCTGGGACAGAAAAAGCTTTCGGCTTCTGGTAACCTCTCCCTGAATGCAAGACAGGGAAGAGAGGAGGAGTTGTGATAGCACCAAGTTAAACTAACTTGTTCTTGAATTTTGGCTCTGCCATTTAGAAACTCTGTAACCTTGAAGACCCTCTCAGCCTCTCTGAGCTTCCATTTTACTCTCCTACAAGATGGGTAAATTAATAACTGTTACACAAGATTGTTAGGTAAAGGTTAAATGAGATGATATATCTAAAGTGCCTGAGCTATATATAGAGTTTAGCAAGTCCTAGTCCTTTCCTAGAATTGAGATGATGCTTCCTGCAGGCAAGATCACTGCCCTTGGCCCCTGGAAGCTGCACTGGCCTGGGCCAGTGTACGATGTATGTCCCCAAAGTGGACAGGATGGAAGCTTAAGGACCTTGCTCTTTCCCCAAGGAAATCCTGTGGATTATAGTAGAATGGGTGGGTCGAGTTCCTTCAGGTTTCATAAGAATGTCCCCAGGAGTTCAGGCCTCTGAGCAGAAGGTTCAGAGTTCCCAGCTGGCCCCTTCAGCCCCAGATGTGGTATCCTTCATGGCCAGTGACCTAATTTACCAGGAATTAAATGAGATAATTAATTAACTAAGTCATCAACAAGTACCATTTGAGCGTCTCTTCTGGACCAGGAATAAAGGAGTGACAAGACAGACATGGTTGCTGTTTTTATGGAGCTTCCAGGTAAAGACAGATGTTAGACAGGTAATTTCATTTCAGGGAGTAAGTGCTATGATGGGGAAAAGAGAGGGCACTTGGGAGCACTAATGAGGGGAACTTACCCAGATTTAGGGGAGGTCAGGAAAATTTCCTGCAGGAGGTGAACATTAAGCTGAAAACTGAAGGATAAGTAGGAATTTTCTATGAAAACACTTAGGGTGCTGCATGATGTTACAGGAAAGGAGAAGAATAAACATGAGTGATGAAAGTCCTAGGTAATAGATAACTTTGTGCCTCTGAAGAGATGATGAACTGTTGAGAACTGCTGAAATGAGCAATCAAGAGCCAGCTCGTGAGAGACCTTCTAGTCTAGTGGTCCTCAAATTCAAGCATGCATTAGCGTCACCAAGAAGGCTTGTTAAGCACAGACTGCTGGGCCCCACTCCCAGAGTTTGTGATTCAGTATGTCTGGGGTGGGACCTGAGAATTTGCATTTCTCACAAGCTCTCAGGTGATGCTGATTTGCTGGGCCCAGTACTGCACTATTCTAGGCCATGTTAAGTAGTGAAGACTTTAGAGAAAAAAGAACAATGAAGCATTTTCAGCTGAGAGGTAGTCATATGTGCCTTTTAGAGATCCCACCTGGTTACAGGGCAAATAATGATTGTTGTGAAGTGAGCGGGTGCTTGCTAGGGGCTACTGAGACCCTGACATCTCCTGTTGTCCCCTATTGCATCAAGGGTAGATTCAGCTCAGAAAGCTTTCTGCTCTAGTTTGAGAGAAGAGCACTCTGTGGGAAGATGGCTTTCCAGTCTTATTTCATTTTTGCATGTCTCGCTATTAACTGACTTTGTTCTGAACTATCTTTTGAAGAATGTCTGTACAGCGAACAGCCTTGGTAGACAGTGTCTCTTTGGAGCAAAAGAAAAGTTAGCTTAGTGTCAGTATAATAAAGATAATGTCGTAGAGGAAGGTGGTCAAAAGGTACAAACTTCTAGTTATAAGAAATAAGTACTAGGGATGTCATGTACAATACGATGACTATAGTTAACACTGCTGTATTGTATGTAAGAAAGTTTTTAAGAAAGTAGATTCTAAGAGGTCTCATTACTAGAAGGAAAACATTTTTTCTTTTCTTCTTATTGTATCTATATGAGATAATGGATGCTAAGTAAACCTATTGTGGTAATCATTTCACAATATATGTACCATATTTTGCTATGTATAATGCACTCCCATGTATAACGTGCATCCACGTTTTTGGACCAAACTTTCAGGGAAAAAGTCTTTCTTTTTAATTTTTTAATTCAAATTTTCATTTGTTTACATTTAGGTACTTGTTTTTTGTATTATAAAGGAATTTAAGCATTTATTTTTAAACGTATTGTGGTATAAGAAATTTTCTGTAACAAATAATTACGAAACACAAGAACAGATACAAGGTACAAGAAATTTTGTGTACCAGTAACAAATTTATGATATTTACGTGTCATAGAAGGCCAATAATTCTTTGTTGTTCTAAGTTTGTTGTAAGTTCAACAAAATCAATTATCGTATTCCAGGGTACTATTTTGCATGCGGATATCGTTATTGATTTCTAGGGCTGCACTTTTAACTCATAAGTATAAATAAAATAATTAAAAGCATCTATATAGATATGGAATTAACACTACCCATGTATAATGTGCACCCTTATTTTTCCCTCACAAATTTGGGCAAAAAAAATGTATTATACATGGCAAAATACAGTAGATCATGTTGTATACCTTAAACTTATACAATGATGTATGTCAATTATTTCTCAAAAAAACAGGGGGGAAAAAGATGTCTTTCTGGGGCAAGAGTCAAGCTGACTTACTTCCTATTATAAAAGATTCAGGTTCCCTAAATTCAGGATTCCTGCCTGGCAGAACAACCAACTGCATGTGTGTTGCCACGCAGCAGCCTGCCCGTCTGTTTCCTTGTACCTGCTCCCAAAGAAAGGAGAGTCTGTGAGATGGATCCTTTCAGGGACCTTGCTTCACCTTTGTGTTTGTACCTTATGTCTCCCTATTTGGCCCCCAAAAGATGGCTAGGCAGCCAATGACGAGTAAGATTCCCCACGGGTGGCGGGACAACTCAAGTCAGGCACAGTCGAGTGGGGACCAACAAGAGAACCCACGGGGTTCATAGAGGTGGGCACAGCCCCCCACCTTCCCCCAGCTAAGGAGAGCCTCTGCCTCTGTGGCTGCATTCCTTCCCAAAACCTGCAAGGGAAGTGATTCAATGGTGTGCTCTCCATCTATTCATATGCATATAGTTTTTTCCCTTGGGGAAGTACATACATCCTGAGACTTATGGTTCTGCTGCCTGCAGGCAAGGGTGATTGGCTTGAATCAGTTTCTTATTATAATGTATGAGATTCACAGATCTTGAGATTGACAAGTTTTATCCTCACCTAACTAATAAAAGCTAATGCGTAGGCCCAATTAGGCGTGTCCAGTACTTGAGGCCCGCTTAAACTCTATTCTATGGCTACTGTCTTTTCTTAATCCTGCGCCACCCTCCTCGCTCCCCACAACCCTCGTTGCATGGGACAGCACACATGTGCAGGTTTCACATTGCCCTCTTCCAGTCATCCTGTAGGAACTGGGGCTTGGGGAACCGTGCACATGCTGACACTGCCTGCTGCTATTGCTGTGAGTAATCACCTACATCTCTGATCCAAAAGTTTTGTGTATTCTGCTGGCATCCAGGAAATTGGCAGGCTAACTTGTTAGCTTGCAAGTAGGGTAAAATACAAGACCCTTCACAATTTTCAGTACATTCCCATCCTATTCCATCCTTCTCCATCCTTCTGCCTCTTCTACCACCTCTCTGCTATAAATGAAACTGTACCAGCCCAGCCTCCAATTCACATTCTGGAATTTCCAATGTTGCAGAATCCAAGATTGGAAAGAACCCAAGCGGCACTCAGAGAGTTAGGAGAGTCAGCTTTATTATGCAGGCAGCCTCAGCGGATCCTTTCCAAAAGACTGAGCCCCTAGCAAGGTTTTGAGCAGGTTTTTATGGGTTGGGGACTTCCTTGAGTTGGGGAAGGGGTAGGTGTCGTCTGGTGATTGGCTCGGGGTGTGGCTTGGAGGGGGTTATGCGGAAGTGGGCTGGGGCTTAGGCTGAGGACTTCTCTCTCTGCTTGGGCCACCATTTTAGCTCAGTTCCACATGGCAGAGAAAAATTTTAAGGTCAGTTTCCCCATCATGTCCCCCCCTGTTGATGATCGTAAGTGGTAACAATTTAGAGATCATCATATTGGCTAAGAGGATGATAACCTCATAGGGCAAGGATCTGGGCGGTAGCCCGACGGGTGACAGAGGTCTCTATGAAGTGTATGACAGCGTTAACTATGCATGGCCTGATGGTAGCAAGGAGGAGGACTGTGAGGAGTGGGCCGGCCATGGGTAGGAGCCAAGAGGACCACGAGCTGGGATTGAATCCCCAAGAGCCATGGAGGTCATCTCTGCATTTCTGTATGCAGTTGCGAATTCACGAACTTTAGCGGTGACGATCCCTGACAGGTTGAGAAGTAACAGCATTCTTCTCCTAGGAACAGACAGGTGCCTCCTGTCTCAGCAGTGAATAGGACTAATGCCCGCCTGTTCTGTAGGGCGACTGCTGCGAGGCTGTTGAGTTGGGACTGGAGGGTAGTGAGGGAATCGGCCACTCGGTCCATGTCATTGTTGAGTTCCTGGGAGAGACTGTGATAGAAACTGAGGGAGGATCCGAGCCTGGCAGTCCCAGTAGCAACCCCAGCAAAGATGCCTGCTCTGAGTAGGAAAGGGGTTGCGGCAACACGTTTCTGGCATGGGGTAAGCCTGGCCTCCAGCTCAGAGTCAGTATACAGAGAGGTCTCAGGGGTGAGGAAAATCTGGATGCAAGGATTGGTGAGATTGGTGTCTACACAGAGAAAAACAAGTCCATTACAGAGGAGAAAGATGCCAGGCAAGGCACAGTACGGGACACCTGAGGGAACTGAGAGGTTATGGGAGCATAAGGAGGGCTGTAGTTTACCCCAGGAAGTGACACTGGGGGAAACAACACAGGTATAGTTGGGCATGGGGGCCGGGATTTGGGTAGCTATTGGCCCGAGGGTGTAGGTGACATTGTTTGGGCGGGTATCGTTGTCTGGGCTCCAGTCAGGGGTAACCAGGATCCCAATATAACTGGTCCGGGTGAGGGGTAGGAAAATCCAGCAGGTGGGGGTGGAGGCAGGGTTCCCGGCATTTAGTCAGGTGGTCGCCCACAAGCTATAGGTGGTGTTCAGGAGGTGCCAGGTGAAAAGCGAAGTATCAGGGACTCAGGTTAGTCTCTGCAGGGAGGTTAGGTTGAGACCTCGGTAAAGGGGGTGATTCCCGACAGAGAGGTTGGCAACTTGATGGACCTTGTCTTTGATTAGTTGGGCGAGGGCCAGGTCCTGGACTCCTCCCCCATCAAAGTGACCGATGTGGGTAAGATAGGCCCAACATGCCTGTTGTCCTAGTACGCCCGGGCAGTTAGGGCTAGTGATTTTTCCCGTCCAATAGCGCTTGGAACCATCGTAGTAGACGGAGGCTGTGGTGTAACACTCCGAGGGCATGAGGGTAAAGTACAAGAAGGTTGGGTGGCCAGCAGCTTTTCCCTGGCAGCCTGAGGGACAGCAAGGGGAGGCGGTGTCTCCTCCCTGGGGAAGAGATAGTATAAAGAAAAGCCAAATCATAGTCACTGTCTAAAACAAGTTATGGAGAGGAGGCAAGCAACCCAGAACAGGAAACGGAACCCCAATAGTCCTTTCTCTAGCAGTGACCAGCTCGGTGGAGTGGATGTAATAAGCAAGATGAGGGCTAGAAATACTAGGAGTCCAGTAATAGCAAGGATGGAGGCCGGGCAGATGATGGCGAGGCTCATCCGGGCTGTTTCTCGTGGGTCAGGAGGAGTGGATGGGTTGGGTCAGGCTGAGCGGTCCAGGCGTTGGTCTCTGGCTGGGGTCCTTTAACCCGGGTGTGATGGATCCACGGGACAATGCCTGAAACTTTAAGAGCGGTGGGAGTAATGAGTATTACAGTATGAGGGCCTGTCCACCTGGGCTGGAGGGGTTTGTGTTTCCAATCTTTGACCCAGACCTGATCTCCCAGGGAAGAGAGGGATCTCCGAGGGAAATGGAGGCCCTTTCCAGAATGTAAGCACGTACATCTGTGAGGACCTAGCCTAGCACGGCCATCGGGTTTTGGAGGCTGGAGAACCCCAGCTGGCGAATGTCGCCAGGTTGACTTGTTAGCAGGGGAGAGGGCCTCCTGAACATAATTTCGAAGGGTGAAAATCCAGATTTGCCAGGGATGCAGTGTGCCCTAAGGACGGCTAGCGGTAGGAGGTCCACCCACCCTAGGGAGGTCTCCTGGTGGAGTTTAGCCAATGTCTCCTTGAAGGTACGGTTCATGCGTTCAACTTTCCCTGAGCTTTGTGGGCTGTAAGCTGTATGGAGCCTCCAGTTGATGCCCATAGCTCTGGCTACAGTCTGGAAAAGCTCTGCTCTGAAGGCTGGCCCATTGTCACTGTGTATGGAAAGTGGAATCCCGTAACGGGGAATAATTTCCCTGAGGAGGACCTTAGCTACTTCGTGGCTTTTTTCAGTCCGAGTGGGGAAAGCTTAGACCCACCCGGAGTAGGTACAGATCAAGACCAGTAAATACTTAATGCCGCGGCAGCTTGTCATGTCAGTGGAGTTGACTTCGAGGTCTTCAAAAGGTGCAGCTCTGCTCCTTTCGATCCCGGGAATGGGGCTAGGGCCGGACTTTGGATTGTTCTTTGCACAAGTGAGGCAGTGTTCTCTGATGGACTTGCAAAGAGCTGACAGACGGCTAATGTAGACGTTTTTGGCTAAGAGGCCTTGGAAAGCAGTTTTTCCTAAATGGGTTAACTTGTGGTATTCAGCGGTTACTTGAGGACCCAGCAGGGCCAGGATGAAGAGTCTTCCTTCGGGTAGTTGCCACCACCCTTGTGGCAACCTGGTGGCCCCTTCTGACCTTGCCCATCTGAGTTCTTCTGTGTACTGCGGGAGGGACGTGGTGGTGGTGTCAGTGACCAAGAATAGTTCACTAGGGCTTCCCATCGCCGCTGATTTGGCCGTGGTTTTGTCAAGCCTGTTCCCAACTGCTGAGGGCTCGTTGCCCCTCTGGTGGCCCCGACAATGGATAACCGCAACCTGCTGGGGAAGTCAAATAGCTTGCAGGAGCTTAAGAATTTCTTGTTTATTTTTAGTAGTTTTTCCCTCCGTGGTCAGAAGGCCTCTTTCCTTGTCTATAGCCCCATGGATATGGACGGTAGCAAAGGCATACCGAGAGTCAGTGTAGATGTTGACTTTCTGGCCCTTGGATAGAGTGAGGGTTCTTATTAGTGCCCACAATTCAGCCCTTTGGGCTGACCACCCCGACAGGAAAGCCCCTGCCTCGAGTACCTCGTCTGTGGTGGTTACTGTGTACCCCGCATGACATTTTCTGTCCATCCGGAAGCTGCTGCCATCAGTGTACAGTGTAAGGTCCGGGTTAGGATGTGGGCTGTCCCGAAGGTCGGGTGGTCCCTGGTGGCGTAGACCTCGTCGATAACTTCTGTACAGTCATGTTCTGGATCCCCGTCCTCAGTTGGCAGGAAAGTGGCTGGGTTCAGGGTGCACACAATTTCTAACGAGATCCAAGGGTTTTCCAGGAGCAGCCCTTGATACTGAGTCAGCCATGCATTCGATAGCCATCGGGGTCCTTGACTGTTCATTAAGGTGGGGTACTTTAATTATGAGTCTTTGGCCTAAGGTGAGCTAGTCTGCCTCTTTGATGAGAATCACAGTGGCTGCTAGGGCCCGCAGGCACGGTGGACAACCCACTGCTACAGGGTCTAATTTCTTTGAGAGGTAGGCAGGGGGACAGAGCCATGGTCCAACTGTTTGGGCCAGCAGGCCTAAGGCTATTTTGTCTCTCTCATGAACGAATAAGTGGAATGGCCTCTCAGCATCAGGTAACCTGGGGGCTGGGTCCTGTCCAAGTGAGCTCTTTAGCTGCTGGAAGGCGTTTTCTTGATCTTTTGTCCATAGCATGGGGGTCTTTTCTTGACCATCTAGAGCCTCATATAAGGACCAGGCATTGCCTAAAAGCCAGGAATCCAGAGTTGGCAGAAGCCGACGGCCCCGAGGAACTCACAGAGCGCCCTCCGGTTGGTGGACCAAGGGGGAAAGGTGATGACTTTCTTCCACTTGGTGCTGAGGGCCCACTGTCCTTTGGAGAGGACAAAGCCCAAGTATTGTACTTGTTTTCTGCAGAGCTGGGCTTTCTTCCAGGAGACTCTCTACCCCGTCTTGGCTAACTGGACAGGAGTGCCCGTGTCGTGGTTTGGCACTGGTCTCGGTGGCACAGGCTAGGAGCAGATCATCCACATATTGCAATAGAGTGCAACAGTACTCTTCTCTAGGGAAGGTGGCTAAATCTGAGGCTAGCGCTTCCCCAAAGAGGGTTGGGGAGTTTTTGAAGCCCTGTGGGAGCCGAGTCCATGTCAGCTGGAGCTGCCGGCCGGTATCAGGTTCAGTCCATTCAAAGGCGAACAGTGATTGGCTCTGGGGCACCAACCGAATGCAGAAGAATGCATCTTTCAGGTCCAGGCAGATGAACCATCCGGACTCCGGGGGTAGCTGACTGAGGAGAGTATACGGATTTGGGACTATGGGGTGTAGGGAAACTGTAGCTTGGTTCACCACTCTTAAATCTCATACTGGCAGGTGTTCTCCATTAGGCTTCCTTACCAGCAGAAGGGGCGTATTCCATGGCGATTGGCACTCTACAAGTATCCCTGCTGCTCTGAGACAGGCGAGGTGTTTTTGGATCGCTGCACGGGCTTCCTTGGAGATGGGATATTGGCATAGGCATTGGCGTTGAGCTCTGGGTTTTAGCTCCACCAAAATTGGGGCCTTATGTTTTGCCAGCCTGGGTGGATTATCTTCTGCCCAAACCTCCGGGAAATCGGCCCTGTAGGCTTCTGGGTTCTGTTCTACACTGCTGGTCCCACAGAGTCTCCATTCTTCTTCCCTCAGGGTGGTGATAGACAGAATAAATCCTTCCGCCAGAGGCTGCAGAAACATGGTGGCTTGGCCTGATGGTTCGAAGGAGATTTGGGCCCCTAATTTGGTGAGGAGTTTGCACCCCAGGAAAGGAATTGGACAGTCTGGTAAGTAGAGAAACTCATGTGACACGGTGTGGCCTCCTATTTTACAAGTCCTGGCCTGGCAGAACATCCGGCTCTTAGCTTGATCCCCGGTGGCCCCCATTATGGTGACTCTGCGGTCCCTGAGCGGTGCCACCGGTGTGGTGACTACCGAATGTTCTGTTCTGGTATCTACCATGAAAGTCACTGCTTGGCCCCTTACATCTAAGTCGACCGTGGGTTCATGGGGGCCAAGTTCGAATGAGCCCCATCCCCTTCATTCCGACTCGATTCCTGCTAATCCTATGAAGTCGGGCTCCTGGCTAGTTGGGTTGTGACCACGGGGAGGTTGAGGCTTCCCTCTCCGGTGGTTGGGACACTCATTTTTCCAATGGCCCAGTTCTTTACAGTACGTGCATTGGTCTTCTTTTAGTGGGGTGTGGGAGCAGGGGTCTGCCTGCCGGCGGGGAGGTCCTTTCCTTCTAGGGCCGTCCCCTCCCTGTTGGAGCACAGCCTCAAGGAGTGTTACCTTTTCTCTCATCCTCTTATCGTTAGCCACAACCTCACGGTTTTTATAGACCTTGTTAGCCACTTCCAAGAACTGGGTGATGTTCATTCCTGTTAACCCCTTGAGTTTCTGGAGTTTTCGGCATATGTCAGGGGCTGTCTGAGCAACGAAGGCTGCGTTTATCATCCTTTGATTTTTGGGGGCTTCCGGATCGAACGGAGTCTAGACCCGGAACACCTCACAGAGACGTTCATAGAAGTCACCAGGAGTCTCTTCCCCGTTTTGGGTCAGAGCGGCTGTTTTGGACATGTTGGTTGGTTTTTGGGCTCCTGCCCACAGCTCTCGTAGGAGAGTGTCTTGGTATTGGCAGATTGTGCCTTTCCCCACTTCAGTATTAAAGTCCCAATTAGGCGATGCATCTGTAGCAGCCTCGGTCGCCCAGGTGGCAGCATCCAGGACTTCCCCAGGGGCCACTTCTTCTAGCCACTGCTTTGCCCCCTGTATGATCCGTTGGAGCTCTTCAGTGTTGAAGAGCATTTGGAAGAGCTGCTGACAGTCTTCCCAGGTGGGGCGATGAGTGTGGATGACAGACTCTATAATGTCTATCATGGCTTGTGGTTTCTCTTAGTATGCTGGGGTATGATGTTTCCAATTTAACAGGTCAGTGGTGGAGAACGGCTAGTAGTAGATGATTGGGCATCCTGGCTGGAGGGTCCCATCGTCTCCTACTTGGTCTGGCCCTCTGGTCTCTCAGAGGGGCAGCTGAAGTGGAGGCGTATCCCTGGGTCTAAGTCGGCTACCAGGTCCTGGTGAGGGTTGGTGTTGAAGATCAGGCGCCTCCTGGGGAGGGTTTGGGAGGTCGGGTGTCAGCTCAGGGGGTTTAGACGGAGGCGGAGTGACTGGGAGTGCTGGGGTTGCGTTAGCCGTTGGCCGTGGAGCATATGGAGGTGGTATCAGCTCTTCATCGGGGTCTCCCTGGTATATGGTCTTAGTCGCCTCTCTTTGCGTGCAGCCTCACAGGCTCCGTGCAACAAAGATCGTGGACTGTCCCTTACTATTGGAGCAGAACTGTACCCAAGGACGAAGGGTTTGGGCTATTTCCAACCACGAGTCAACATAAGGGAACTGGTCTGGATGTCCTGGGGTCCCGGTGACAACTACGTAGACTCGGCGAATAGTGGGGAGGTCAAGAGTACCTTCTGGGGGCCATCCCACGTCAAAACCTGGCCACTCCAGCTCACATAAAGCGCGGAGACGTCCGGGGGTCATTTTGACCCTGTAGTCGCCTCTGAAACCTTTCCTGAAATTCTTTAACATGCAATCTAGAACCGTGGGCTTCCTGTGTTTCCCTCCCATGATGTTCGGTGTTACACAGACAGGGGAGGGGTTTCAATCAGGCACCTCCCTGGCCGTCTCCCTCGCGGAAACTTAGGGTATGTCTTGGCTAAGGTGTGCCCATATAAACCCCGGGCCAGGTTGCACTCCGAGAGTGTGAATCACCGTTGTGCTGAACGACGCTACCACGGAAATGCAGGTTGGGGCTCACTCAGGTTCTGTAGCCGACAGGCTGTGGATCCACACAGAATCCCATTTGGGACCAAGCACACACACACACTCATTCAGGTAGGAAAGACGCCCTCCCCCGGAATGGCCCTAACTGGAGTCTGAAGTGGGACTCAGCGGGAGGTGATCAGGCTCCCCTTCTGCCCTCAGGCAGGCCTAACTGGGTCCGGGCCCTGGGGTCTTACTGTGTCTGATGTCCTGGTTGGCTGTCCATCCTTTCTCCCTACTGGGGTCCGGAAGGGAGCCACAGGCTGGAGCCGGCGGGAGGTTGCCAGTCCCGGGCCTGCCGAAATCAGCAGGGCGCTCCTAGCCCCGTTTCGACTCTCCCACCACCCCTGCTCTCCCCCAAATCAGTGGCTCAAGGGGCCAGTGCGGTTAGGGTTCCCAGTCAGGGAACCAAATGTTGCAGAATCCAAGACCGGAAAGAACCCAAGCGGCACTCAGAGCGTTAGGAAGGTCAGCTTTATTACGCCGGTGGGCTCAGCGGGATCGTTCCCAAAAGAGTGAGCCCCTAGCAAGGTTTTGAGCAGGTTTTTATGTTATGGGTTGGGGACTTCCTTGAGTCGGGGAAGGGGTAGGTGTCGTCTGGTGATTGGCTCGGGGTGTGGCTTGGAGGGGGTTATGTGGAAGTGGGCTGGGGCTTAGGCTGGGGACTTCTCTCTCAGCTCGGGCCACCATTTTAGCTCAGTTCCACGTGGCAGGGAACCATTTTAAGGTGAGTTTCCCCATCACAACTGTCACAGTCTCCTCTCTAGGATTTTGCACAGTGTTTTCTGCACCCATGTTCATCTGCAAGTGGCTTGTCTCTGGAAGCTTCCCACCCCGAGGAATCCAGTGCTCAGGGGTAGCCAGGACATTTCCATAATCCCACTTGGATTTGGGCTTTTACAGATTGTTAGGTAGTTTTGCATCTGTCATTGTATTTGACCTTCCCAGTAACACTGTATGGGAGGGCTGATATTCTCCCATTTTTCAGATTGAGAACTGAGATGCTGAGACATCCAGACTCCTCTTTACCAGGGCAAGACCAGCTCCAAGTCTCATGCTCTTTTCAAAATACCACAGTTGCTGCTCATTTTCATGTTTTAATATCAACCTGAGTGATTGGGTACATAAGCCCTGATGGAAGTAAAAAAAAAAAAAAATCCTAGAAAGCCAAAGAAAAATGTTTGGGGAATTACATTATTATTAATAAATTAGTAATTGAGAACTGACTGCCTGTACATTAAAACATTTCCAGGCCTAGCTTTTACCCAAGGCTGGGAACAAGAGTATGGGCCTCATCACATGCCCTTGCACAAGCATGTGGTTGTAGGTAGTGAGTTTTTCCCTTTTAACAATCCAAGAGAAGAAGCTGTGCTTCTCAGGTGGTAGGGGGTAGGCTGTAGGTTCACTCCAAGCAGCCCGATTTGTTTTTGAACTGTAGATTGCCTGGTTTGAATGGAAAGTCAGAAGTCTAGCCAGGCCCCCTGCAGACCTATTTGTGTAAAACTGGTTTCCTCTCAGAGACTGAATAAACACCAGAGACTACCCAGACTGTTGTCAAAGCAGGTGACAATGTCAAACTAAAGCTGAACAGTTGGGGAGCACTGGAACTCTGAACAGCCCCCACCCCCAGCCTGTGTGCATTCAGAATTTTCTTTACATGCTTCCAGGCTGCAACCAGCCATGTGAAACTATTAGCATCTACTACCTCCTCTTCAGCTCCTGTTAAATCCGTTCCTTCTTTCTCCTCCACCACTTCCATTTCCTCTCTAAATGATCTAATGTTAATGTTCTCGTCATTACAGCATTCAGAGTAAAAGAACAGGTTTTGTCCACAGACAGGAGTTGATAAATTAATATAATATTTGTTCAGGATTGATTTCAAGCTGTAATCTCTGCTGTCAGAGAGACCCATCTGTTTAAAACTATCAGACACGAATTACCCAGAGCTCGAGCACAAGAGCAGGATCGAGGAGCATGTCCTGATACTTCCACACATACTTGCAACTTAGCATTGTTATTTATGAAAGAAAAAAGTATCCCAGTGAAGATGGATCTCCCATCCACTTGACTGGCAAAAGTTCCCAGAAGACTAAAGATCAGGGAAGAAATCTGAGGAATTTCTTGATCAAAGACGACCAGGAATTGCATTCAGCATGTGATAAAGGCCACCTTCATTCCAAACTCTCTTCCTCTCACTTCTTTGACTCAGTGTGGACTCCCCACCAAACCAACTCTCTGGTACCAGTTAATAAAGATACCACCATCCTCTGGATAAACCAGTGTTGAAAGCACTGATTCATCTTTGAAAGTCCTCTTTCTTTAATCTTCCTGAATAAGTCCTATGAAGCCTATTTCTACCACTTCTCTCACATCTGACCCTGTACCGTTATCTTCAATGCTGACACCAAAGTACTTGGACAGGAGCCCAGCTCCGGTCTCCACCCACTTCTAATCTGTTACGCTCAATTGTACTGTGATTCATCTGATAGGAAAAGGAAGAGGAAGGTAAGGAGGGGGAGGAGGAAGGAAGAAAAAAAGAAAATCAGTGCAGTACAGCTAATTAAGTCATTCACTTGTTCAAAAACCCGCAGGAGCCCCCAAGTCAACAAATAATTGGATATTTAACACCCTCCAAGCTTTGGCCTCAAGGCATTTTCAGTCTTTCTTCTTCCTACTTTTTTCATTCTGTAAATGTATACTCTGGGGTAAGTGGACTGCTCTCGTCCCCACGTTCACTGTAGACTTTCTTGCACCTTCTCCTTTAAGTCAATTTTTACTAGGTATATGAAAAACCTGACCCAGCTCCCTAATGCTCCTTCCTTCTTGCCACAGCCAAATCTCCCTCCCTTCTCCTATGATACACTCTGGTGTTCTATTTGAGCTCTGCTTTATAGCACCTACAATTTGCTTAATGTATGTACTTGTGTTCCTGTCATATTGGCCCTAATAGACTGAACCCTCCTTTAATTGGTAACCAATACTTATGTGACTCTTGTCCTGTACCAGTATTCTGTATCCTGTTCTGTATCAGGCACTGGGAACTTGGAGTAGATGAAATAGTCATGGTTCTTTTATGAAAAGTACAGTCTTTTATGAAGAGACAGATGATAACTTAATCACTAACTTAGCATTGTGAGAGCACAGACTGAAGCAGGGCCCAGCTGGGCCCCGTGTATTCAGAATGCCTCTGGGATGCCCCAGCCCTGTTCCAGCTCCTTATCTTAGAAGATCACCTTGTAGATGCTTGATAATTACAAACTCTATCACTTAGTATTTTCCAGGTTACTCCCCCAGCATTCCCAACTGATGGCACCACAAGAGATACAATGACAGTGGGGGGGCATCATGAAAGGAGAACAGAACTCTAGGACGTCATGCAGCCTCTGGAAGAGTGCCCTGATTTTCCCTTAAATACCCCCAGTAAGTCTGAGAACGTTAAGACAGTTTTTGGAGGTGTTAACCCGCTGCCTTCTCAGACCACCGGTGCTCTGGTAATAAATCTTTATTCTATGACCCAACTCCTGTGTGGGTCTATTGGCTGAGCAGCGCAGGCAGCATGAGCCCCAGACTTATTTGGCCTCTGGTTACAAGACTAGTACCAAGGAAGAGTTCTGGATTTTAATTGGGAGACATAACTAGACTGGGATTGGGAAATATCTCTGTGAAGAAGCAGGGTTTAAGGTAGGGAACATGTAGTTTGTGTTTTTTATCTGCAAAAAGCAACATGTATTAAGGCCTTTCAGCAATCACACACAAGTTCTAGAAAGCTCCCATTGGAGGCAGTGTAGAGGATGGATACCATGGGAAGTTTCAAAAAGGGGAATGGGAATGCGGGGAGGGCAGTGAGACTGGACACTGGTGACTCAGAAGCCTATCACAATAGTTCAAATGTGAGATAATAATGACCTAAACTCGGCTGGAGAGGAAGGTTAGAATTTCAGACAAATTAAGGAAAAAGAATCACTAGCACTTAATTTCCAATTGACTGTTGGTGGAAGAAGAGGAAAAAGTCCAGGATGGCTCACAGGTTTCTAAGTTCCGGGTGGATGGTAGTGTCCCTAACCACTAGAGAACACGACAGGAGTAAGAGTGCATTGGAGGTAGAGCAGAAGAGGAGTTCCATTTTGGATATATGAATCTGAGGTACTGGAGATGTTAGAAGGAAACCTAGCCCTTTCATAGGACCTGCATGGTATTATTTGTAACAGTTTTATTGAGGTATAATTGACATACAATAAGCTAAGCATGTTTAAAATGCAAAGTTTGATAAGTTTTAATATACGACAATTAAGTTTGTGAACTCATCCTAGAAAAAGTGCTACATGCCTCATAGTCAAGTTCGAAGTACTGCCCTTGGGAAGCTATGCACTGAGACCAGTCCCAGGTCCTCTCGTCAAAGCAAATTTGGAACTCTTTTTCATGGAATGGCCATCAGAGCTATTGTTGGATTACGCTTGATGTCCTGAATGTCATCAAAATGTCTTCCTTTCAATATTCCTTTTATCTTCAGGTAAAAAAAGAAGTCATTGGGGGCCAGATCAGGTGAGTAGGGAGGGTGTTCCAATACAGTTATTTGTTTACTGGCTAAAAACTCCCTCACAGACAGTGCCGTGTGAGCTGGTGCATTGTCGTGATGCAAGAGCCATGAATTGTTGGCGAAAAGTTCAGGTCATTTTCGTCTTTTTCTTTTTCTTTTTTAAATTTACTGGGGTGACAATTGTTAGTAAAATTACATAGATTTCAGGTGTACAATTCTGTATTACATCATCTATAAATCCCATTGTGTGTTCACCACCCAGAGTCAGTTCTCCTTCCATCACCATATATTTGATCCCCCTTACCCTCATCTCCTGCAACCCAGCCCCCCAACCCTCTGGTAACCAATAAACTATTGTCTGTGTCTGTGAGTTTCTGTTTCTCATTTGTTTGTCTTGTTCTTTTGTTGTTTTTGGTTTATATACCACGTATCAGTGAAATCGTGTGGTTCTCTGCTTTTTCTGTCTGACTTATTTCGCTTAGCATTATACTCTGAAGATCCACCCATGTTGTCAAAAGTATTCCTATATCATCTTTTCTTACCGCTGAATAGTATTCCATTGGGTATATACACCACAACTTCTTTATCCATTCATGTATCGAAGGACATTTTGGTTGTTTCCATGTCTTGGCCACTGAAAACAAACATGCAATGAACATTGGAGCACACGTGTCTTTCTGTATAAATGTTTTCAGATTTTTTGGGTAGATACCCAGGAGAGGGATTGCTGGGTCATATGGTAATTCTACTTGTAGTTTTTTTTTTTTTAATTTTATTTTATTAAATTTATTGGGGTGACAATTGTTAGTAAAATTACATAGATTTCAGGTGTACAATTCTGTATTACATCATCTATAAATCCCATTGTGTGTTCACCACCCAGAGTCAGTTCTCCTTCTGTCACCAAGGTGCCCTTTTTAAAAGAGGAAGAGACACCGGAGCTCTCTCTGTCATGTGAGGACCCAGCAAGAAGGTGACCATTTGCAAGCCAGGAAGAGAGCTCTCAGCAGAAAGTGAACCCTGCCAGTGTTTTGATCTTTGACTTTTCAGCCTCCAGAAACTGAGAAAATAAATTTCTGTTGTTTTAGCCACCCAGTCACCACAGTTTCTTGATCCAGTCATCTACCAATGGACATTTCGGTTGCCATGTCTTGGCTGATGTGAATAGTGCTGCAATAAACAGGGGTGCATAAATTTCTTTGAATTAGTGTTTTGGATTTCTCTGGATAGATACCTAGTAGTAGAAATGCTGGGTCATAAGGTAATTAGCCATCTTGACTGGTGAGGTGATATCTCATTGTGGTTTTTATTTGCATTTCTTTAATGGTTAGTGAGGTTGAGCATTTTTTTCATATATCTGTTTGCCATCTGTATGTTCTCTTTAGAAAAATATCTCTTTAGGTCCTCTGCCCATTTATTAATTGAGTTTTTTTGTGTGGGTTTTTTTGGTGTTGAGTTGAATGAGTTTTTTTTTATATAAGTTTGGATATTAACCCCTTATCAGATATATCATTGATAAATATTTTCTCCCATTCAGTAGGATCCCTTTTTGTTTTATTGTTGGTTTCCTTTGCTGTGAAAAAACTTTTTAGGTTGATGTAATCCCACATGTTGTTGTTTTTCTCTTACTTCCCTTGCCGAAGGGGATATATCAGTAAAAATATTACTAAGGGTAATGTCTGCAAACTTTCTTCCTATATTTTCTTTTAGGAGTTTTATGGTTTCAGATCTTACATTTAAGTCTTTAATCCATTTTGAATTTATTCTTGTATATCATGTAAGGAGGTGGTCCAGCTTCATTTTTTTTTGCATGTGTCTGTCCAGATTCCCCAGCACCGTATATTGAATAGACTGTCTTTACTCCAACATAAATTTTTGCTTCCATTGTCATACATTAAATGACCATATAGGTATGCATTTATATCTGGGCTCTCTATTCTGTTCCATTGATCTATGTGTCGTTTTATATGCCAGTACCATGGCGTTTTGATTGCTATAGACTTGGAGTACAATTTGATGTCAGATATACATACCTCCCACTTTGTTCTTATTTCTCAAGATTGCTGTGGCTATCCAGAGTCTTTCATGGTTCCATATAAATTTTAGGATTATATGTTCTATTTCTGTGAAAAATGTGCTTGGTAGTTTGATAGGAATTGCATTGAACCTGTATATTGCCTTAGGCAGTATGGACATTTTAACCACATTAATTCTTCCTATCCATGAGCATGGCATGTGTTTCCATCTATTTGTATCTTCTTTAATTTCTCTATTCAGTGTCTTATAATTTTCTGAGTACAGGTCTTTTACTTCTTTGGTTAAATTTATTCCTAAGTATTTTATAGTCTTTGAAGCAATTGTAAATGGGACTGTTTTTTTAATTTCTCCTTCTGATAGTTTATTATTGGTATATACAAATGCAACTGATTTCCAATCTTAATTTTGTATCCTGCTTCTTTACTAAATTCATTTATCAGTTCTAGTCATTTTTTGGTGGAGTCTTTGGAGTTCTCTGTATACAATATCATGTCAACTGCATATAATGACAGTTTTACTTCCTCTTTACCAATTTAGAAGCCTTTTATTTCTTTTTCTTGTCTGATTGCTGTGGCTAGAACTTCCAGCACTATGTTGAATAGAAGTGCAGAAAGTGGACAACCTTGCCTTGTTCCTGATCTTACGGGGAATGGTTTTAGCTTTTACCCATTGAGTATGATGTTTGCTGTAGGTTTATCATATATGGCCTTTTATGTTGATATTGTCCCTCTAGTCCTACTTGGCTAAGAGTTTTTACCATAAATGCATGCTGGGATTTTGGCAGGTGCTTTTTCTGCATCTATTGATATGACCATATGATTTTTATTTTTCATTTTGATAATGTGGTGTATCACATTAATTGATTTGCGGATATTGGACCTTGCATATGAGGAATGAATCCCACTTGGTCATGGAGTATGATTTTTTTAATGTATTGCTGAATTTGGTTTGCTACTATTTTGTTGAGGATTTTTGCATCTATGTTCATTAGGGATATCGGCCTGCAGTTTTCTTTTTTTGTAATGTCTTTGTCTGATTTTGGGATCAGGGTGATAGTGGCCTCGTAAAAATTGCTTGGGAGCCTTCCCTCCTTCTGGATTTTTGGAATAGTTTGAGGAGAATAGGTGATAATTCTTTTTTGAATGTTTTGTAAAATTCACCTGTAAAAACATCTGGTCCAGGGCTTTTGATTTTTGGGAGCTTGTTGATTACTGATACAATTTCCCTTGTAATAATCAGTCTATTCAGGTTTTCCTTTTATTCTTGAGTTAGCCTTGGAAAGTTGTATGCTTCTAGAACATTATCTATTTCTTTCAGGTTGTCTAATTTGTTGGTGTATGATTGCACATAGTAATTTCTTAAAAATTTTTGTATTTCTGTGGTGTCTGTTGTCACTTCTCCGCTTTCATTTTTTTTTTAATTTATTTTTTAAATTTATGGGGGTGACAATTGTTAGTAAAATTACATAGATTTCAGGTGTACAATTCTGTATTACATCATCTATAAATCCCATTGTGTGTTCACCACCCAGAGTCAGTTCTCCTTCCATCACCATATATTTGATCCCCCTTATCCTCATCTCCTGCAACCCAGCCCCCCAACCCTCTGGTAACCAATAAACTATTGTCTGTCTCTATGAGTTTCTGTTTCTCATTTGTTTGTCTTGATTTTATTAATTTGAGTCCTCTCTTTCTTTTGATGAGTCTGGCTAAAGGTTTGTTAATTTTGTTTATCTTCTCAAAAAATCATCTCTTGGTTTCATTGATCTTTTGTATTGTTGTTTTGGTCTCTATTTCATTTATCTCTGTTCTGATATTTATTATCTCCTTTCTTTCACTCCCTTTTGGCTTATTTTGCTGTTCTTTTTCCAGATACTTTAAGCTTAAGGATAAACTGTAGATTTGAGGTTTTTCTTGTTTATTTAGGTTGGCCTGCATTGCTATGAATTTCCCTCTTAGGACTGCTTTTGCTGCATACCATAGATTTTGAGTCATTGTGTTTTCATTTTTGTTTGTCTTGATATGTCTTTTGATTTCTTCCTTGATCTCATTGTTGACCCATTCACTATTTAATAAACATGTTATTCAGCCTCCTTGTATTTGTGTGTCTTCCAGTTGTGTTCTTGTAATTGATTTCTAATTTCATAGCATTGTGGTCAAAGAAGACACTTGATATGATTTCAATTTTCTTAAATTTATTGAGACATGTTTTGTGGCCTAACATGTGCTCTATCTTGGAAAATGTTCCATGTGCACTTGAGAAGAATATGTATTCTGCAGCTTTGTGGTGAAATGCTCTAAAAATATTGATTAAATCCAGCTTGTCAAATGTGTCATTTAAGGGCACTGTTTCCATACTGATTTTCCGTCTGGAGGACTTGTACCTTGTTGTCAGTGATGTGTTGAAGTCCCCTGTGCATAGATGTTTACTAGGGTTATGTCCTCTTTTTGGATCAATCTCTTTATTATTAGGTAGTGACCTTCTTTGTCTTTTAATATATTCTTCATTTTAAAGTCTATTTTCTCAGATATAAGTATTGCTTTTTTCTCATTTCCATTTGCGTGAAATATCTTAATCCAATCCTTCACTTTCAGCCTGTGTATGTCTTTTGATCTGAGGCGAGTATCTTGTATATATCACATGCAAGGGTCTTGTTTTCTTATCCACTCATCCACCCTATGTCTTTTGATTGGAGCATTCAGTCCATTTGCATTTAAGTGATTATTGATAGGTATGTAGCTATTGCTATTTTGTTATTTGTATTTCTGGTCTTCATTACTTATCCTGTGTCCCCCAAAATAAGACCTAGCTGGACAATCAGCTGTAATGTATCTTTTGGAGCAAAAATTAACCTAAGACCTGGTCTTATTTTACTATAAAACTGGGTCTTATCTAACATAATATAATATAAGACTGGGTCTTATATAAATTTTTGCTCCAAAAGATGGATTAGAGCTGATTGTCTACCTAGATCTTATTTTCTGGGAAACACGATAGATTGTTTTCATCTTTCTTCTGCTTACAGAAGCCATTTTAACATTTCCTGCATGTCTGGCTTAGTGGTAACAAATTCCTTTAGCTAATTCTTTTCTGAGAAGGTCTTTATCTCCCCTTCAATTTTAAATGATAGCCTTTCTCGATAAAGAAATGTTGGTTGTAGTCCTTTGTTTTTCGTCACTTTGAATATCTCCTGCCACTCCCTCCTGGCCTGCAAAGTTTCTGTAGAAAAGTCATTTGATAGTCTTATGGGAGTTCCCTAGTATGTAACCTAATGTCTTTCTCTTGCTGCTTTTAGGATTCTCTTTTTGTCTTTAACCATTGCCATTTTAACTATATTGTGTCTTGGTGTGGACCTGTTTTGATTCATCTTGGTTGGAACTCTCTGCACTTCCTGGGCTTGTGTGTCAATTTCATTCACCAGGTTAGGGAAGTTTTTGGTCATTGTTACTTCAAATATGTTCTCGATCCCTTGCTCCCTCTCTTGTCCTACTGGTACTCCTGTGATGCACATATTGTTGTGCTTGATATTATCCCACAAGTCTCTTAAACCATTTTCATTGTTTTTTATCCTTTTTCCTTTTTGTTGTTCCACTTGGGTGACCACTGCTAACTTGTCTTTTCAATTGCTGATTCAATCCTCTGCTTCATCTATCCTGCTGTTTATTCTTTCGAGTGTGTTCTTTATTTCATTTATTGTATTCTTTAGCTTTAACTAGTTGTTCTTTATGATTTCTCTACCCTTCTTTATGTCGTCACTAAGCTCCTTAAACATTCTTATCATCAGTGCTCCAAACTCTGTCTCTGATATGTTGGTTACCTCTATTTCATTTAGTTTCAATTCTGAAGGTTTCTTCTCTTCCTTTATTTGGGACACGTTTCTTTGTTTCCCCATTCTGGCTGGCTGACTGTTTGCTTTGATGTATTAGGTAGATCCCCCTAGGGTTCTCAGTCTTTGCTTGGTGGTCTTATCTAGTATGTGTCCTTTATATTTGAATTGTACTGCTTCCCTATTCTCCTGTGTGTGTGCCCCAGAGGTGACCCTTGTGTTGTGTGTATTCTCCTATTGAAGTTGAGCTTTAATTGCTTTTGGCTTGTCAGTACGTGGGATTGACTCCTAGGCTGACTAGTTGTGAGCATTGGCTATGCCCACAATGGATGAGCTGCTGTGTGAGGGTTGATCCCTCAGATGAAGCTTGGCCCCTATGGCTCTTATGCCTGTAGAGAATTCCTTCCGGGTGTGTCACTTGTAGGTCAAACCCAGTAATACTCTGGTTTGGTCCGGAATTAGCCTCTGAGTGTGTTGAATCTTGTGTCTCCTGGGCTAGGCCCTGGTGTAGGGCGATTTCAGAACACAACAAATCAATAAGCACAACAACAACAACAACAAAGAAAAACTCAATGCACTCACATGTAAAGGCAACCGATAATCAACTCTCAACACACGCAAAAATACAAAAAGAAATCAATATAGAAAAATGGAAAGAGGGAGGAAAAGTAGGGCAAGGAAAATAAAAAAGAAAATAAGGGAGCGAGAAAGGGGAATATATATATACACACACACACACACACACACACACACACACACACACACACACACCGTGTTTCCCTAAAAATAAGACTTAGCCAGACCATCAGCTCTAATGTGTTTTATGGAGCAAAAATCGATATAAGACCCGGTCCTATTTTAATATGAGACCCCGTCTTATATAATATAATATAAGACAGGGTCTTATATTAATTTTTGCTCCAAAAGACACATTAGAGCTGATGGTCCAGCTAGGTCTTATTTTTGGGGAAATACAGTGTGTATATATACATGTGTGTGTGTGTGTGTGTGTGTGTGTGTATACACTAAAATGATAATAATACTTAAAAAAAAAGAGCAGCACCAGTCGTGGCTTAAGTCCACCAAACTATCTTCAGGTTGTCCTCTGCTGTACAAAGACTCCTCTGCGTCGTGTGGAAGCAGAGCCACGCGGCCACCTGTTGTCCAGAGTGACCCTGGAATTGCAGTTCTAGATGAATGGGTCTATGGGGTGTGGTTGTTAGTTTTTACAAAGTCAGTGCAGTTTCTGCTCTCACCTGCACATACACACGCTGAGAGCACCACAGGCAGCCACTGGGAGGTTGGCTTATTCCCTGTGCCCAGGTCTCCTGAGTCTTAGGGCTCTTCTTCCCTTGGGGAGCATGGAGGGTGGGAGATTTCTGAGCTGCTGAAAGCCCAGAGCTACCTCTACCACCCACTGCTGTCTCCACAGCTGTAATTACCCTGCCGCAGCAGCCCAGAAAAGGCGGAGGCTGGGAAGGGAGGTGTCTTCCATTTCCCAGCCGAGCAGTTTCACACTCTTACCAGTCTCTTCCCTAGGTCACAGTTGCAAGCTGGCTTTTTCCAGGTCCTGAGTGCTACAGCTCTTCTGTAACCTGACAGTACTCCTCAGTTCTGGGACCAGCTTGAGACTCTGGAAGGGTGGGGGTGGGAGAACTGTGGGAGAGTAGGGGGAGGGGCCAAGGTATGGAGTTTTCTTTTTGTTTTTTTGTCTGACCTAGGGCTCAGCTGGAGATCTCAGCTGAGGTTACTGCCTCAAACACTGGATAAGCTGCTCTCTCTGTGGGAGAGATCAGCTGTAGGACACAGGGAGGGAGTCCATCGCCTGTCTCTTGTGATCTCTGGTCTGCGTCCTGAGGCCCCAGTGGCTCCACAGCTGCAGATATGGGCTGCCTCTCCACTCCGCTCCCTTCCCTCTTCACCTTCTCCCCTGGTTTGCCCACCTTCACGTAATCCTTGTGTGAGTCTCTTAGCTGTTCTGTGTGATGAGCAGAGAATCCTTTGATGGGTTATAGATGTTCAATTTGTGGTAAGTTCCAGGGGAGAACTCAAGAAGCCTACCTCACTGCCACCATTCCTATCCTTTTGACCTTCAATAAATCTTTTTTACCCTTGTAGAGTCTTACACCTGATGAAAAATTCTTTTTATATTCTGTGAACAACCAGGGGTTAATTCTACACCAAAATACCAAAACCTTCCCCTTACCCATTGCAACTGCTTCTTCTAACCCTTCCCCACCACTTCTCCTGCTGGTGCATTTTGTTACTATAGATTGTGTTTTCTAGAGTTTTATGTAAATAGAAGAATACAGTATATATTTTTTTGTGTGTGGCTTCTTTCACTCAGCATTATTTGGAGACTCTCCATGTTGTTCATGTTTCATTACTTTGTTTCTTTTTATCAATGATTAACATTCCATTGGATATACCATAATTTGTTTATGTATTCACTTATTAATTTGTGTTGTTTCCAGTTTGAGACTATTACAAATAGAGTTGCTATAAACATTCATATGCCAGTCTTACACCTGATGAAAAATCATATATTTCCTTTGCTCTTGAGTATTTACTTAGAGCACAATGACTAGATCAAATGTGTGGTTACAGCACTGCAGTGACAATACTGGCACAAACCATCTCGGGGTAATGCAAACTATACAGATTAGGGACACAGTCCCCAATAAGACTGTCCTCACTTCAGATGCTAGCCACAAGTTTGGGGATCACCAGGCCACTTGCACAACTGGCAGCAAACTCGGAGGTTTTACAAACTTTATTTGGTTTTAGAATACACTAGACCAATACACAGAACTCTGGAAAGCACTATACGTACAATTATAATTTATGATAAAGGATAAAACTCAGGACCAACCAAATGAAGAGATACATAGGGAGGGTCCTGAATGCAGAGCTTCAATATCCTCTCTTCCTGCCTCCAGGCACATCGATGTTTTCACCATCCAGGAGGCTCCACTGAGCTTCGGTGCCCAGAATTTTTATTAGGGTTTCATTACATAGGTATGATTGATTGAATCATTGGCCATGTGACTGAACACAATGTCTAAAACCCCTCCCCTCTCTGGAGGAGTTTAGGCCAACATCAAAGCCCCAGCCCTCAAATTACATGGTTTGTCTCTCTGCCCTGACCAGCCCCATCCTGAGTCATCTCCTTAGCATAAATTCATGTGTACTCGAAGGGCCCACCATGTATAACAAAGGTAACCTTTCTAAGGGTTTAGAAGCTGCCTCCCAGGAACCAAGAACAAAGATCAGTCAAAGTTTTTGTTACACAACAATGGGGTTTTATAGTTAATAAATTTTTGTTAAATATATTAATAACTAAATCAATAAATGAAAACATGAATAAATGAATGACCAGCAATAACTCTTTTCAGGTGCATGTGAATGAAAACCATTTCCAACTAATTAAGAAATGTTGGCTTGTAAGGTAGAAAATACCTAAGAGTGTTCAAAGAATGAAGAGCTGTAAGTATCCAACAATCAGGAGCTAGAATCGGAAACCAGGGCACCAGATTATTACTTGTCATTACCCATATCTCATTCCTGTTTGTCTATTTCATCTGCAGAAATGCTTGTTTTCTCCATGTGACAAGGAAGATAGCCTTCAACGGCCCTGATTCATAGCCTCTTTTTTTCCCTCTTAGCACAAATATATAAGTTTCAGGGGAGAATCCAAATTGGTCCTATTTGTATCATGTGCTCAATTCTCAGGCCAATCACTCTCCCAAGGGAGGGGATGACTGTCCAGGTCTGGGTCACATGCTTATCCCTGTGGCCTGCTGTTGTGATTGACAGGCTAATTGAAAGCACCATGGGAACTGGTAGGTCCCCAAAAGAAGAGAGATAAATAGATAAAAATCAGCTATTGACTATACTTTATGTCTATATAATGTTTCAAAGTGTAGAAAGGGTTTTCACATATATTATCTTGTGTAATCCTCACAGTGACTTCTGAAGTAGGGTTGCATTTCACAGATAAGGAAATAAGGTTTGGTGGGATTAAAGGTTCAACTGAAAAATGTTAGGACTACTAGGACTTGGTCTTTTACCGTAAGTCCAGGATAATATACGAGGCTTGACAATTAAGTTCACGAACTTGTTGCAATGATGTTGGTAACCTTTTTTGATATCAGAGGGATTATTCATTATGAATTTTTACCTACTGGACAAACAGTTAACCAAGTTTACTATTTGGAAGTGCTGAAAAGACTGCGTGAAAAAGTTAAGACAACCTGAATTTTTTGCCAACAATTCACGGCTCCTGCATCACGACAATGCACCAGCTCACACGGCACTGTCTGTGAGGGAGTTTTTAGCCAGTAAACAAATAACTGTATTGGAACACCCTCCCTACTCACCTGATCTGGCCCCCATGACTTCTTTCTTTACCCGAAGATAAAGGAAATATTGAAAGGAAGACATTTTGATTACATTCAAGACATCGAGGGTAATACGATGACAGCTCTGTTGGCCATTCCAGAAAAAGAGTTCCAAAATTGCTTTGAAGGGTGGACTAGGTGCTGGCGTTGGTGCATAGCTTCCCAAGGGGAGTACTTCAAAGGTGACTGTAGTGATATTCAGCAAAGAGGTATGTAGCACTTTTTCTAGGATGAGTTCACAAACTTAATTGTCCAACCTCTTATGTCCAGTTTTGTACTTCAGAATCAGGGTAAAAATTTTTCATATTTTTTAATCAACTATTCAGTCACATATTACTTGAGCACCCGTGATACACCAGGGCATACTGAAGTAAAAGAGACAAGCCTTGTGGAGCTTACATTGCGGGGGCAAATGGGTGACAAATAAGTTGACTTTAGCCAGCAATGCTATGAAGAAAATAAAGCAACTCAGTAGGATGGGGTGCTTGGTACACAGTGATCAGGGACGGCCTCTCTGGGGTGAGATCATGGGTGCTGAGAGCTGAATGAACTCCAGCAGGCCATTCCTCCTTCTAGCTGCCTGAGCACAAAGACTCTTTACTCCTCAGTAATAATGCCCACAGCCGACCACCAGCTCACCCAGAACACCCTCAAAGCCTTGACAGTTCCCTTTCTAACTCTTTAATAATGAGCTTGCCAGGTTTGAAATGTGATGAAAATCAGAAAAACACCCAAACTGCAGCTTGAATTATTTAAATGTAACTAAGGGCACTCTTTCAGACTCCTCTGACCAGGAAGTCATGGATCCTCTTTGGCAGTAGGATCTATTTTCACCTGGCTAGGGCATTCCCTCAAGGACCTTGTGTGGACTTTACAGAGGCAGAAGTGTTGATCTAACCACGGTCTGTTCCAGCTCTAACCTTTGAAGCTGTGATGAAAACCAAGTTCATTTCTGGCTTTTGATCCAAAGAGAACATAAAGAGGGCAGAGTCCCCACTCCTTTGGGAAGCTGGTCCTGTCTCCCTGACAGTTAGGAAGCCATGTACTATGTCCATATCAGAACCAATGACTCCTCTGGGAGACTATCAAATTAAGACCCTTCAATTGGAAAATCTAATGCTATTGATTAAAGAGCAGATGCCAAAATCAGAACTCCCCTTGCCCTGGAGCTAGACAGATTTATGTTCTCCCTGACTCTAAATCTTGAGTTAGTACACGCTTGATACCCCCAGGAACTCAGGACTTAGACAATAAGCAGAGCCCTCTACCTTTTTTCTCTGAGATTTCTGCTTCAGCCTTAGGGGGGCTGGGCCTGCTTCTAGGCTCTATTGCCTGAGCTCTCAGTGTGGCCTTGTATCCCCCATCTTTATGAAGAGCAGCTAATGCCATATGCTAGGCATCCCAGAGCACAGAGCTAGACACACTTAAGATATTCATTACCCAACTGAAGGAATTAATGATGTATTTCATAATTTCATATTCTCTGAAGGTTTGGCCCTCATTGCGTTGAGGCAAACACCATGGGAAGCAATTGAAAATGACTTGCTGGTCTGAACAATTTGATGTCATGTCTTCCCTTCTCCTTCTTGACTGACTGTAGAGTGCCTGTGTTTCTTTTGAAGGCATAGTTCAAATGTCACATTTGGTGGTGCCTTCCCTGAGTCCCCAGTCAGAGTCACTCTGTTACCATGGCACTTTGTCCATATAAAGCACTTATCATATGGTCTATAACATTTATATGTATACATTTGTCTTCCCCAAGACTGTGAGTTCCTTGGGAAGAAGTACCATGCTTTCTTATCTCAGTCTCCCCTGTGCTTTGCCCAGTTACTGGCATGGTCTAGAAAGTCAGGAAGTGTTTGTTAAATGAATAATTCAGTGATGGATGAATGGGCTACGTAAGCAGAACAAGGCCTTCCCTAGCTTTGAAATCTCCATGATAGTGGGTTACAGGTTGGAGAACAGTGATGAGAATCTTGGCCTAGTTAAATTGGTAAGATGGTCTCAACATCCAATAAGCAGTTACCCCACAAATCTGTGCTTTCTCTGAGAAGCTGTCTCAATTCCATCACCACTGGGAACTGTACATGATGAAAAGGAGATGCTGTCAGGAAAATAGCCATTTGTGGATCTTGGACCAAAAATGGGATGAGATGCAATGAGATGAATAAAGCTGTGAAGGATATAGGAACACCCCTCCCCCAACACCTGATCTGTCAGACCAACCCTGGAGAAAATGAGAATGAGAGATAACACAGCCAGAGTGGTCATTGTAAAGGCAAATTCATCTAAAATTTTAGGTTAGAGCAATTCATTCCCACAGGAAGACCCCCAGAACTGGGGGAACATGGAAGACAGATAATAGAATTTCCTTTTCTGTAGTTCTTAAAAGAGGCTACTACTTCTCTCATATTACCCTCTCCTCAATCTAGGTGGAGTGGCTGTGGGATGGTCCTGCCTGGAGGCAAAGAGAAAGGGGCTGTGTTCTCCACCAGCCAGAGGATTATGGAATATCCTAGCACTCTGTTGCCAAGATACTGGGCAGACCACCAAGGATGGTGTGGAGGCTTCTCTGAGCCCCCATTTCAGGCACAGCAGTGTCAGTAATTAAATCTCACTCCTTCCTGACACCATCAGAAGTGAGTGTAACTGGAGAGGCGTAGTCTCACACGGAGGGAAGTAAAACTGGGGCTGTTGGCTGCAATCTTTCCCTCCCACTTGGTGTAAGACAAAGCCAGGTGCAGGAAGCAGCTGAACTAAACAGTGTCATGATGATGGGAGGAGGAAGGGATAGTTAATATGAAGGAAATAAATGCTCATTCTGATAAAAGAAAATCAAAGCTCCAAATGACTCTCAGGGAGGAAAGATGAGCCAGAGGGAAGTGAAATGGAAATCACCAACAAACTGGAAATCAGGCACAGAGGTTGAGTGAAGGAACTGAAATGCTCTCAAGTGGGGAGACAGCTCCCCAAAGGGTTGGTCTTTCCGGAGAGAACCTGAGATCCAGCAGGTCTGAACCACATTTCCTTGGAGTTAAATGGAGCCCACAGTTTTGATGCTGCTTCAGCAAGGCAGTGGCCCAAGCTGAGGCATTTCCTGGCCTATGGGAATGTCACTTTAGCAGACCCAGTCACCTGAAAAGATTGGTTGGTTCTTTTGCAAATGGAGATTTCCTGGTAAGGTGAAGGGCCACGTCGGTATCCTTAAAAACAATTTTTATCTGATTTCAGTGAAAGTGCTGGTAGCCAGACACATCTATCCACATGGACAAGGAAGCAGAAGTGGGCCACTAAGTTCCACATCTAAATGGTCCTCTGTCCTTTGAGAGTCTCCTGCACCTTCAGCTATGTCTCCATTTGAAAGAGAAAAGGAACATTCTTACTGAAGGAATATTTTCATAAGACACTGGCTCCTCTCACAAAACCCTCTTTACAGGTTCTTGCTCTAGTTCCCTGTTACCCGCTCCCCACTTCTCCTGTTACTCTCCCTTCTGGCTCTCTCTGGCTTTCCAGCCCCCATCCCCCACCCCCGCCATGTGACTGAACCTCTAGCTTCTGCTTCTCCCCATTAGGAAGGACCTTCTTCTTCTTGCTCTCAGATTCCTCCTGTGTTTTGACCTGCTTCCTCAGAAGCCTTGGCACAGGGCCACCTGGGAAGTTCCTCCACCATTTGTACTTTCTTCGCTGTACCCTTCTGGGGTCCTTTGTGAATGTCATTAAGTCTCTTCCTCCTTAATGAGCCTATCTTAACCCAAAAGCCCCGTGGAGCGCACTGGGGTCTTCTCCTTCTTCTGAACCCCTCTCTAAACTTGGGTTTCTGGGCAGAGTGAGTGCCCCAACAGCTGACCGACTAGATCCCGGAGGTTTGAATGTCACCAGCTAGACAAGGTTGGGGGGTAAATTACTTTGTTGGCAGCAGTTATGATGTCACCTTTATAAACCAACATGCTGGACTCAGAGTTTTCCGTGCTCTCTACTAGATCCCCCAGAAGGTAGGAGTCTGAACTGAGATGGATGTCAAATGTTCATTTCCAATCAAAGGGACATAAAACTGCACATGAGAGGAACAGTTTAAGGAAGTAGCGCTGTTCTCCTGAAGGAGAGAAGCCTTGGGTTTACATGACAGCCAATTTCTAATGTGAACCAGGCTGTCATAGAACAGATATTAGCCTCCATCTTTATGTTCTGTGGGGTTAGAGCAAGAGCTGGTGGGTATCTACTCAGTGTGGACAGACTTCAGAAAAGCCACAGAACCGTTTAGGCATCCCTGAGCTTTAAGACACACTGAGGTTCCCATTGCTAGAAAGATACAAGTGGAGTGATGACCGACTTGTGGAGGAGATTTCAGCATGGAATGGAGGGAGAGGGACGCAGTGGCGGGAAGGGAGGTGAGAAGGGACGAGGCGACTTAAAGTCTCTCCAGGCCTGGAGAGTCATTACTAGAGGACAGTGGCTTCAAACAGCAAGGAATTTCAAAGGCCTTTAGGAACAATTGTCCTATCATGGCATCATAAAGTCTGGAGTGAACTCCAGAAGTTATTTTCTACAACACCCCCTCTCCAAATGACCCGCAACAGCTCTGTCCAGCCGTAAGTTTATCACCAGCATGGGATTTTCACCAGAGCTAGGTGGAATTTCTCCATGTCTGCGGTTGGAGGAGGTGGGGGATTCTATGGCAGAAGGTGGACAGGAGTTCTCCAAGCTAGACATCAAGCTGGGAAACCTTGCGGAGGGCCCCACCATCACTGTGGTGGATCCATACAGTATGATGCACTCATCATGCTGGAGGGAGAGAGATTTCGAGGGAGCTCCACTCAGTTGAAAGCAGTAAAACAAGCTTCATTCCACTGGTTCCATTTTTTGAGCTGCCTCGTCACCTGCTGACAAGGGAGGGGTTTGCAGACAGATTGAACCTATGTAGGGATAAAAGTCGCTCTTCCTGAGCTTAAGCTGTTTGGAAATTCCTGTCATGTGCCCCTCAAACAAAGAGAAAGGAGGCAAGCAGGAAGTGGTGGCTGCCGATGGAACTTGGGCATGTTTTCTTAAGGTTGGCAGTGCTCTATAGAACTCTCCTTCTTCATTACAGAAGCTTCCTTTCAAAGTAATTGAGGGATGGCATGACTCACGATGGCATTGCATTCATACCCAAAGGAACAAGACGCTAGTGGGGCTTGGCTGTAGGGTGACTGGTGAGATCTGCCTGTCAGGAGGGACATTACTAGGCCCCTATGATATAGCCTTGTGCTGGCTAATGTGGGCCAGCACCCCTGTGATGCCAGCCATCTGTAGAAGTGGTTGGTGTCCTGTAGGCACAACCACAGGATCTGGGAGTGGCCCAGGCCAAATTGTCATCTTGATAGTAGAACAATATTAACTGAGCTGGGATGCCATTACAGGAGAGTCTGTGATGTTGGTTAACTCCTGTGGGTTAATCCTTCAAAATCTGCTCTTCTGTCATCTCCTCAGCCTCCCACCACCCCTCACCCACACCCCCACCACCAGTCTGGTTAGATGCTGCCTCTGGGTCCTTATCTCCATCTCTGGTTATCATATTATGCAGTCTATGTCTATTTACGTTTCTACCTCACCCAGAAGGTTCTGAGATCTTTGAGGATCCTGTCCAGGATTTGTTAAACCAAGTGAGTCTGCACTCGAGACAGAGGCCTGAGACAGAGGCCTGAGACAGAGGCCTGGGACAGAGGCCTGGGACAGAGGCCTGGGACAGAGGCCTGAGACAGAGGCCTGGGACAGAGGCCT
Source organism: Rhinolophus sinicus (assembly GCF_057876585.1). NCBI lineage: Eukaryota > Metazoa > Chordata > Mammalia > Chiroptera > Rhinolophidae > Rhinolophus > Rhinolophus sinicus. Next base: position 99,901,076 of record NC_142514.1, on the reverse strand, counting down.
GGGACAGAAGCCTGAGACAGAGGCCTGGGACAGAGGCCTGGGACAGAGGCCTGAGACAGAGAGAGCCAGTGAGGCATCCACTCTAGGGCTCCTGTAAGCGCGGGTTAGCATCTGAGGAAGAATGCCTCCTGAAAATGCCTTAAACTACCAGGCTGGGCTCACTATTCTTCTGGCTCTGGGGCACAGAAAAGGAAAGAATATTAATTCTTGAAAACCAACCATACAGAAGCACTACGCTATTTCATTTACTCCTCAAAGCAACCCTAAAAAATAGGTGCTGACACTCTTATAGTAAACATGAAGAAATTGAAGTGTAGAGGGTGGGGGGTGGGAGATGAGGGTAAAGGGGAATCAAATATATGGTGATGGAAGGAGAACAGACTCTGGGTGGTGAACACACAATGGGATTTATAGATGATGTAATACAGAATTGTACACCTGAAATCTATGTAATTTGACTAACAATTGTCACCCCAATAAATTTAATAAAATATATTAAAAAAATAAAAAAGAAATTGAAGTGTGGTACAGTTTTGTATCTTGCTGCTGTTGGTCTTCAAACTAATATTATAGAGGCAGAACTCAAACCCCAAGTCTTCAAATGCAGAAAACCTTGAACTCTGCACTGTACCGCACTGCCTCCAGCAACTGCATGCAGCCGCCAAGCAGATCAGTGCGGGCAGCCTGAGGGGAGCTCTCTGGGGCTTTAGAGGTTCATGCTAACCCTGAGGGGACTGAGGCCTCACAACGCCGGTCATGAAGAAAGCAGTTGCTCAGGCCAGGGCTTCCAAATCCTGATTCAGTAGGTGTGGCTAGGGCCTGGGGATCTCTGCATTTACCAAGCTCTCCGGGGGATTCTGATCCACCCGTTTGAGGTGAGGCCCATTGCACGCACTTCGTGAAGCTCCCTTCATACCACCTGGTGGCATCTCACTGCCTCTTTGGACCAGGAAGTCCTCCCTTGAGTCTGCCCTTATCACAAGCTTTGTGATGCAACCCCCTCCCCTCTAACCCAGGCCTCCACAGAGACCTGCAGGAGCCTCCTGCCCAGAGCTGTACAGTTTGCCAAGTTATGCTGTTGCTCAGGTGGGACCCCAATGAGAGCAATTTGTGTTCCTGTTGCTGCAGGCTACAGAAGGGGTCTGGCCCTTCAGAGGGCTCTGCAGAGACTCAGAGACAGCTGAGGGGCAGGCAAGAGTGGAGAACTTTGTCAGAAGCCCTCCTAGGCCTGAATGGTTCTGCATCCCTCTACCCCTCGGTGTCCCACTGTTACCTGTGCATTCTCTTTCCACAGTGCATCACCACTGAGAAGTGGGACCAGACAGGGAAGAGCAGGATGCACAGAGGAAACTACTGAGGGGAGCAGGTGCTCAGGTCAGCCTGGGTGGGTCACCCCCACAAGCAGAGCCCCTGCAGTGGCAGACCCCATGACTATCAGGCACCCAGCCATGCTCCAAGTTTCCACGGTGGAGAAAAAAAGATCTAGTGCTCAGGATAGATTCCAGGGTGGTGAGATCAGCAGGTGTCCCAGCTTGGAGCCAACCTGTCTACCCTGATGAAGAGAGCAAAGGCCCATCCAGGAAATAGAGCTCAGGAGAGGACTTTTCTGGCCCCTCATAGCTGCCACCATCCTTATTACCTCTTGCCTGACCTAAGTCCTCAGGTTAATAGTCCTCAACTGACCTTGCCCCATAGGCTGCCTCTAGCCCAACCTACACAGCATCACATATTTATCTTCCCAAGCACAGTTCCAGCCAGGTACTCTCACTGCCAATACCTTGCTCCTATTGAACTGAGAACAAGCCCTTCAACTTAGCATTCCTGGGCATCCATGGTCTGGCCCAGCCTTTTTATCCCACCTTGTCTGTTCACAGACCTCCTAGAGGATTCTATGTTGCTCCTCCAACACACCCCACATTCCCCATCTCCCACCATGTCCTCTGCCTACTCCAGCCCCCTGTGCTTACCTCCTCTGGTTCTATTCTTCATCTGCCAAAGTCTGACTTATCTTCAAGACCCATTTCCAATGCTGCCCCCTCTTCCTTCTCTTATCCCTTAAAACTTTGACCTCTTGGTACTCTTGCCTGGTGCTCACCTATAGCATTTGCATCTCTTTCCATATCCCACCCCCTACCACCCTATGAATCTCTAAGTTCCTTGAAGGCAGAGACTCTACTGTCCTCATTGTTGTACTTCTCCCTACCCCCACCTGACCTCTACTGTCCCCAGCAGCTCCTCAGTACACAGGAAGTTGTTAATAAAACTTAGTTGAGTGAATTCAGATATGAAACAGTCTTTTTGTTTATGATACAGCAGAAGGCTCTTTCTTCAGCTGACCTTTGTAGACAGGAAGTTCTGTCTTACATCTAGCTTAATTCCACCCTGCTTGACATTCGTTTTCATTCCTCAGTGGAGATGGAAAGCAGTGGATTATCTTCCCCTAAATAATAACACTTCTTAACATTTAAGACTATTATTAAATCGCCTTTGAGCTACCTTTGCTCTTCAGGGTGAATAATCCCTGTTCTTACATGTTCCTTTAAAATGTTACTCCCTGCCGTGTAATTAGCTTGGAAACACTTCTGAATTCTCTCCAATTTCTCCATACTTGAGAGGAGAACAGAAGGAACTAAACTGATGGCCTACTATGTGACAGGGACTACCCCCCACACATGCACACACATACACTAAATTTGTTCTTCTGAGAAACCAGTGAGGTAGCTGCTCTTCACCCCATTTTACAGATAAAGAAACAATGGCTCAATATGGTTGACAGGGTTGCTTGATCTTGGTGCTATTAACAGTTTGGGCCAGATAATTCTTTGCTGTGTGGCTGTCCTGTGCACCGTAGGATGTTTAGCAGCCTCCCTGGCCTCTACCCACTTGACACCTGTAGCACACTCACCCTCCCAATAGTGATCACCAAAAATGTCTCCAGACATTACCAAATGTCCTCTGGAGGGCAAAATCACCTCAGGTTGAAAACCACTGGGTTAGGGGAATTTTCCAGAGATCACTCAACTCCTAAGTAAAAGAGACTAAACTCAAATCTGACAACTTCAAAGAATTTTCTTTCTACCCCCATACAATTCCTAAGACAGAGTCTCACCTGGGAAAATAATGGGAGGATGTCATTATTTTCTCTACTGTTATCACTACCTTCCAAATATTTAATCTTCTATGTATGTCATGGGATCAACTAATAGATTATTCTGCTCTAAATCTAACCCTACATTTTCCAAGTTTACTCTTACTCAATTTGAAAGAATTAGTTTGGGTTCACTGTGAACACAGGAAACTTTTAAAAAAAATGTTCAATCAATTTCTTAGTATCACTAATTTCAGGCCTGCTGTAGACATCTAGGAGCAAAGAAAATAGAAAACATATCCTCCCAGAGGACAAGGTCTAACCTGTGAGCTAGATGTTCATATGAGAAGTTCCAACACTTACTACAGAATGTGCAGACCATTCTTGTACCACTCCTAAGCAACCTGTTGCAAAGTAGGAACACCAAGTCCACTGAGCAGTTGCTTAGACTAAAGATGTCAAGCAGTTAGTTTAAGGAGTTAGCTGAGACCAGTCTTTGGCACAGTGAAGATGCTGCTGTAAACTGAAGCAGACAAATACTGTGGACTACAACTTGTGATGATGACATGTGTACTGATGGAACACAGAGTAATGAACCAGGTGTCTGCATGCTGCATTTGATATTTCTGTGCTCCACACAGGCCTGGGGGCCATGTTCTGCTCTGAGACAGATTTCATATTCCCAGTTTCACCTCTACTGTTCCTGGTGGCAAGGGTAGGGGAAAAAAATGCCAGGTTTGTACAGGTGAACTTTTTCACTTGTTCTCCTAGACATTCATCTGAAGCCACACAAGACCTTATTGCAGCTACTTCATTTCTCTCCACCTATCAAATTTAGACTTATTCTTCAAGATACATTTAAATGGCCCCTCCAGTCTTCTCTCCTTAAACCCCACCACCTACTCTCTAGTCTAGCCAAATCAGTCTGTCAGTCTTACCTAAACACAACTTGCAATTTCCCATGGACTCTCCTTTTTCTCATTCATTCTTTCAACATATACCTTTTTTTCCCCATTCCCCACCTTCCCTGATGCAGCTCACTGGCCCATGTTGGTATTATGAGCATTGTGCTCCACCTGGCTGAGGCAGTCAGTCACTGGCTGGCCAATGCTCATGGCCGCCCATGGCTGCCCACGCCAGCCGCTCATGGCAGCACAGCTCCAGGTCAAGCCGTTGTTCACAATCTTCGCTGTAGAAGGCAGGGCTCACTGGCCCATGTGGGAATCGAAGAGAGGACCGTGGTGTTAGGAGCCCAGTGCTCCTACCATCTGAGCTACCCGGCTGCCCCTCAACATATATCTTTTGAGAATCTACTCTGTGCCAGGCACTATTCTAAGAACTGGGGATATGACAGCTCACAAAACAGACAAAAATCTTCTCCCTCATACTTAAGGAGAGAAGCTGACATTCTGGTGTTATTATTCCTACCTGAATATGTTGGCCTCATGCACTCCATCTTAAACTTCAAAAACCCAGCCCATAGGTCCTACCTCATCTCCTCCATGAAGCCCTCTCTCTTCATCCCAAACAGCATCACTCCTCATTCTGTATTTCTTTCTATTGCATTTACTGTGTAAGCCATGCATTTGGCATAAATCAGACATGACCTTTTATTATCTGTGTGCATCATCCTATCTCCCAAATATAATGTAAGATACTCAGAGGGAAGGAAATACATCTGTTACTTCTGTAGTCCTGCAGCACTGAGCAGAGTGTTTGGCACAGAGAAAGCAAAACAGAATATTAGAAAAATAATAATAATAACTAGTACCGATTGCAGGCTTACAAAGGACCAAGCATTGTTCTAAGTACTTAATAAGTATCAGCTCATTTGATCCAGACAATAAGTTTATGAGGATGGTGGTGTAGAAACACAGGTGGAGGTGACTATGGAGGCAGTGGCAGCAGCAGAACTGATAATATTATGTACCAGGAGGAGCAAAGCAAGTGGTTGCAGAATGTGGCCTTTGGAGCTAGACTTGGACTGGAGGTCGGCTCCATCACTTACAAGCTGAGTGACTTTAGTCAAGTGACTTCTCTTCCATTGGCTTCTGTTTCTTTTACTATAAACTGGGGATAATTACAGTACTCACATTATAGAAGTGGATGACAATGACATGAACTAATGCAGATAGAGCACCTTCAGCATAGTACCTGACACATTGGAAATACCCAAAAAATGGTGCCTGCTATCATCATCATCATCATCATCATCATCATCATTATCATCATCATCATATTTTCATCCCCCTTCCAAGAATCGCCCACACCTGCTGCCTATCCTATCCTGATCCAGTTCCCCACCGCCCCCTATATACCGCCTTCCACATCCTCAATCAAGCACAGAAAAATTTTAGTACAATATATTGAGAAGAGACTCTTCAGTGGCTATTTTATTTCCTCTTTCAAAAAATGAGCCCTGAAACAAATAGATCCCAGACATCATAACTCATTTATAATAACTCAGGCCCTTGGGATCACAGAAAGGATAGAAACTCTGCTTGGGTATTGACAAAGCATCCAGGACTCAAAGATACAAGAATCCAAGGGGACAACTCGGGAAGCCATGTACAAATGAGATGCTATCATTTCTTCCTGGTTACTACAGGGATTGGCTTGAGCTCTTTTATTAGAAATCTGATACTGTTGTTAAAAACAAAAAACAACAACAAAAAAAACACAAACTAAAAAGCACCTCCTGGGGGAAGCAGCTCTATTTATGTCAGCTACTAATACTAAGGGCTCATTCATCCACTGTCTCTTTGAGTTATTTAGCTCCACAGCACATTGACCTTTGGTGAATCCAGCGTACCAGGAGTTGAAAACCCTTGACATTTCTTATATTTCTATAGCAGTTAAGATCTATGGCAGCCTCCTTCTCCCTGGCTTTCCTCTGTGCATCCCTCCATTTCTGCCTGAAGTAGTGAAGCATCAATTATACACTTCAATTATGTGATTATACATATTTCCACTAATTAATAATAATTCTTGCTATTCATCCTGATAAGTCTTATTGGAAGACCTCAGAGGGCATTCAAGAGGATAACAAACAGCTCTGATACCCAGGAGAGAAAGTGCAAATTTTGTAGACTTTCTGGGGGTGAAAAGGAAACAGAGACACCACATGGTACCTCCTCCAAGTCTGTGATAGTGATAACCACTGAATCTAAGACTTGACTTTGTCTTAATAGATTATCTGTCCAAACATATGGGCCTGCTGGGTGGTGCTGCCTGGAGAAGTGGCAGGAACAAGAAAGCAATTTAGCCCAGGTGTAGTATTTTGTACCTGTACATGGACCAACTCCTTCTGCCCAGCTGTCATTAAAGTAAAAGTTCCTCCTATTTACAGGAATCTGGATTTTTTTTGGTTACATATAATACTATGACCTCCCCTCTTGAGATCTATAACTTGGCCCAGCCTATTCATTTTTCAAAGGCAAAAATCTGAAGCCCAGTAAACTCTAAGTATATCTCAGCATCGTGTCCGTTGTCAAACCTAATCATCAAAACAATGCTGTGAGGTAAATTTTACTGTCTTCGTATTACAGAGGAAAACAGGGTCTTAAGAGAGACCTGCCCAGGGTTGCGCTGCTTATTAGTGACAGAACTGTGACTAAACCCAGGTTTCAGTACATTTCAAAACCAGTGACTTTTTCACTGTGTTATGTTAATAGCACAGTTAACTAGCGGCAAAAGGCTTGAGCATGCTGATGCATACGGCCAATCCGTGAACTCTTGGAATAGAAGATAAGCCAAAGTGACAAAGAAAACAAGACATTCCATCCTTAAGGTGAGTCTTCCTGAAGTCAATTTCATTTTGATTGGTGCAGTCAAACAGCAGTCCTAGCCACTGGAAAAAAACATCAATCAAAGCAGGTTTCAGACTGAAGAGACTGGTCAGTGGATAATTCTGATGAGTTCAGGTCCAGCAGTTCATTCAGGCTGAGTTAAAGCTTTGAGTAATGTCAGGATTATATCTGTGGGTATAATTCTGCAGTGGAAACCTCACAGAACTTGGTATAGCCACCAGTGTACATGGACCTCTGCTGCCCAGCTACCTAGGGCCATGACCAACAGGGAGAGCTGGACATGTTGGTACTTCTGCTCTGCCCCCCACCACAATGAAGAGACAGAGGGTCAGGACCTGTTCATATTGACATTTGCAGCCAAGGGCAGAGCTGGCTTCAGTGGACTTGGAGAGTTGAGGCAAGCTCAGAACTTATGCCCAGAGAACAAGCAAACCCAACAACAGATGGTGAGGCCACTCTTTCTATCAATTATCCACCCCACAGGTATCTGCCTAGCAGGGGAGCCCAACAGAGAGGTTAGCCACTAGCCAAGCATTGAACCAGTCCCATCACAGAAATAAGTTTGAGACCCCTACTCGTCACTTGCCCCAGCTGCTTAGTCCTAGGAAAATGACAAAATCCCAGCATTCCAATTCTAGCTCAGAGATCGGATGTGAGCTCCCCTCCCTCTCACACCACAGCTTTCTATCCATCCTTTTCATGGAACTGATTTGCTATGCTGTGAAATATTTTTCTGTATACTCCTCTATAAGAGGTTGAAAGTGTTGGTATTAAGATATTATTATGTACAAAAATATGTACGAATGGCCAATAAGTACATGAAAAGATGTTCAACATCATTAGTCATCATGAAAATGCAAATGAAAACCACAATTAGATACCACTACACACCCATTAGAATGGCTAAAATCTAAAAAAAAATGAAATTCCGAGTGTTGGAAGAATGTGGAGCAATCATGTGCACTGTATGGCCCCATGAAGTGGGAGTGCAAAATGATATAAAAACCACTTTGAAAAAATAGGCAGTGTCTTAAAAAATGAAGCATGCACTTACCATAAGACCCAACAACTCCACTTCTAGGTACTTACTCAAGAGAAATAAAAACATGTATTGACACAAAGACCCATACATGTATGTTCATAGCAGATTTATTTATAATACCAAAAACTGGAAACAACCCAAATGTCCATCAACAGATGATTGGATAAACCAATCATAGTGTAGCTATACAATCAATAGAATATTACTCAGGCACTAACTACTTATAAAAGCAACAAAATTGATGAATCTCAAAAAAAATGCTTTGTGAACGAAGACAGACATGAAAGAGTATATCCTATATGATTCCATTTATGTGAAACTCTAGAAAACATAATCTATATAATGTATAGTGATAAGAAAGCAAGTGAGTGAAGAGGAAGTTGCCCAGAAGGGGCACAGGGGAGACTCGGGGGGACGGAAACGTTTATGTCATGATTGTGCTGGTGGTTACGTGAGGGTAAATATTTGTCAAAACTCACCAAGTTCTATACATCAAAATAGGTCTATAAATTACATCTCCATAAAGTTGGGGAAAGTGCTATTATATAAGATTATTATGAACAACTTTAATTTTGGATTTAAATGACACCTTTAGTTAATACCCTTTAAATCTAACCCAAACTTAGAATGAAAAGAACAAACGTCAAATACGTGTTCAAATAAGAAGCCACACACAGACACACACACACCTATACATACACATGAAGATGCTATTATTAAGGACTGTCCTAGGGACCCAGGAATACATGAAAGCTGCCCCTAAAGATGAAATATATTCAAAGGAGGAAAAGAAAAAAAAAGAAATAAGTTTTTCTATCAGCCATAGCTTTGTCCCCAAACCCCACCGCAGAGCTCTAGTAAGCTAGACTGGACCATGTGATATGTTCCATTTGCTAGGCAAGATGGCCTTAAATGGTATAAAACCATATAAGCCCTACCCCTGCTCCTGGTCTCAGTGCCCAAATCCAAGTCTCAGAATCTGCCCTTCCTGTGTAAGCCACACCCACCAGCACCAGAGGAAAAGGAGCCAGAGAGAGGCATTCACCCACTCAGGTTTATTTCATTCCTTACAGTGTCACCCACTGGCACATGCAGCCTAATTCATGTTTAGTACATCCTTACTCTAAAATGGGATTCACAAATTCAAATTTCTACAGGGACCTACCAGATAAGGTAAAATAAAATGAGTGAAGTGAGCCCACTGTGAGACAAAAGGGAATGGATCCATACACATACAAGTCCTGTGTGAATGGAGCACAATTCTTCAGAGCCAGCCCACTGTTGGTATGTGGGAATGTATGACCAGTGTTTTCAGACTTTCTGATTTTTTAAAAGAAGCCAAAAATGCAGACTGTGACTGTCTCAATTTTAAATATTGGCAACAGATTTTTAAAAATTTAAACATGGTATAGGCCAAACAAAACATGCTCTGGCCAAAGCAGTGAAGATTCACCAAGTTATGACACCATCTTACAGGCTACCATCCTCTTGGGGCAGGGACCAAGGTGGTGTCCAAGGGCTATATTACCTACTGAAACTATTTGGTTTAATCTCCCAGTCAAGGCACAAATCCTCTATTCATCATTTTCAGCAAGTTGTTTTCTAATCAATCCTTAAAATCCCCAGTGACTGAGAGAGTGAGCATTCCATCATGGAACGGTGTCCTCTCTCCTCTACCCCCTCCAGCTGGCTTTGACCATTCCTTCAGGACTCAGCCTAGTTGTTATCTACTCCAGGAAGCTTTCCCTGGTCTTCTGTACCTAGATTGGATACTCCTCATTTATGCTTCCGCGGCTCCTTAGACTTCCTTGTCTCTGTGTTACTTATCTGATACTCGCTAAGAGCTCCAGAGAACAGGGGCTGTATATCCAGTGATTAACTCACTCAGTGGGTATATCAGCTTGCCCTTTCTGATTGTGAATGACAAAAATCCACCAGATTTTTATCTGTAGGTACAAAAGATATATGCTCCATAAAAATGACCAGGAATGCATAAGGCTGGATTGAGGCATGACTAAATCAGGAATTCACACAATGTCAGCCATGCTCCATCTCGCTCCAACTCCCAGCTCTGCACTCCTCTGTATGTTGGCCTCCCACTCCGCATTCATGTGGTAGCAAGATGGCAAGCAGAGAGACAATCCTAAGTGTATATACACATAATTATTATCCCTCTTATATGGATGAGGAAACGGAGACACAAAGGTGTTAAGTAATTTGCTCCAATCACACAACTATGAAGTGAAGAAGGAAGGAAACAAAGAAATCTGTTTCTATAACCTGTGTATTAAATACTATATAATCCTGTCCCTCAAGGTATGCCTTTATCTTGGTCACTTCCATGTGTGGTCTATTATGGTCAGGCAAACTTTGTCTAAATTATACAGTTAACATCCCCTACCTGCCCCCTGCAACATCAATAGTACACAATAATGGACAGAGAACAGAATAATCGCAATAAAAAAGAGAATGGTAAACAACATACACAAAGGGTATAGCCCATAGGACACACCACTCCCAATGCCTGGAGGAGAGTGAGGTTGTTGGTCCTTCAGTATGTTTTCTGAGAGATCTCCCTAGCCTACTCTCTTCCATGGCTACGTTTGAGATGGGCACTGAGGAAGATGCAACCTCTGGAAAGCAGCTCTCTACTTAATGAGGTAGTGGGAACCTGAAGACTACCTTAAATGATGGCATCTTACATAGATTATTTAATAGATTGGGTGTTTCTCTTATAGAATAATTATCTCAGGTCTTTAGTAAGCTGTTGGTGTTTGCTTCTGGTCTGCTCTATGGGTTCTTTGCCTGAAGCCAGAAATCTCACTGAGGCACATCAAGAGTCCTTGAATGTGCAACTTGGCCAGTGCTCATTTCTTTAGCCAACAAGCAACCTGGCCTCCATCCTCCACCCCGGGGGTGGGAGGGGATTATGTGGCTCCTTGGCCTCATCTGCATCCCCTTCGTTGAGCAGGTGCTCATCACAGGAGGTGACTAAGAAGGGCCTAAGGGACCAGTGTGCTCCCAAGTCCCAATCTGATTTCTGCAATTTGAAAAAGATAATTTCGCTTTCCAATCCGGCAGGCCTCCACATTTCTGGATCCTCAGCTGTTTTTGGATTTCATGTCATAGGAAGGAAGTGGCTCTCTTAGTCGAGCCTAATTAAATGCCTTCTGCTTTCAAGCAAGCTAGTTTCAAACTATGCTTGTCATTTTCTAGTAGCACCTTGCGGAAGATCACTTCTATGTAACAGGAACTCCAACCTTTCAGCAAAGCCACCTGAGTCCTTACTGCCCTGCACCCTCCTCCACTTAGTGTGGTCTGTCATTTGTATACCCCCACTCCTGGAACTAACATCTGTATCAGTTTTGTTTAAGAGTAACAAAAGAAACAAAACTATCTTAAGTGTTGGCTCATAGATCTGGGAAGCCCAGGGTCTGGCTCCAGGCACAGCTGTTTTCAGGGCCTCAAATAGTATCATCAAGACATAGTCACTCTCTGTTTCTTAGGTCTGCTCTCTTCCACCTTTTGTTTTCGTTTCAGATTCCCCATGGTTAGCAACATGGTTGCCCAATTTCAGACCTATATTCTCACCTGTTAATGTTTAGCAGGCCAAAGTTACAGCTTTCCTTCTCCAATATGCAAACAAAAACCATGAGTTCACTCTTATTGGCCCAGATTTGTCATGTGTCCATCCTTGAGGTAATTACATTGTCCTGGAAATGCAGTGCTCTGATTGGCCAGGCCTGATCACATGCTTGCCCTGGAGGTGGAGTCAATGCTACCTAAAGAAATGGAATGAGGAAAGGGGATTTCTTCAGAGAGAAACTGGAGTGCACCTACCTCCTCCAGTGTGAATGAGGGCTGGGCCACCAAAACAATAGAAGCCCTTACAATTGATGTTCAATATACGTTTATCAAATGCTGAACCAGAGTGGGAAAGTATTCTGGAAACAAATGACATGTTTGTTTTCTTCCCTGTTCAAGGAAGTCTGAGTCAGCCCAAAGAAAAAAACATTGTGTCCCTGAGAACCTGTTTACCATTTTCAGTGAATTCCCAATTATCTATATGTAGCAGATTCTTTCTGGATTATTCAGGTCATGTGTTTAACCACTGCAGCCCCTGGCACTGCAGGGTTCCAAGCAGAACACAAGAGGCCAAATTAAATTGCTTTAAAGTTTCCTTCGTTCAACAAGGCCCTGCCCCATTGCTGTAGACTGAATTGTGTCCTCCCCTTATGGATATAATTAAGGTTAAATGAAGTCATAAGGGTAGGGTCCTAATGGGATAAGATTAGCATCTTTATAACATGAAGAAGAGACCAGAGCTTTCTGTCTCCACATACATGCACCAAGAAAAGGCCATATGAGCACATAGCAAAAAGGTAGGCTCTCACCAGGAACTGAATCTTGCCAGCACTTGATCTTGGACTTCTAGAAATGTGAGATATAAATGTCTGCTATTTACACCACCCAGTCATGGTATTTTTGTTATAGTAGCCCAAGCGGACTAAGTCACTGTGGGGACAGAGCCAGGAGTGCAGTTTCCAGGCTCTCGGCCTCACTTGGAAAGGTGCTCACTCAGGTAGTAAATGGCCATCAACTGTGATTGGATGGCCATCAGCTGTGGCTAGTTGGCCATCAGCTGTAACCAGTGAGCCATTGGCCACTAATATAACTACTGTGGCTACGCTAGCAGCAAAATGGGAGACTGGCAAGAGGATGGTGGCTGGGCTGGCGGGAGCAGATTGCGGTTGGCATGGCGGATTGCAACTAGCGGGTGAGGTTGGTTGACAGAGAAGCGGACAGCAGGTTGCAGGTTGTGTGGATCCTGTTTCCTGTGTCTCCAACCCAGTCACCAGCGTGATTATAGTAGCAACTCCCCTATCTATGGCTCTGTGGCTGTTCATTTTTGTCCTAACCATATCCTGCGTTCTCATGTGGGGAGCAGGAGCTGAGACCTCACATGACACTCTGCATGACACATGGCACAGTGAACAGGTATGGTGCTGGCCAAAGCTCTCCAAAGGGTGGTGGAGCATTTTGTGCATATGAACACTCAGTCTCAGGAAGACCAGGAGGAGCAGCTGCCAGAGAGCTGGACCCCTGTCCAGGGTGGGAAGACATGGACAGTTCTCTGACCAGCATAGGACGGAGAAAGCGAAGGTTGTTGTGGCCCTGTGGGCTGGGAAGTTCTTGCTGAGGCAGCCCGGATGCAGGACTTGTAGTCCCACGAGGAAACACTTGCTGAGTCCTCCGTGGGAGATGAGGGTGAGGTGAAGGTCATCCCTCACCCCCAGGACAGCCTGGCGAATGACTATGGACTATGTGGAATTGCCTTCCATCCCTAATTTAATGGACCGCTTGACTGTTTGGTGTTACCACCATGTAGTGGAACTGGCAGATGTTTGCTTTTGTGTCTTGACCAGCTGCCATCAAGAATATGTAAGCACCTTGACTGTGAGTTGCTGTTGTTCCAGCAAGGTACCCTGAGAGACCCAGAGAGAGTGGCAGTGCCCTGAGAGCACTGGCTGAGTCCAGGAAGTCTGGCTGTGCCCAGAGAGAGTGGCAGTGACCTGAGAGCCCTGGCTGAGCCCAGGAAGTCTGGCTGTGCCCAGAGAGAGTGGCAGTGACCTGAGAGGCCCTGGATTTGCCTGGGGAGACTGGTGATACCCTAAGAAGCCCAGGAAGTCTGGCTGTGCCCAGAAGGACTGGTGGTGCCCTGAGAAACCCTGGCTGTGTCCACAGAGCCTGGCTGTGTCCAGGATACTGCATTCACCTCCAGGCTCCTTGCACAGGGCCCCTTGTGGAGGATGCTTGTTGCGTAGATTGTGAGGTGAGACCCTGTAGGGATGGAGTGTGGGGACAGAGCCAGGAGTGCGGTTTCCAGGCTCTCAGCCTCACGTGGAAAGGTGCTGGCTCAGGTAGTTAATGGCTATTAACTGTGGCTAGTTGGCCGTCAGCTGTAACCAGTGAGCCATTGGCCACTAATATAACTGCCGTGGCTACGCTAGCAGAAAAAAAATGGGTGCTAGCAAGAAGACGGTGGCTGAGCTAGCAAGCACAGATTGCAGTTAGCATGGCGGATTTCAGCTACCAAGTGAGGTTGGTTAGTTGACAGAAAAGCAGACAGCAGGTTGCAGGTTGTATGACACCTGCTTCCTGTGTCTCCAGCCCAGCCGCCAGCGAGACTACAGAGGTATGACTTTTCTATCTATGGCTCCGTGGGTGTTGCTTTTTGGCCTCACCATATCCTGCATGCCTATGCGGGGAGCGGGACCAGAGACCCCGCGTGGCATCCTGCATGACAGACACCCATATTCCAGGCATTAGACAGTATGTACTCAGGGAATGTAAGTTCATTTTAATGTCTGTCCAAGCAAAGCAGACATAAGAAAGCGACTCCATGTTTGGCAGGAAGAGGCAGGGAGTGCAGCTGGGGTGTAAGACTGTGACAATCCTCCCGAACCGAACCAGGCCTGAGTCGCTGAAGATGCACATCCATGCACAGAACCTGATATAAACTAAGAGTCAGTAAACTAACTGCAGCTATCAATGAACCTCTTCCAAATTTTCTTAGGTGCTTAGGTTAGGTTCCCTAGAAGCCAATTCTGGGAATAGGAAACGTGTGGTTATTAGGAGAGTTCTCCAGAGAAACTAATCAGGTAGTGGGGGCAGTTAGAACAGAGAAGGGGAAGAAACCAAGAAAAGGTGTGATTTCAGGTGATGTCTCAGTCCCAGCCTGATCCCATGGAAAGCTCTGGAGTATAAATTACATTGCAGAATGTTTTTTCACCTTGAGGCTAACGTCCTGGGCTTCTGTACCCCTGGCCCAGAAGTGGTGGGTGAGGGTGAGGAGGGTTGTCAACTTCCAGCACATCCAGGTGAGGTGACTCCAGGAGTCCCAGAGGAGTCCTCCAAAGGCTTCATGTGCAAGCTATGAGCAGCAAAGCACACAAGCAGGTACGTGAGTGCACAGAAGCATAAGAGGGAGACAAAGGGACCTAGGCAGGGCACCTCCTGTGTCCACTACTGATGCAAAAGCATAGAGATGTGTTAACTCACCTGCCCTAAGACCCAGAAGAGCAGGCACAGAGTAGTGGGGCCTTCTGGTCCTGGGTTCCTAACTTTGAGGTGTTTCCCTCCAGCTCCTCACATCACTCCCTTTCTGGTGTGTGGCCTTAACTTGGTCCTAATTCTCCAAACTGCTCCAGGCTGGAGACACCAGGGGTGACTCTCTGAAAACTGCTCTCCCTGTCCCTCACCCCCAGCTCAGGGCCCCACTGGCGAGCAAGGCAGATTTCCCTTGAATTTGCTGCTCTGCCACCACGTCCTTCCCAACAGATGGATTGTAGCTATTTCATTTTCCATATCAATCATGTCACAAATCATTAAGCATATTGACACAGAGTGGAGCTGGACTGTGCACTTGCAAAGAGGCAGGTGCTTTTCCACTGCTGAGAGAGAAAGTGTTATTGTCCTGTCCTTAATTATCAAGAATCCCACACCCTCCAGGGGTCAGAGGCCAGCATCCCACCCTGTTCTTTAGGCTCACAGGATGGATAGCGTTCACTGATTTAGCTACATCCTTGCAGGGGCCCTTGCACAGGCCACAGCTTTGCTCAGCTGGTCTTTAGAAGCTACAAACAGGAGGGCCTGCCAAAGGGCAATCCAGCTCTGAATTCATCCAACAGCAAAAGTTGGTTGAATATGTATATACTCAGGGTCTCAACATGTGTAGACTCAGCCCCACCTTCAAGAAGCCCACGTTATTTCAAGGTCGTCTCCTCCAATCCCTGACTCTGGGTAAGAACACATTTTCAGATATCATGAGAATCTCAGTGCTTTCTAACACTATCTCATAATCCTCACCCAAACCCATTTGGTTCTTAGTTTCATTGGCATTTTATAGAGGATATACAGAGAAGTCCAAGGTCACCCAGTAAAAAGTAACAGAGGCTGGGTTTCAAACCTAAATGGGTCTGATTTCACAGTCAGTACTGTTAACCACCAAGCTGTGTTCTCTGCCTTTCAACTGAGGTTCCCCCCTCTGCAATCTGCTAAATGGTGCTCAATACAAGTGCTATCTGATACCTAAAGCAACGCCCTCTATTTCACTTAAACCCACTTTCTCTCTCTCTTATACAGTCTACCTTCATAAATTAAGCTTCATTTACTAGTAGACAGATCTTTATTCAACCTACTGTCCTTCCTTTTCCAGATATACTTTTAATGTGGTGTTTTTGTTTTGTTTGTGTTTGTGTGTTTTATAAAACACATGAGGGAAGAATGAAGATGAGAGAGGAGGGGAGGGAAGGGGAAAGAAGAGGAAAGGATTGTGTGGTAGACAGAATAATGCCCCCCACCCCCAAGATATCCCCATTCTCGTTCTCAGTAGCTGTGAATGTTACTTCACACAGTAAAAGGGACTATGCAAATGTAGTTAAGGATCTTGAGATGGGAAGATTCTCCTGGATTATTTGGACTGGCCTAATATAAGGGCAAGTATAAGAAGGAAGCAGGAGGGTGACAATGGAAGCAGAGGTCTGAAGGAGAGATTTGAAGATGCTACCTTGCAGGCTTTGAATATGGAGGAAGTGACCTCAAGCCAGGGAATGACGGAGGCCTGTAGAAACTGGAAAAGGCAAGGAAATGGATTTTCCTGTCAGAGCCTTCAGAAGGAACACAGCTATGCTGACACCTTGACTTGAGCCCAGTAAGATTGATTTTGGACTTCTGACCCCCATAACTGTGAGAGAATAAATCTGTGTTGTTTAAGCCACTCAGCCTGTCATTATTATTTGTCACAGGAGCTATAGGAAATTAACATGGGGTAAAATAAGAACATTGCCCAAACATTTAGGAATCTACTCGGGTGGCAAATTTCCACAGAATTGGAAAATCTGGGTGCTGAAAATAATCCTTAGAAATCACCCAACACCTGAAATCTATGTAGTTTTACTAACAATTGTCACCCCAATAAATTTAAAAAATAAAAAAAAGAAAAAGAAAAAAAGAAATCACCCAACCCTACATTCTCATTTTATACAGGACTAAACTATAATATTGAGAATTCTTCTACCTCAGTTGTGTTCATATATAAAATGGACATATCAATGGCCACCTCTCAGGAGTAAATAAAAGATTGTTTACCTAAGCTATGTCACCTAAAAGATATGTCACCTAAGCTGTCATCACAAGAATAAGAAGCCCCAAGAGGTTAAGATTGACCAAGATCACACATCCAGCTCTCAGCACAGCTAGGCCACTGACTCTAGGATCAGTTACCCTCTCCAGTGTTCTCCACACTTCACATTCCATTCCATCAGCCAAGAAACAGATATTTGTTGAGGTAGGAGCCTGTAGCAAAAGGGAGTTGGAAAAGCTCCTCAAAACATTGCTATGAGTCGCCCTAGAACCAGCTCCCAGGAGCCCTGACCTGCATCAGCTGAGCTTGAACTTGCAGGCTTGTGCAGCTATTGCTGCCCTGCAACAGGAACATGCAATGAACCCACAGGTAGTGTATTACACACACATACATACATACGAGGTCTGACTATTAAGTTCGTGAACTTTTTGCAATGATGTTGCTAACCGTTTTTGATATCAGAGGGATTATTTATTGTGAATTTCTACCAACTGGACAAACAGTTAATCAAATTTACTATTTGGAAGTGCTGAAAAGGCTGTGTGAAAAAGTTAGGTAACCTGAACTTTTTGCCAACAATTCATGATTTTTGCATCATGACAGTGCACCAGCTCACACAGCACTGTCTATGAGGGAGTTTGTAGCCAGTAAACAAATAACTGTATTGGAACACCCTCCCTACTCACCTGATCTGGCCCCCAAAGACTTCTTTGTTTGCCCAGGAACAAAGGAAATTTTGAAAGGAAAACATTTTGATGAGATTCAGGACATCAAGGGTAATACGACGATAGCTCTGATGGCCATTCCAGAAAAACAGTTCCAAAATTGCTTTGAAGGGTGGACTAGGCGCTGGCATCAGTGCATAGCTTCCCAAGGGGAGTCCTTAGAAGGTAATCATAGTGAAGGTAACCAGCTCCCAGGACCCCTGACCTGCATCAGCTGAGCTACAACAGGAATGAGGTATGCAGCACATTTTCTAGGATAAGTTCATGAACTTAATTGTTCAACCTCATATGTGCACACATATAGGCATGCAACACTCCCTCTCCTCTGCCATAATTCAAATAGCTCCCTAAAACCATTCCTGCCTGGTCCTCCAGGAAGTCTTCCCAGATAGATAGAGGAGAGTCATCTTCTCAATCTTACCTTCCTGGACTGGACACTGCTATGTTACCTTAAACAATCTCCACATTCTGCTGCCTGTTCTCTGCACATCCTCACCCCATCTTTTGTCTGTATCACAGATTTGTTGAGGGATTGTGTGCCAGGGTCTAAGCCCTTGGTGCCCCCTTGGCACAGAACCTAGTCAACACCTTGTGCAAATTAGGAGCCACGTATACAAACCAGAGACTGACACCTCAAGTTCTATCCCCAAGGTGCCTCGCTTGCATCAAGCTATTCCAGGCCTGTTGGATGGTGTGTGACCATGCCCCTGTCATCTTCCCATCTCCCAAGTCCTCCTTCACAGTTGCCATAGCTTTACCTGTTCCTGACCCCTCTCACACAGAGCCATCCATCCCTCACTCCAACTACTCCCACCCTCCATGGAATCACCCTCACTAATGCAGGAAGCCCCACACAACCCTCCCTGACAACCTCCCTTGATTCCAGGTGCCCTGGGTCTGAGAGCAGAATCCTACTTCTGCAGAAGCCACCATGGAAGAATAATTGTTTTATGATTTTCAAAGGAAATTGAAATCCTTTGGAATTGAAACTGTTTTCTAAATGAACCTTATAATTTTTCCTTGTCTGCAACATCCCTGCATATTGCTTCCTCTATGTCTGTGTGTGTGTGTGTGTGTGTGTGTGTGTGTGTGTGTGTGTGTGTGTGTGACAGAGAGAGTACTCAAGCTCAGTGCCAGTGAGCAGCCAGGCTGGGCATGTGCCTCTGGTGTATCAGATAAAGGCCCATCACCCCATTAGGGCTAAGTGAATGCTCTGTGGTGAGGAGCCACAGCCACACAAAGCAACCTTTCCCCACCCCACTATTTCCCTCAGATTGGAGCCTCTGAAATAGAAGTGGCTTGAAAACACCCAGGTAGATGGGACTAGCCCAGGCTGTCAGAGGGAACTCAAGCCTGGAGGAGGAAGAAGGCCAGCCCAGGGAAGGATGTGGCAGGGAATTCTGGGAAGTAACTGGGGGGAGAGGTGTGGATTAAAGAGTGGGAGAAAGGTCTTGGGAGGCCAAGAACAAAAGGTGGCCCTAACAGAAAAGTCACAGAAGAATCTAGAAAAGCATCAGGGAAGGGGCAGGGAGGAGGAGAAGGAGCCCAGGCCAGGGCAGCATGGGTGATGGGCACATTGACTACAACTGCAGCATCCGACCCTCCAGAAATCCATGACCCTCCCCATGCCTTTCTATTTACCCATGGAGGGTGGAAAATCAGGGACCCATTTCATCACTCAGTGGGGACGGGGAGAGTTGAGTCTAGGCAGAGGGTGAGCCTAGGCCATCCCTGTGCCATGAGTAGCCAGCCAGTCTCCAGGTATCCTTCTCGCTCTGGGGGGAGGAATAGCAGACCACCTCCTGCCCACTCCAGGCCCCAGGGCTGCAGGCAGGGAGGAAAGATTAGTTTATTTTTTTTTTAATTAAATTTATTGGGGTGACAATTGTTAGTAAAATTACATAGATTTCAGGTGTACAATTCTGTATTACATCATCTATAAATCCCATTGTGTGTTCACCACCCAGAGTCAATCAGCAGTGAGATTTGGAGTTTTAGACTTGATTTTCTTAATAATCAAAAAAAAGTCACAGAATCTGCCCAAGATGTTATCAGCAGACAGAAAAGGGAGAGTCAAGACTGCAGTTGAAAATAGTGACTTGAGAAGATTTTTTAAACTAAACATTTTGTGTTTATGCCAAACTGAATTGAGCCTGAGTGATGAGCCAGCTGTATAAGAGACAGACTCCCTTAGATGAGCCCACTTGTGTGCAATTGTGTGTGTGTGTGTGGGAGGGCGAGTGTGTGTAAGGAGCCATACCAAATCATAAATACCAGCACCCCAAATCCTACTTACGGGACCACACTTCCCAGATAGGGGAACTGACGGGTTGCTCAGGAGCTGAGACTGTCCAGTCATCAGCCCCTGGACACAGCAGAGCTTGGTGGTCAAGATTCAAAACGTGGCTTTGCCACTAACTGATTGTGTGAGCTTGGGAAAGCCATTAAGCTCCTCTGTGTCTCAGTTTCCTCATCTGTCTAATGGGAGAGTAACACCTATGCGTGGGATGGTTATGAGGATTACATAAGTCAATATATGGAAAGTTCTTAGAAGAGTGCCTGGCTTGAACATTTTCTTTCCCTCTGGTGTCCCATCTGTGAACAAAAAAGAGACTATACAGCAAACCTAACAGACACCCCAGGAGCTGCCACACTCCATAGTAGGGATCCAGGGTGGCTCCCTCCCTCCCATATCATCTCTTTCCTATGCAGCAGTTTGTGCTTCCCCAAGTCCAGGACCAAGGAGAGACTTCAGGTCCTTGCTCACCTTCCTTCCTTTATTCCTTCAGCAAATGAACTCCTGCTATGTGCGAGGTGTTCTCTCCCCAGACTTGCCAGGTCTATCTTCAGAACACCCCTAACCTCCCAGGATTTCTCAAGTGCCACTTTGCTCTTCTAGAAAGCTTTTCCTGCCTTCTCCCCTGCAGCTATCACTCCATCCTTTGTGCCCCCTTAGAGGTCATGTTTGTGTCATCATTTTGTTAGCTTACTTACATATCTGTTAAACTGAGTTCCTTGATGGCAAGGATCTTGGCTCATTTATCTCTATATTCTGGCCCCTTATTTAGGTCTATATTCTGTCTCAAAAAAAAAAAACTTTATAAGATGAATGACTAAGTAAGGACCAAAGAAGTTTCACTGAAGACATGGAACTTCAAGAATAAAAAGATTTAAATAGGTAAAACTAGAAAAGGGAAGACTTTCACAGGGAACAAGATGGGCAAAGGCAGGGAGATTGGAACGGGGGGTGGGGCATGAGATGGGGCAAGGTGGTCCTGGCACAGTGAGACCACTGACGCAATGAGAGGGCGGGGGTATGCAGGGAGAACGGAGGAGAGTTATGCCTCCTCCAGGCCTGCCTATTGCTTTCCCTAACCTGCCTACATCTTTCCTGCACTTTGCCACTTCTTCCATCTGCCAGTGGGCTCCTACCTCCCTACCCTCCCCACCCTACCCCCAAGTCCTCCCTGAGGCTGCTGTCTTGATCACTGCCAAGAATTTATTAAAGCCCAGTGTGGATCTAGCTGGTCTGTGTCAGGACTGATGCTGGAGATTATCTGAGGGAGCCTGAGCTCTAAGCACCAGAGCCAGCTTGCAGATTGATTGGCTGTCTTTATCTAGACAGCAACAGAACAGCCCTTGCCAGGAGCCCTACTGGAAAACTGCCTTCTTGTCTTGTCCTTTCAAGTTCTTGGGAAGCCAGAAGTCCCGTCTTCCTCTGGGTGGCAGCTCCTCCTCCTAGTACCTCCAGTGTCATTCTGGAGTCTTCTCTGATGTCAATGATGGAGGGCTCACTCGTTGAAGGCTCATTTACTCCAGATCAGGCAAACAAATTTTGTCACTGGCCTCAAAGAAAAGAAGCCTAGAGACCTTAGATAAATTTTTGCAAATTCCCACCACTCCATCCTATTCCTTCTTGGAAGATATTTCATGGTGTTTTGCCATATTTTTCAGTTCTCAGATTATCTCTTCTGCCCCAGCCACTCACATAGGGACTCAGTGGAGTGAAAGTGAAGACACTACACATTGATTGAGCTCAGAATAAATGCTACCTGCCTAGTAACATCATCTCACTTAACCTATTAGGAGGTGGTCTGAATTCCCTCAGGTCATCCTGAGGGAATCTGGCTACTTTCCTGGCCATCAGCTCTCAACCCTGGCTATAGGCAGAATTACCTGGAGAGACATCTGCGTTATGAGATGCACAGGCCCCTCCCCTATAGGTGGGGGTGGCTAAGTTTGGATTTGCCCAGGCATCCCCAAGTGATTCTGATGCATCCCAAAAGTTGAGAACCTCTGTTATGGCAGGTCCAAAAAACCCACCATTGAACAGATAAGGACCCAAGGATCATAGAAGAGAATTGACTAGCCCCAGGCCACCTAATAAAGGAGGCAGACCTAAAGGCCCATCCTCTTGGCTTCTTGCCCCCATGCTCTCATAGTTCCTTCATGAAGGCTTTGCAAAGGTCCTGTCTTCTCCACACCAGCTTGACTCGATCAGCTCTCAGTAGAGAGGTAAAATGTCATAGCTGGTTTCTATGCACCCCCTTCCCTCTGCTGCGTGCTCTTCCACACTCTCTCCAGCCCCAGGCTGCTGCAGAACAGAATAGAACAGTGGCTCCCATTCTCATAGTTGGCCTTTATGCCAGCATTGTATCGCTTTCCTGCTGGGCTCATCACAGACTGTGCAATGCTAAGAGAGAAGAGTTCTATCAGACTCTGTATCCCCAGAGCCCAGCACTGGCCTGGTTATGGAGAAGGAATTCAGGATTTGTTGCTATAGTCTACTGAGGGGCTGGGTTAATGTCTTTATTACTATTCTTGTAGGGATTTTTGTCCTTTATAAGGGCAATGCTTAATGCAAAGGCATAACATATTAGTAGTGGGAGTAGTTTGACTCTCCTCAAATCACCAGTGGTTAGGGTTACCCATGCTTCCAATCCTCCCCTCGACCACACCAGTCAGATGTGTCCTGAGACGTTTTCACTTTCCTCCTCACTTTTTCCATGTGGTTCCAAGTGATCCTCCTTAAGTAATGGACTCATGAGAAAGAGGGGTGCAGACAGACAGGAGAGGGACATCGACGGTGATCCCAGCTACACTAAGTGGAAAAGGCTGTGGAAATGTTTTCAAAGTGATTGATTCCAAGGAAAGATGCTGGTGAGAAAGGAGGAAAAGCCATTTCCTGGGCCCATAGTCTGCATTGTGAGTCACACACATAGTTGCACAGGTCCCAGAGCCTTCACAGCACCTGCTATGGAGTAGCCCTCACTCCCTAAGACAGGCTCTCTGGCCCCTTAGCTCCTCTGCTTCTTAGGGGACCTTGGAGTCTTTCCACCCTGCCTGACTTCCTACTGAGAGACTTATGATTCCAGGATTTGAAAACCTCAAGCTCCTAGATCTTCAGAAATGACTAGCCAGTATTACCTGAGAGCTACAAGTGCTGAGCTCTTACATCATTGCTTCTAATCCCTTCCACAACCTTGAGGTGGGTTATTCTCTTTTCAAACAACTGAGGCAACTGAGGCAACTGAGGCAGTTAAGATCAATGAAAACAGCAGAGCCAGGAATCCAATCTAGGTCTCAGTTTCCACCCTGCTGTTTGCCTCTGTGTGACCAGAGATTCACCCACAGGCCAGCTCTGGCCCAGATTGTCCCTCTTTTTTCTTCCTCCAGGCTCCTGAGGGCTCAGCAGCAAGACAGGCGTGGGAGGGAGAAATCAACTTAAATCTTTTCTAGAGCAAGATGGAATATGAATCAATAAAACACTGCCTAGCTGAGAGAAAGTAGAGACATTCTTCATGAGGCCTGAGAAATGTGTTGGGGTTCATCTCCATGGGTTAAATAGTTCTAGGCATAAGACTATTTTTTTCTCTCAACTTTTCACTATGAAAAAAATTTCATACATAAGGAAGCTCAAAGAATACAGTAATAACCTATATACGCACAATGTACATTATATAATTAATATTTTGTCAAATTTGCTTTATCTGTTTTTCTAGACCATTTGAGTATAAGTTGCAGACTTCAAAACACTACACTCCTAAATACTTCAGCCTGTATCTCAGGAAGAAGGACATTCTCCTACATAACCAAAAGGCCATTATTACACCTAAGGAAAATTAACAATAATTTTCTAATATCTAATATCCAGTCCATACTTAAATTTCTACAGTTGTCCCAAAAATGTCTTCTATGGCTGTTTATTGTTTTTGTTTTTATTTTTTTTTAATTTCTTTTTTATTTTTTATTTTTAAATTTATTGGGGTGACAATTGTTAGTAAAATTACATAGATTTCAGGTGTACAATTCTGTATTACATCATCTATAAATCCCATTGTGTGTTCATCACCCAAGGTCACTTCTCCTTCCATCACCATATATTTGATCCCCCTTACCTTCATCTCCCACCCCCCACCCCCCACCCCCCTTACCTTCTGGTAACCACTAAACTATTGTCTGTGTCTATGAGTTTCTGTTTCTCATTTGTTTGTCTTGTTCTTTTGTTGTTTTTGGTTTATATACCACATATCAGTGAAATCACATGGTTCTCTGCTTTTTCTGTCTGACTTATTTCGCTCAGCATTACACTCTCAAGATCCATCCATGTTGTCACAAATGTTCCTATATCATCTTTTCTTACCGCCGAATAGTATTCCATTGTGTATATATACCACAACTTCTTTATCCATTCATCTATCGAAGGACATTTTGGTTGTTTCCATGTCTTGGCCACCGTAAACAAAGCTGCAATGAACATTGGAGCACACGTGTCTTTATCTCTAAATGTTTTCAGATTTTTGGGTAGATACACAGGAGAGGGATTGCTGGGTCATATGGCAATTGTATTCGTAATTTTTTTAGGAACCTCCACACTGGCTTCCATAATGGCTGCATCAGTCTGCATTCCCACCAACAGTGTATGAGGGTTCCTTTTTCTCTACAGCCTGTCGAACACTTGTTACTATTTGTCTTGTTGATAGCCATTCTGACTGGGGTGAGGTGATATCTCATTGTGGTTTTGATTTGCATTTCTCTGATGCTTAGTGATGTTGAGCATTTTTTCATATGTCTATTTGCCACTTGTATGTCCTCTTTGGAGAAATGTCTCTTCAGGTCCTCTGCCCAATTTTCAATTGGGTTGTTTGTTTTTTTGTTGTTGAGTTGCATGAGTTCCTTGTATATTCTGGATATTAGGCCCTTATCGGAGGCACTGTTTGCAAAAATCTTCTCCCATTCAGTTGGTGGCCTCTTTATTTTATCGATGGTTTCTTTTGTTGTGCAGAAGCTTTTAAGTTTCATATAGTCCCATTCATTTATTTTAGTTTTTACTTCCATTGCCTTTGGACTCAAATTCATAAATAGCTCTTTGAACCCAAGGTCCATAAGTTTAGTACCTGTGTTTTCTTCTATGCAGTTTATTGTCTCAGGTCTTATGCTTAAGTCTTTGATCCATTTTGAATTAACTTTGGTACACAAATAGCAGTCCAGTTTCATTCTTTTGCCCCTGGCTATCCAATTCTCCCAGCACCATTTATTGAAGAGGCTGTCTTTCCTCCATTGCATGTTTTCAGCTTCTTTGTCAAAAATTATCTGTCCATATTTATGTGGTTTTATTTCTGGGTTCTCAATTCTATTCCATTGGTCTATGTGTCTGTTTTTCTGCCAATACCATGTTGTTTTGATTATTGTAGCCTTGTAATACAAGCCAAAGTCAAGAAGTGTGATACCTCCATACCTCCATTATAGTTCTTTTTTCTTAAGATTGCTTTGGCTATTCGGGGTCTTTTGTGGTTCCAAACAAATCTGATGATTTTTTGTTCTATTTCTTTAAAAAATGCCATTGGGATTTTGATGGGGATTGCATTGAATCTGTATATTGCTTTGGGTAATATGGCCATTTTAACTATGTTGATTTTTCCAATCCATGAGCATGGAATGTCTTTCCATTTCTTTGTGTGTTCTTTAATTTCTTTCAAAAATGTCTTATAGTTTTCAGCATATAGGTCTTTCACATCCTTGGTTAAGTTTATTCCTAGGTATTTTATTCTTTTAGCTGCACTTGCAAAAGGAATTGATTTTTGTATTTCTTTTTCTGAGATTTCATTGTTAGTATATAGGAAGGCAATGGACTTTTGTACGTTGATTTTGTAGCCAGCGACTTTACTGTATTCGTTGATTGTTTCTAATAGCTTTTTGGTGGAGTCTTTAGGGTTTTCTATATATAGCATCATGTCATCTGCAAAGAGTGATAATTTAACTTCTTCATTCCCAATTTGGATGCCTTTTATTTCTTTCTCTTGCCTGATTGCTCTGGCAAGGACTTCCAACACTATGTTGAAAAGCAGAGGTGATAGGGGACAGCACTGTCGTGTTCCTGAATGTAGAGCAAATGGCTTCAGTTTTTCACCATTAATTATGAGATTAGCAGAGGGCTTGTCATATATGGCCTTTATTATGTTAAGGTATTTTCCTTCTATACCTATTTTATTAAGGGTTTTAATCATAAATGGATGTTGTATCTAATCAAATGTTTTTCTGCATCAATTGATATAATCATATGATTTTTGTCCTTTATTTTGTTTATATGATGTATCACATTGAAGGATTTGCGGATGTTGAACCATCCTCGTGCCCCGGGGATGAACCCCATTTGGTCGTGATGAATAATCTTTTTAATGCATTGTTGTATACGATTTGCTAGAATTTTATTTAGGATTTTTGCATCGGTATTCATCAGAGATATTGGTCTTTTGTGCTGTCCTTACCAGGTTTTGGTATCAGGGTAATGTTGGCCTCATAAAATGAGTTAGGGAGTACTGTCTCTTCTTCAAATTTTTGGAAGACTTTGAGCAGGATTGGTATTAGATCCTCTTTGAAGATTTGGTAGAATTCACTAGTGAAGCCATCTGGTCCTGGACTTTTGCTTTTGGGAAGGTTTTGGATGACTGATACAGTTTCGTTACTGGTGATTGGTCTGTTTAGATTTTCCAGTTCTTCATGGTTCAGCCTTGGAAGGCTATATGTTGCTAAGAACTTGTCCATTTCTTCTAGGTTATTGAATTTGGTGGCATATAGTCCTTCATAGTATTCTTGGATGATCCTTTGTATTTCTGTGGTGTCCGTGATAACTTCCCCTTTTTCATTTCTCATCTTGTTAATTAGTGTCTTCTCTCTTTTTATCTTAGTAAGTCTAGCCAAGGGTTTGTCAATTTTGTTAATCTTTTCAAAGAACCAGCTCTTTGTGACATTAATTTTTTCTATTGTCTTTTTGTTCTCTATTTCATTTAGTTCTGCTCTAATTTTTGTTATTTCCTTTCTTCTGCTGACCTTGGGTTTTACTTGTTTTTCCTTTTATAGTTCTTTAAGGTGTAACATGAGGTTATTTATTTGGGAGTTTTCTTGTTTCTTGAGATAGGCCTGTGATGAGATAAATTTCCCTCTTAAAACTGCTTTCGCTGCATCCCAAAAATTTTGGTAGGATGTATTTTCATTTGTTTCTATGTATCTTTTGATCTCTCCTCTAACTTCTTCTTTGACACAGTCCTTCTTTAAAAGTATGTTGTTTAATCTCCATGTATTTGTGTTTTTTCCGCTTTCTTTTTGCAATTGATATCCAATTTCAAAGCCTTGTGATCAGAGAATATGCTTGGTATGATTTCAATCTTCTTAAATTTGTAGAGACTGATTTTGTGTCCCAATATATGGTCTATCCTTGAGAATGTTCAATGTACAGTAGAAAAGAATGTATAGTCTGATGTTTTAGGATGAAGTGCTATACAAATGTCAATTATGTCCATTTCTTGTAATGTGTCATTTAGGGCTGCTATTTCGTTATTTATTTTCTGTTTGGATGATCTATCCATAGCTGTCAATGATGTATTCAATTCCCCTAGTACAATTGTGTTTTGGTCAATTTCTCCCTTTAGTTCTGTTATTAGTTGCTTGGTATATTTCGGTGCTCCCTGATTGGGGGCATAAATATTGATGACTGTTATGTCTTCTTGCTGTACAGTCCCCTTCACCATTATGAAATGTCCATTTTTGTCTCTTGTTATCTTTTTCACCTTGAAGTCTGTTTCATCTGATATCATTATGGCTACACCTGATTTTCTCTGGTTGCCATTTGCTTGGAGTTTCAATTTCCACCCTTTCACTTTGAGTCTATGCTTGTCCTTGTAGCTGAGATGTGTCTCTTGGAGACAGCATATGGTTGGGTTTAGTTTTTTGATCCAATCTGCTACTCTGTGCCTTTTTATTGGTGAGTTCAGTCCATTTACATTTAGGGTGATTATTGATATGTGAGGATTTCCTGTCATTCTATCTTTAGTTTTCTGGTAAGGCTGTGTCTCCATTGTTTCTTTGCCTTTTTGTTGTTGTCTATTATTTCTGTGTGGTGGTATTCTATGATGTTTCCCTCTGTTTCTTCTTTTATTACAGTATATATTTCTGTTCTGGATTTTTTTGGGGTGGTTACTCTTAAGTTTATGTAAAAGAAAGTCTGATATTTAGAGTATTCCATTTTCTTCAGCACGCTTACTTTCTCCATTCCCATATTCCGGTTCAGGCCTTTACTCTCCCCCCTTTTTGAGTTTTTGTTGCCACAAATTGTCCCTGTTGATGGTGGTCGAATAGCCTCCTTTAGTATTTCTTGTAGTGCAGGTCGTGTATTAGAAAATTCCCTCAGCTTCTGTATGTCTGTAAAGGTCTTTATTCCTCCTTCATATCTAAAGGATATCTTTGCTGGATATATTATTCTTGGCTCATGATTTCTCTCTTTCAATAGTTTGAATATTTGGTTCCACTCCCTCCTGGCTTGTAGAGTTTCTGCTGAAGAATCTGATGATAATCTAATGGGCTTTCCTTTGTAGGTTACTGTCTTCTTCTCCCTGGCTGCCTTGAGGATTCTTTCTTTGTCGTTGATTTTAGACAGCTTCAATACAATGTGCCTTGGAGAAGGCCTGTTGGGATTGAGGTAACTAGGTGTTCTATTTGCTCCTTGGATTCGAGGGTCCAGTTCTGTCCACAAGTTTGGGAGGTTCTCATCGACAATTTGTTTGAATACATTCTCTGTTCCCTCTCTCTGTCTTCTCCTTGTGGTATGCCCATTATTCTTATATTGCTCTTTCTGATGGAGTCAGAAAGTTCTTGTAGATAGGTGGGGCCAGAGGCGGGGTGAGTTGTGAGAGGTGGCCCAGAGCAATGGCGGCGACCACCACCACAGCAGGTCCTGCTTCTACAGCTCCCTCCCCTTTGCCGGAACTAGTTGGGCTGTGAATTTGTGTCTGTGGCCCACAGTTCTCAGAACAGCAAATATTCTGTTCTTTTGCTCTGACACTGCTACTGTTCCATTTCTAGCACCGGGCACGTGGGGGTGGGGTGAGGTCTGGGAGGGTAGGGAGGGGGAGGCTAGTCTCAGTGCCTAAGGCTCCGTTCTCTGCTCGGCAGTGATGGCTTAAACCACTGTTTTCAGCCTTCTTCCCTCAGTCTTTGCTCCGAGGTCGCTGCCGTGAGTGTTGGGTTCAACCGTGTTATATGCTGCCCCCTCAGCCCTGTGGAGCCCTAGCGGAGCCCTAGCAGTCCGAGTTCTTCCCTCTCCTGCAGCTGCGGTAGCTCCGGGAAGCAGCGAGCTCGGAGCACTGCGCTAGGTCTGTGTCCTGTGCCGGCGTGGCTCCGTCTTCGCACGTCTCCCTTCCCTCCTCCCCCGCTCGAGCGAATCTCCCACCTGTAGGTGATTTTCGTAGTGGGCCTCTTCATCTTGCCTGTCTGCTGTGCAGGGAGGCCTTTGTGGAGTTATTGTTGTTCGATTAGTTGTAAATTCCAGGGGAGCTTTACAGAGGCTCACCTCACGCTGCCATTTTTCCGGAAAACCCCAAGATTTTATTCTTTTTTATAGCTAAGTAATAATCCATTGTATAAATGTACCACAGTTTCTTTATTCAATCATCTATCGATGGGCATTTCAGTTGTTTCCATATCTTGGCTATTGTGAATAGCACTGCAATAAACATAGGGATGCATATATTTTTCATATTAGTGTTTTGGATTTCTTTGGATAGATACCCAAGAGTGGAATTTCTGGGTCATAAGGTAGTTCTATTTTCAATGTTTTGAAGTACTTCTGTACTATTTTCCATAGTGGCTGCACCAATCTGCAATCCTACCAACAGTGCACATCCTTGCCAACACTTGTTTGTTGATTTATTCATGATAGCCATTCTGACAGGAGTTAGGTGGTATCTCATTGTGGTTTTTATTTGTATTTCTCTAATGATTAGGGATGTTGTGCTTTTTTTCATGTGTCTGTTGGCCATTGTATAGTCTCTTTAGAGAAATGTCTCTTCATGTCCTCTGTTCATTTTTTAATAGGGTTGTTTGTTTTTTTGGTGTTGAGTTGTGTGAGTTCTTTTACAAATTTTGGATATTAACCCCTTATCAGATGTATCACTGGCAAATATCTTCTCTCAGTCAGTAGGATGCCTTTTTGCTTTACTGATGATTTCCTTTGCTGTGAAAAAACTTTTTAGTTTGATGTAGTTCCACATGTTTATTTTTTGTTTTGCTTCCCTTGCCCAAGGAGATATATTGGTAAAAAATATTACTAAGGGCAATGTCTGTGAATTTACTTCCAATATTTTCTTATAGGAGTTTTACAGTTTCAGGACTTACATTTAAGTCTTTAATCCATTTTGATTTTTTTTTCATGTGTCTGTCCATTTTTCCCAGCACCATTTATTAAATAGACTGTATTTACCACAGTGTAAATTCTTGCTTCCATTGTCATAAATTAAAAGACCATATAGGCATGGATTCATTTCTGGGCTCTGTATTCTGTTCTATTGATCTATGTATCTGTTTTTTTACCAATACCATTCTACAGCTGTTTTTTAATAGAAGACTCCAGAGGCAAACCATTGTGTTTTGTTGTTATGTCTGTTCAGTCTTATTCTATCTGAAATAGCCCCCCTACCTTTTATTGTCATGACATTTACTTTTTGAATGATTGAGTTGATGATCTTGGAGAATCCCACTTTTGGGGCTTGTCTGATTATTTCCTTATGGTACTATTTAACTTGCTGTATTTGTTGTATTTGCCATCAATTGGACATTAGATCCTGCGCTTGATTAGATTCAAGTCAAAGATTTTTGGTAAGAAAACATTTGAGGCAGCCTCCAACATGGCCCCCAATGATCTGGTCCTCTTGGTATTCACATTCTGATATAGTCCCCTCTCCTTGAGCAGGGGCTGGACTTCGTGACTCACTTCTAATAAATAGAATATAGCAGAAGCAATGGAATGTTACTTCTGAGATTAGATTATCAAAAAACTGTGGCTTCTGTGATGGGTTTTCTCTCTCATTTACTCTTAGATTGCACATCCTGGAGGAAGATAGATGCCATGACATAAGACAGCACTATGGAGGGGTCCATATAGCAAGGGACTGCGATCTGCCAACTACCATGTGAGTGGGCTTAGAAGCCGATCTCCCAACCCCACCCCACCCGACCAAGTCTTTAGGTGAGACCACAGCCTCACCTGATAGCTTGACTGCAGCTTCATGGGAGACCTTGAGCCAGAGGCCACCATTTAAACTGTGCCTGGATTCCTAACCCACAGAAACAGTGATGTAATAAATATTTATTGTTTTAGGACACTAATTTTTAGGGTATTTTGTCATGCATTTCTGTGGACTAAATTTTGTCTCCCTTCCTACAAAATTCATATGTTGAAGCTCTAACCCTAATGAGACTGTATCCTAACATAAGGTCATTAGGAGGTAATTAAGGTTAAATGAGGTCATAACGGCAAAACTGTGGCCTTATAAGAATAGGAAGAGGAGAGATCTCTCTCTTTCTCTGTCTTCCATGTGAAGATGGCAAGAAGGCAGCCATCTCCAAACCAGGAAGAGAGCTTTCACCAGAAACTGAAACAGCCAGCACCGTGATCTTGGACTCCCAACATCCAGAACTGTGAGAAATCAATTTCTATTATTTTTTAAACTACCTAGTCTGTGGTAATTTGTTACGGTAGCCTGAACATAATGATACATGCATCAATAGATAATTAATGCAACATAATAGGTTATGCTACCAACTTCATATTTCATCACATCAGATACACATAATGCCAGGTTGTGCCATTAATTTTCATTACTTGAGGAAAGTGACCCCTGCCAGATCTGGCC
Source organism: Rhinolophus sinicus (assembly GCF_057876585.1). Classification (NCBI taxonomy): domain Eukaryota; kingdom Metazoa; phylum Chordata; class Mammalia; order Chiroptera; family Rhinolophidae; genus Rhinolophus; species Rhinolophus sinicus. Next base: position 99,869,081 of record NC_142514.1, on the reverse strand, counting down.
ATTGAAGTTTCATTTTCCCTTTTCTATAATCAGCAAGTAATCTGTGGGGGCTATTTTGATCCCCTGGAATATCTTGTTCATTAACAACCTATCACCTGATACATTTAATATTTATTGATGCTCTTAGCCTGAGTCAGTTATTTATTTGAATATTTCAAAATGATGATTTCAAAAATTCTATAATTCTTTCTATATTCATTGGCTAATGTTCTTCCCAAAGAAGGGATTTTTCTCATCAACAGGAATGAACTACAAGTCCTCCTAAAAAGTCAGGGTAAATGCTTAATTTTTTCTTTTTAATTAGTAATTTCCTGAATAAAGAATTGGTTCAATAGTCACCTTCAATGGTGGTAAACGAGTCTCTCTCTCTCTCTCTCTCTCTCTCTCTCTCTCTCTCTCTCTCTCTCTCTCCATACAGTTATCTATCTATCTATCTATCAATCTATCATCACCATGATCTGATGAATATATATTTGTTCAATGTTTCACAATCACTGTACTCATTATTCTTTTCAATGCTCAGAATATCCCAGATTTTGCCTGTGCCAGCCATTCCAAGCTGGAGGAACTCAATTTTAAATTCCCGATCCCTAAGGAAAGGTCTCCCTCCAGCAGTCCACCCATCATTCTTAGAAATCTTTATTAGATACCATGGATGAGCAGGTGAGGTGAAGGGAAAGAATAGTGAGAAAGAACGGGGAGTGATTATTTAAGCAATTATTCTATTTAGTGAATGAGGTGTCCTGAAAAGAGCAAAGTAGAAATTGGGCATCCAGACCCCTGAGTAGTAATCCTAGTGGCCTTACCAGCTTGCTTGTGATGGGCTTCTCTGTGCCTCAGCATGCAAGTTTGCTGTAAGGCCTGGAAGAGATGCTCCATGCAGCAACAATGAAAGGTAGAACGTACGGTAGTCATGTAAGATGACATCCCTAGGGCCTGTGCCCCAGAAATCACATACCAACAAGAGAATAGGGAGGTGGAGAAGAAAGGCCAGGTGTCTGAAATGTCTTCCCCACAGCTGAGGGTTTAGTTGGGAGAAAGTGGTAAAAGTCTTAGTACTGCAGCATGGGAGAGAGAAAATAAATGGTCTGAGAAAGCTCCCAACCCCCTCCAAGGAGGTAGGAGATGGTAAATTCAGGTTCTTCTGAGCCATTCAAGCCTCTGGGACTCTTGGACTCCAGGCCTGCAGCCCATCTATACAGCCCAGCAGGTATGAAATGAACAAGAGTGCATCTGAATTGTGTAGAAGGAAAACTGTCTTTGATGTCCCCACAATCTCCAAAGCTTGTGTCATGCCCACACTCTGCTGTAATGGGCTGAACATAGCTGAGTTCTGAGCTCACATCCCAGGCCTCCCTCCTTCTGCCTGACTCTATTCCTACTTTTGACTTAAACTTTCTAAAAGGCAATGAGTAAGCTTAAAGATCTGATTGATGAAAACGATTGCTTACTCCTGAGCCTTCTGATATTAGCGCATTGCGAGAATGCTGTCTTAGCCTCCACTGAGAATAACAACATGACATTGGGCCCCATTTGGGAGGCATTGGAGGCTCTTTACACATAGTTGCTTCCATTGTTTACCTGCTTCTCAGGCTCAGCCTTCCCCCGCCCCCCCCTCCCCGCCCAGCAATCTCTCATCTCCATCCCTTTTGTTCTCCCCTTGGTACCGAATGTCAAGGTTCTCCAAAAGCCCATGGGTTAAAATGTTGGGGGCAAGCATTTCACATCTGTATTACAAAGATGATAAAGCTGCACCTCAGGGAAGTACTTTGTCCAGACCCCGTTGCCTCATGCCCACAGCAGAGCAGAGAATGGACAATGTGTGAAAACCAAAGAGAAACCCAAGAATGCAATAGAGATACTAGGTATTCTTACACAATAAGCTCTTCCCAGAATAGGGGCCCTCACCTGTGTGGGAGCTGTGTGTGTGTGCATGTATTTTGCCATGGATTGGCCTGTTTTTTCTGTCCCACAAATGTTCACAGCAATTGTTTACAACAATAGGCAGAAATCTCTGTAGGGAAGACAATTGTCACCCAGACCCCTCCTTGGCTCTCTCAGGTGATAGGGAATAGTATTTCCCTGCATTACACTCTCCATTTGAGCACACATATACACATGTCTATCCTCTCATAGGTGAACCCTGTTATGTCTACTTCTGTCTCTCATAACCACTATGTACACAGGAAGAAAACAGCCCACAACTTCCCTTTTGTCCTTTGCCAAGCTCTCACCTGGTCTGAGAAAATCAGGCTAACTTCTCAGATTGCCTCACACTTGCCAGGTACTGTGCTGTTGCATTTTAAGCAACTGATGCTCAGCTGTGGCAGTATCATCTCTCTTCCTCTCATCCTTCACCAGACACAAGGCAGGCACTCCTGTTGTCTATTCAGGTCAACAGACTTACTTTGATTTACCTACATTTATCCAGACTCTAACAGATGTCAGAAATATGAAAATGAATAAGGCAGGCCCCTTCCCTAAGGAGCTTAAAATATAATGTAGAACATATAGATCAGAGATATAGAATTAAGAATTCAGATATAAACCCTCACATTTACAGCAAATGATTTTCAGTAAGGGTGCCAAGACAATTCAATGGGTAAAGAATAGTCTTTCCAACAAATGGTACAGAAACAACTGGATATCCACAATGAATAAAGTTGGATTACTACCTCATACCCTGTATAAAAATTAGCCCCAAGTGAATCAAAAGCCTAAATGTAAGAGCTAAAACAATAAAAATCTTAGAGAAAATATAAGCATAAATCTTCATGACCTTGGATTAGACAATAGTTTCTTAGATAGCACAAGCAGCAAAAGAAAAAATAGGTAAGTTGAACATCATCAAAATTAAAAACTTTCGTGCTTCAAAGAACACCATCAAGAAAGTACAAAGACAATCCATGGAAAGGAAGAAAGTCTTTGCAAATCATATATCCAGTAATGGAACTGTATCTAGAATATATAAAGAGCTATTATAACTCAATAACAAAAAAGGTACTCTAATTTAAAAATGAATAAAGGATCTGAATAGACAGTTCTCCAAAGAAGATATACAAATGGCAAATAAGCACATAAAAAGATACTAAACATCATTAGTCATCAGAAAAATGCAAATCAAAACCACAATGAGATATAATTTCACACCCACTAGGGCAGCTATAATAAAAAGAACAGATAATATGAAGTATTGATAAGGATTTTGAAAAATTACAACACTCATGCATTGCTGGTGGGGATGTAAAATGGTGCAGCCACTTTGGAAAAGACTGTTAGTTTACCATGATTACCATATAATCCAGCAATTCCATTCCTAGGTATAAATGCAAGAGAAAGGAAAGCATATATCCAAAAACAACTCACACAGAAATGTTCATGGTAGTATTATTTACAATAATTAAAAGGTATAAAGAACCCAAATGTCCATCAACTGATGAATAGATAAATAAAATGTAATATATCCATATTATTCTGCAATGAAAAGAAATTAAGTGCTGATACATGCTATGACATTGATAAATCTTGAGAAGACTATGCTAAGTGAAAGAAACGAGTAAAAAAGGACTATATACTATATGATTCCATTTAAATGAAATGTCCGGGAGAGGCAAAACTATAGGATCATTAAATCTATAGAGATAAAAATACTACCCTTCGAGAATGAAGGGGAAATCAAGACATGCTCAGATGAGGGAAAACTAAAATAATTAGTCAATAGGCGACCTACTCTAAAAGAATGACTAAAGGAAGTTCTCTAAACAGAAAGAAAATGATAAAAGAAGGAATCATGGAGTATCAGGAAGGAAGGAAGACCACAATAAGCAAAAATATAAGTAGGCAGGGTAGGCTTCCTTTTCCTCTTGAGTTTTTAAAATTATGTTTTACGGTTGAAACAAAAATTTTAACATTGATGTGGTTCAACATGTATGTGGAAAAAATATTTAAAGCAATTGTATTTTAATGAGAGAAGATAAAATAATGTAAATCTACATTTACAGAACATTTCATCCAACAACATCAGGAAACATGTTTTTTTCAAGTGTCCACAGAACATATACCAAGATAGACCATATTCTAGGCCATAAGAGAAGGTTACAGATTAAACAGAACACAAGAGAAGTGAAATCATACAGAGTGTTTTCCAACTACAATGGAATCAAAATAGAACCCAACAACAGAAAGATAACACAAAACTTTTGGAACACACTTCTAAGTAATGGACAAGTCTCAAGACAAATTAAAAAAATACACTGAACTGAATGAAAATGAAAATACAACATATAAAAATTTGTGAGATGCAGCTACAGCAGTACTGAGAGGGAAATTGATAGCACTAAAATGCATACATTAGAAAAGAAGTAATGTTTCAAATCAATAATATAAGCTTGGGGCCGGCCCGGTGGCTCAGACAGTTGGAGCTCCGTACTCCGAACTCTGAGTGCTGCCAGTTCGATTCCCACATAGGCCAGTGGATCTCAACCAGAAGGTTGCCTGTTCAACTCCTCGAGTCCCACAAGGGGTGGTGGGCAGCGCCCCCTGCAACTAAGATTGAACATGGCACCTTGAGCTGAGCTGCTGCTGAGCTCCTGGATGGCTCAGTTTGTTGGAGCGTGTCCTCTCAACCACAAGGTTGCCAGTTCGACTCCCACAAGGGATGGTGGGCTGCGCCCCCTGCAACTAGCAATGGTAACTGGACCTGGAGCTGAGCTGCGCCCTCCACAACTAAGAGTGAAAGGAAAACAACTTGAAGCTGAATGGCACCTTCCACAACTAAGATTGCAAGGACAACAACTTGACTTGGAAAAAGTCCTGGAAGTACACACTGTTCCACAAAAAAAAAAAAAAAAAAAAAAAAAGAGTCCTGTTAAAATAATAATAATAATAAATACTAATCTAAGCACACACATCAAGAACCTAGAAAACGAAATGCAAAATAAACCTAAAGCAAGAAGAAGGAGGGGGGCAGCCAATTGGCTCACTTGGTTAGAGCACGAGCTCTGAACAACAGGGTTGCCAGTTTGATTCCCACATGGGCCAGTGATCTGTGCCCTCCACAACTAGATTGAAGACAATGAGTTGCCACTGAGCTTCCGGAGGGGCAGCTGGATAGCTCAGTTGGTTAGAGCGTGAGCTCTCAACAACAAGGTTGCCAGTTCAATTTCCTCCATGGGATGGTGGGCTGTGCCCCTGTAACTAAAGATAGAAAATGGTGACTGTACACCCTCTACAGCTAGATTGAAGGATTACTTGGAGCCGATGGGCCCTAGAAAACTCGCTGTTCTCCAATATTCCCCAATAATTTTTTTTTTAAAGGAGGAAATATTACAGATAGAAGCAAAAATCAATAACTTTGAAAAGAGAAAAAATAATAAAAATCAATGAAACAAAGAGCTTGTAATTTTGAAACGATCAATAAAATTAACAAACCTCTAGCAAGACTGCCCAAAAAAATTACCAATGTCAGTAATAAAACAAGAGATATTACTACAGTCCCCACAGACATCAAAAGGATAACAAAGAAGTACTATGAACAAGTCTACATACATACATTTGACAACTTAGACAGAATAGACCAACTCGTTGAAAAACATAAACAACCACTACTCACCCAAAATGAAGTAGAATTTCATTTGAATAGCCCTGTAACTACCAAGAAAATTGAATTCATGATTTTAAAACTCCTAAAAAATAAATCTCTAGGCCCAAGGGGCTTCACTGGAGAATTACACCAAGTTTAAAGAATTAACACAAATTCTATACAACCTCTTCCAGAAAATAGATAAAGAGGGAATATTTCCCTTTTTTTTTTTTTTTTTTTTTTTGAAGCTAGGATTACCCTGATACCAAAGCCAGACAAAAACAGCACACACACAAAAAAACAAAACAAAAAAAAAAAACAAAAAAAACTGCCGACCAATATCCCTCATGAATTTAGAAGTAAAAATCCTTAACAATGTTAATAAATAAAATTCAGCAATATTGAAAAGGAATTATGCCACAAATGAAGTGTATTCTAGACAGGCAAAACCAGTTCAATATTTGAATATTAATCAGTACAATCCAAGATATTAACAGATTGAGGAACAAAAATCAGGCGGTTCTATCAATCAATGCAGAAAAGGGATTTGATAAAATTCAATACTCATTAATGTAAAAAAAGTAGTCTCCACTTTGTCAGAGATGTCATCAAAATGGTGGAGTGAGGTGAGCCTCTGTAAATCTCCCCTGGAATTTACAACTAATCGAACAACAATAACTCCACAAAGGCCTCCCTGCACAGGAGACAGGCAAGACGAAGAGGCCCACTAGAAGAAAAATAAGCTGCAGTTGGAGAAAAAATAAAACATTCTACCAACAAATACTGGAAAACAAAAGAAAGAGTGCTTCCTATCAACCTGTTGCAGAAGCCACTCCTGTAGATGTCTAGGAAAAGAAATAGTAAACCAGTAATTGCCATGAATAACCAGGCAACAAGACGGCTCAGAAAGAAACTGAAAAATCTCCAGAAAAGGCACTTAAAGACACAGAAATATGTGACCTAAATGACATATTTAAGAGAATTCAAGATTGCAGTTCTGAAAAAACTCAACGAGATACAAGAAAACACAGATAGGCAGTTAAATGAACTCAGAAACACAATCAAAGAACAGCATGAGCATTTTACGAAAGAGATTGAAATCTTAAAAAAGAACCAAATAGAATTTCTGGAGATTAAGAACTCAATAGAAGAAATTAAGAATGAAATAACCAGCTTAGGTAGTAGAGTTGACCAGATGGAGGAAAGAATCAGTGACATTGAAGATAAAAACCTGAAAATTACACAGATGGAAGAAGAAAGAGACTTGAGACTTAAAAGAAATGAAAGAACTCTACAAGAACTTTCTGACTCCATCAAAAGAGCAATATAAGAATAATGGGCATACCAGAAGGAGAAAAAAGAGAGAAGGAAACAGAGAATGTATTCAAACAAATTGTTGATGAGAACTTCCCAAACTTTTGGACAGAACTGGACCCTCGAATCCAAGAAGCAAATAGAACACCTAGTTACTTCAATCCCAACAGGCTTTCTCCAAGGCACATTGTATGGAAGCTGATCAAAAATCAATGACGAAGAAAGAATCCTCAAGGCAGCCAGGGAAAAGAAGACAGTAACTTACAAAGGAAAGCCCATTAGATTATCATCAGATTCTTCGGCAGAAATCCTACAAGCCAGGAGGGAGTGGAAACAAATATTCAAACTATTGAAAGAGAGAAATCATGAGCCAAGAATAATATATCCAGCAAAGATATCCTTTAGATATGAAGGAGGAATAAAGACCTTTCCAGACATACAGAAGCTGAGGGAATTTTCTAATACATGACCTGCACTACAAGAAATACTAAAGGAGGTTATTCGACCACCATCAACAGGGACAATTTGTGGCAACCAAAACATAAAAAAGAGGAGAGTAAAGGCCTGAACCGGAATATGGGAATGGAGAAAGTAAGCGTGCTGAAGAAAACGGAATACTCCAAATATCAAACTTTCTTTTACATAAACTTAAGGGTAACCACTCAAAAAAAAAAATCCAGAAGTGAAACATATACTGTAATAAAAGAAGAAATAGAGGGAAACAGCATAGAATACCACCACTCAGAAATAATAGACAACAACAAAAAGGTAAAGAAACAATGAAGACATAGCCTTACCAGAAAACTAAAGATAGAATGATATCAATATCAATAATCACCCTAAATGTAAGTGGACTGAACTCACAAATTAAAAGGCACAGAGTAGAAGATTGGATTAAAAAATTAAACCCAACCATATGGTGTCTCCAACAGACACATCTCAGCTACAAGGACAAGCATAGACTCAAAGTGAAAGGGTGGAAATTGACATTCCAAGCAAATGGTACACAGCGAAAATCAGGTGTAGCCATAATGATATCAGATGAAACAGACTTCAAGGTGAAAAAGATAACAAGAGACAAAGATGGACATTTCATAATGGTGAAGGGGACTGTACAACAAGAAGACATAACAGTCATCAATATTTATGCCTCCAATCACGGAGCACCGAAATATACCAAGCAACTACTAACAGAACTAAAGGGAGAAATTGACCAAAACACAATTATACTAGGGGACCTAAATACATCATTGACAGCTAGGATAGATCATCCAAACAGAAAATAAATAATGAAATAGCAGCCCTAAATGACATATTAGATGAAATGGACATAATTGATATATATAGAGCACTTCAGCCTAAAACATCAGACTATACTTTTTTTTCTAGTGTACATGGAACATTCTCAAGGATAGACCATACATTAGGAAATAAAATCAGCCTCAGCAAATTTAAGAAGACTGAAATCATACTAAACATATTCTCTGATCACAAGGCTTCAAAATTGGATATCAACTGCAAAAAGAAAGCAGAAAAACACAAATACATGGAGATTAAACAACATACTTTCAAAGAACGACTGGATCAAAGAAGAAGTTAGAGGAGAGATCAAAAGATACATAGAAACAAATGAAAATGAAAATACATCCTACCAAAATTTTTGGGATGCAGCGAAAGCAGTTTTAAGAGGGAAATTTATCTCATCGCAGGCCTATCTCAAGAAACAAGAAAACTCCCAAATAAATAACCTCATGTTACACCTTAAAGAACTAGAGAAAGAAGATCAAATGAAAACCAAGATCAGCAGAAGAAAGGAAATAACAAAAATTAGAGCAGAACTAAATGAAATAGAGAACAAAAAGACAATAGAAAAAATTAATGTCACAAAGAGCTGGTTCTTTGAAAATATTAACAAAATTGACAAACCCTTTGCTAGACTCACAAAGACAAAAAAAAAGAGAAAAGACACTAATTAACAAGATGAGAAACGAAAAAGGGGAAGTTATCACGGACACCACAGAAATACAAAGGATCATCCAAGAATATTATGAAGGACTATATGCCACCAAAATCAATAACCTAGAAGAAATGGACAAGTTCTTAGAAACATATAGCCTTCCAAGGCAGAACCATGAAGAACTGAAAAATCTAAAGAGACCAATCACCAGTAACGAAACTGAATCAGTCATCCAAAACCTTCCCAAAAGCAAAAGTCCAGGACCAGATGGCTTCACTAGTGAATTCTACCAAATCTTCAAAGAGGATCTAATACCAATCCTGCTGAAATTTCCAAAAATTTGAAGAAGAGACAGTACTCCCTAACTCATTTTATGAGGCCAACATTACCCTGCTACCAAAACCTGGTAAGGAAAACACAAAAAAAAAGAGAACTACAGACCAATATCTCTGATAAATACCGATGTAAATATCCTAAATAAAATTCTAGCAAATTGAATACAACAATGCATTAAAAAGATTATTCATCACGACAAAGTGGGGTTCATCCCCAGGGCACAAGGATGATTCAACATCCGCAAATCCATCAATGTGATATATCACATAAGCAAAATAAAGGACAAGAATCATATGATTATATCAATTGATGGAGAAAAAGCATTTGACAAGATACAACATACATTTATGATTAAAATACTTAATAAAATATGTATAGAAGGAAAATACCTTAACATAATAAAGGCCATATATGACAAGCCCTCAGCTAATCTCATAATTAATGGTGAAAAACTGAAGCCATTTGCTCTACATTCAGGAACATGACAGTGCTGTCCCCTATCACCTCTGCTTTTCAACATAGTGTTGGAAGTCCTTGCCAGAGCAATCAGGCAAGAGAAAGAAATAAAAGGCATCCAAATTGGGAATGAAGAAGTTAAATTGTCACTCTTTGCAGATGACATCATGCTATATATAGAAAACCCTAAAGACTCCACCAAAAAGCTATTAGAAACAATCAAAGAATACAGTAAAGTTGCTGGCTACAAAACAATGTAAAAAAGTCCATTGCTTTCCTATATACTAACAATGAAATCTCAGAAAAAGAAATGCAAAAAACAATTCCTTTTGCAATTGCAGCAAAAAGAATAAAATACCTAGGAATAGACTTAACCAAGGATGTGAAAGACCTATGTGCTGAAAACTATAAGACATTTTTGAAAGAAATTGAAGAACACACAAAGAAATGGAAAGACATTCGTGCTCATGGATTGGAAGAATCAACATAGTTAAAATGGCCATATTACCCAAAGCAATATACAGATTCAATGCAATCCCCATCAAAATCCCAATGGCATATTTTAAAGAAATAGAACAAAAAATCATCAGATTTGTTTGGAACCACAAAAGTCCCCGAATAGTCAAAGCAATCTTAAGAAAAAAGAACTATAATGGAGGTATCACACTTCCTGACTTTGGCTTGTACTACAGGGCTACAATAATCAAAACAGCATGGTATTGGCAGAAAACAGACACATAGACCAATGGAATAGAATTGAGAACCCAGAAATAAAACCACATAAATGTGGACAGATAATTTTGACAAAGAAGCTAAAAACACACAATGGAGGAAAGACAGCCTCTTCAATAAATGGTGCTGGCAGAATTGGATAACCACATGTGAAAGAATGAAACTGGACTGCTATCTGTCACCATGTACCAAAGTTAATTCAAAATGGATCAAAGACTTAAGCATAAGATCTGACACAATAAACTGCATAGAAGAAAACATAGGTACTAAACTCATGGACCTTGGGTTCAAAGAGCATTTTATGAATTTAACTCAAAGGCAATGAAAGTAAAAGCTAAAATAAACGAATGGGACTATATAAAACTTAAAAGCTTCTGCATAGCAAAAGAAACCATCAATAAAATAAAGAGGCCACCAACTGAATGGGAGAAGATTTTTGCAAACAGTGCCTCCGATAAGGGGCTAATATCGAAAATATACAAGGAACTCATGCAACTCAACACCAAAAAAACAAACAACCCAATTGAAAAATGGGCAGAGGACCTGAAGAGACATTTCTCCAAAGAGGACATACAAATGGCAAATAGACTATGAAAAAATGCTCAACATCACTAAGCATCAGAGAAATGCAAATCAAAATCACAATGAGACATCACCTCACCCCAGTCAGAATGGCTATCATCAACAATACAAATAGTAACAAGTGTTGGAGAGGCTGTGGAGAAAAAGGAACTCTCATATACTGTTGGTGGGAATGCAGACTGGTGCGGCTGTTATGGAAGGCAGTGTGGAGGTTCCTCAAAAAATTACGAATAGAATTACCATATGACCCAGCAATCCCTCTCCTGTGTATCTACCCAAAGAATCAGAAAACATTTATGCATAAAGACACGTGTGCTCCAATGTTCACTGCAGCTTTGTTTACGGTGGCCAAGACATGGAAACAACCAAAATGTTCTTCGATAGATGAATGGATAAAGAAGTAGTGGTATATATACACCATGGAATACTATTCGGCGGTAAGAAAAGATGATATAGGAACATTTGTGACAACATGGATGGATCTTGAGAGTGTAATGCTGAGCGAAATAAGTCAGACAGAAAAAGCAGAGAACCATGTGATTTCACTGATATGTGGTATATAAACCAAAAACAACAAAAGAACAAGACAAACAAATGAGAAACAGAAACTCATAGACACAGACAATAGTTTAGTGGTTACCAGAGGGTAAGGGGGGTGGGGGGCGGAAGATGAGGGTAAAGGGGGATCAAATATATGGTGATGGAAGGAGAACTGACTCTGGGTGGTGAACACACAATGGGATTTATAGATGATGTAATACAGAATTGTACACCAGAAATCTATGTAATTTTACTAACAATTGTCACCCCAATAAATTTTAAAAATAAATTAAAACAAAATATTTAATCCATTTATACACTGGCATTTTCTTCATGGCATTATCCCCATAAACTTGGACTAAACCTGTGCCTGATTTCACTTCCACTCTTGCAAAGTTTAACAAGAAATTTAATGTTTGTTCAATGCTCTAATTCAAGCTTAGATATTCTTGTGATCACACACAAAAAAATGAACAACAACAATAGTAATGAACGCCACTCAGCAAGACACTGCCACATGTCAACATGCACACAGTTGTGAGACACTGACATACCAAGGTTATGGAACCTTACTGAGCTGTCTGTACAGTGTTGCCAATGTAAATGCATGGTGACAAGATCGCAAATTTAATTGTCAGACCTCATAAGCCTCGATCCCCCTTTCTATCTCTGAACCTCTCATACATGTGGGGTCTCTGCCTCTCTATGTATGTGAGATTCCCATACATATTAAATTTGGTAATTTGCTTGTGTTAATCCACCTCATGTCTATTTGATTATGAGACCGAAAGAAATTTGAGGATAGAGGAAAGAGTCTTCCTCACCCACACACCATCTTAAGCTATAGATAAGGAAGAGGGGTTGGGAGCTTGAAGGGGAGGAGGTTAGTTTTGAGAAGGTGTCCAGTGAAAGTATGGTAAACAAGGGTTGTTTAGTAGTGTGTTTTGCAGATTTAAGTCAATGCCTTCTCCTTTGATAAGAGCTGTTTTAAGAGTCTCCTCTTTCTGCAATAGGAGAGGGAGATACTTCTACAAATGGAATTATCAGGGTAAATTTCCTTCACAAAAGGGAAACTTATGCTCTGTGTTATAGCTTTTTCTGCATTTGCTGTTCCTCAATGGCCTTCAGTCCAAGATAGCCCGTGTGCCATATTTTTGTCTAATGTATTCTGGTCTCCTTCAATAGTTAAACAGATACAATCTATTGTATACCTGCCCATTGTTTATCCATCAAGATAAACAAGACCTAGTCCTCAAGGCTTTGACAGCACCATTTTTCATACATTGTTCATCCTGACATTACCTGGTAACTGGAATTTCAGTCCTCATTAGCTTATTGGCTTTATCCAGAGGTAAAGCAAATTCCTTATAAGACAGTAGGTGGTCTTTCAAATGGGAGGAAGGCACCCACTAGTTAAGCTCCCACCCTCCCCAAAGAACTGGGAGAGACAGGCACTATCTCTTTTGATGAGTACATTTCAAAAAGGTGGTTCCCAGTCCTTGAGGAAACAGTTGTGAGGCTGGCAAAATACTTACTTAGTCATTAAAAAAAATTTTGTACAATTGGAAAAGACAGAGAAAGAAATTCTGAAAGAAAAGGGAGAGGGGGAAGACACCACTTCTCATCTCTTCAACAGGGTGAATTAAGCTATGCCTCTTATTTTAATTTATATTTACCCTTCCAAGACCAACAGGCTCAAAAGTAGCTAGGTCCTCATGGGAAAAGCACTGATCTCACATCAAACCTGTTCGAATCTCACTCTTCCTTGTGCTGGATAAGTAAGTCAACTCTCCTCTCTGACTTGGTTCCTCACCATTGAAATGTGGATTATAATTGCTACCTCATAAGATCATGATAAATAAATGAGGTAATATTTTAAAGTCACCTAGAACACAGAGGGCACTTTGAAATGTTAATCTTTGAAATTAAAATGTACAATATCATGATGGTTGGAAGGGTAGGATAAAGAATATTTCACCAAATTCTAAAACACAGCAACTGGAGGATTCCTTTAACAGCAGCATGATATGGTTATGCGGCAGATCAGAGGGGAACACTCCTCCCAGCTGCTGGAAATACATTAAAGTAGCTCATTTTCCTAAGAGGTGTCTGAAAATATAAGTAGGTTAGGGAAGGGTTTAGGTTGCTTGTGAATGCTATCTGTAAACAGGCTGTCAGGGAAGTAGAAGGTGTTGGGGCAAGACCATAACTCTGAGGTTGACAGCTTTCAAGGTAAAGCCTTTCCGATGAAGTCGTCTTGGTGACACTGTCACAGGCAGTCTCTATCACAGGTTTGGACTTAGGGGATAATCCTGCTATTTCTGTGCTCTACATCCCACAGGTCCGCCAAGCCCCCCAGGATGACAGGCTGAATTTGCAGTAGTACCATCTTTACTACTTCCTTGCCAAAAAGCAGCATCGTTCAGCCTCCCACCCCACCACCAGACACCTGCCCACCTGTGCTCAAGATGGGGGAAGGAGGGAATAGAGAGCCACAGTGACCAAATTACATGCCCCTCTGCTCTCTTCAGCCCCCACTGCCACCCCCTGCATCTGTGGGGGCTGCCTTGCTGTTGCCTCAACAACAGGATTCCAGGGAGGCAGGTCTCATCCTGAGTAGCTGCTAGTGGTGCCCTCATGTGTTCTTAAGATTTCTCTGTGCTTCCTAACGCCAGATGGCACAGCCCCCACCCCCACCCTCCACAACCACCACTGGGGCTACTGAAGGTAGAAGGAGAGATGTCCTGTAGTGAAACTGCACTTTTTTGAGTTTTGAGTAGTTGAGGCCGGGAGAGGTTGAGAAGAGCAATAGACCATGGTGGCCTGAGCTTTCTGGGCTCTTCCCAGCTTGCTTTTCCCACCTTAAATGGCACCTGAGGAGAATCTGGAGGCTGAAAGGAGTAGAGCTCCCTCCTGCCTCTCCTATCTTCTCACTACCCTTACCGCCTGTCTTCTGCCAGAGTCATGAAGTGACTAGCATAGGGCCAGCCAAACACATGGGTGGTAAAATCTGATGCAAAGGAGGGCGGTGGAGAAAGAGACCAGCCAGAGTGACAACAGGAAGTCGATTTTCACAGCAGGGGTGGCTGGGGCTGGTGGGGGTGGAGTGAGGGGTGATGGGGGGAATGGAGTAGACGGCAGGCTCAAGGCAGGGTGATGGGGGTGACAGGGCCCTTAGGGAGGGCTAGATCAGAGCTAAGCCTGGCCCTGAAGTATGATTGAACAGCTCGAAGGGATTGAAGCCAGAGACAAAGGATTTGCTGGAGCCAAGAGCCCTGATGGAGCATGGTGGCCGCTTTGAGGCGGGGGCGGAGGGGGTTGATTTAACACTTTGGAAGGCAGGACCGGTGCTTCCGGACAGAACTGCGGACTGAGCTCATCCATCCCGGCCTGCCGAAGGCACAGTGACTGAGGAGGCAGGCTGAGGAAGGGGTAGCAGCTGCGCGGAGGAGAGCAGAGCTGGCTGGAAAACGCAGCCGCAAACACATTTCACCCGCAACACGCAAACAAATTCCAGGGCAGCTTTTCTCCTGGAAAAGAAAGCGTGGTTCGAACATACTGAATTCGCTGAAATAAATAGCTAATTAGTTCCAGATCACATCAGAAACTCAGATAGTAAGCAGGTGCAGGGTGGTGGGCCAGCAACCTCCTCCCGCCTCTGCTGGACCTAGCCTTCTCCAGGGTGCAGGGCGCCCTGGGATCTGCCGGAAAGGGAGTCCCAAAGCAGAAGTCTCAGAGAGCAGCTTGCCCTGACTCTGCTCCTTAGCTGTCTGGACGGCCTTATGACTATCACTGAGAGACCTGGTGGCATGAGGGAAAGAACAAGGCATGTGGAAACAACACATGAGAGATTTCATTCAGTCCAGTCTCTGTCTCTGTCACCTTAAACACCCTGATTGATTTCTCTAAGTGTCAGTTTTCTCAACTAAAAGAGATAAAACAAATGCCTGCCCCGAGTGCTCCCAGGGATTTTTCAGGAGTCAAATGACAAATGAGAAACAAAAACTCATAGACACAGACAATAGATTAGTGGTTACCAGAGGGTAAGGGGGGTGGGGGGTGGGAGATGAAGGTAAGGGGATCAAATATATGGTGATGGAAGGAGAACTGACTCTGGGTGGTGAACACACAATGGGATTTATAGATGATGTAATACAGAATTGTACACCTGAAATCTATGTAATTTTACTAACAATTGTCACCGCAATAAATTAAAAAAAAAAAAAAAAAGAATCAAATGGGAAAAGGTTATGTCACAAACCCTGGCCATTGTTATCCATTAGACACTAACTTCCACGAGGGAAGAAGGTCTCTTTTGCTTGCTTTTGTATCCCCTGCATTTAACATAATGACAGGTACAGTATTTGTTGAATGTTGTTGAAGGTGGACTATTCACTACTCCAGTCATTTACAAATGGACTGAACCCAAGAAAGTTGGGGGGTCCAACCTAGGGCTATTTGGTTGCGACACTGCCCCAAAGCCATCCCCAAATGATGTTTGGATTGGTCATCGTTTTGAATTAGCCATAGCTCTGTTGTCCTGAAAGACAGAGGATGGGGAGTTATTTAAAATTTGGTAGAGAGGGGTGGGCCATGAACTAGATTTCCCCTCCATGGTCCAAGAGCCTCATGTCAGGAGCAGTGCTGGGCTCCTGCCCCAGGAACTCTCTGTCTCCAGTCCCTCTTCAACTTTCTGATTCAGAAGCAGAGATGGGGAGGGACAGGGTCACTTTATGACCTTCATGTGCTATTCAGTCTGATATCTGGAGGTCACACAATGTATCAATCATCTTAAGCTGCATACACATTCCACACTAATTGTAATTTAGATATAACTAGGAGTTTAGTGACAGTTAACTAGTTGATATGTTTTATAGACATAATCAAACATCTATTAATTTTGACTTCACAGTTTTCTTTTGGCATCAATTCTTTGTCAGGTATCAAACACTTATGGAGGTCCTTACGAAGTTCAGAGGACTCAGGCACCAAAATAGGAGGGGCAGTCATGGTGTCAGGACACTATGCTCTCCTAGAGAAGGAAGAAGCAGCATGGTCTGTGGCTTCAGCAGTTTCCCAGGAAATAGAAGACATACATCTGTGTCCAGAAATGGTCACTATATAAGGTCAATTAAGTCCATGAACTCATCCTAGAAAGAGTACTATATACCTCATTGCTGAATATCACTATGGTCACCTTCGAAATACTCGCCTTGGGAAGCTATGCACTGATGCCAGTGCCTAGTCCACCCCTCAAAGCAATTTTGGAACTCTTTTTCTGGAATGTCCAACAGAGCTCTTGTCGTATTACCCTTGATGTCCTGAATGTCATCAAAATGTCTTCCTTTGATTATTTCCTTTATCTTCAGGTAAAGAAAGAAGCCACTGGAGGCCAGATCAGGTGAGTAGAGGTTGTTCCAATACAGTTATTTGTTTACTGGCTAAAAACTCCCTCACAGACGGTGCCGTGTGAGCTGGTGCATTGTCGTGATGCAAGAGCCATGAATTGTTGGTGAAAAGTTCAGGTCGTCTAACTTTTTCATGCAGCCTTTTCAGCACTTCCAAATAGTAAACTTGGTTAACTGTTTGTCCAGTTGGTAAAATTTATAATGAATAATCCCTGAGATCAAAAAAAGGTTAGCAACATCATTGCAACAAGTTCCCAAACTTAATTATCCGACCTTATATGCTGTGATCTTGGGTAAGCTGTGTGACTTGTCTGGGTTGCAACTTGGAAGCCCTTGGAATAGGGCTTGAGAAACAGGGATGGAGGCTACAGGGCAGAGGATGGTAACCAAGCTTTCTCTCCCCCAAATCAGAACACGTGGCTGAGAGCATGCATGGGGGGCCCAGGGCAAGGTGATCTGGATACCTGAAAGCTGAGCTGAGGGTATACTTGTTTCTCTTTGGGAGGCAGAGATCCTTGCCAAGTGGGACGAGCTAGCCCTCCTCTGCCTTGCCGTTCCTGCAGATGAAGAAGAGGCTCAGTCAGACCCCAGCCTCAGTACATCAGTGTTTGCCCCTCTCCTTATAGGTCAGTAAAAACAGCACCAAGAAGAGAGTCCTTGCTTCACAGTGGCTTATCCTGAGCACTTTGGGGAGAGAAAGGGGAAGGAATAACAAAAGACAACATTTAATCAAAACTCATTGTGAACCAGGCTGTGCTCTAAGCATTTTATGTATATTAACATGTTTAATTCTCACAACAACCATAGGATGTACGTACTATTATTATCCCCATTTTACAAATGAGGAAACTGAGGCACAAGATGAGAAGTAACTTGCTCAGGATCATGCAGCTATAAAAACAGCACTATTTCTGCTTTCATGGAGTTCACAGTTTAAGCAATGCGTAAGAGTGAATTGAGCACCTAGTATGTACCCAGCTCTATACTAGGTACTAGGAGATAAGAAAAAAGGCAAGATATTGATCCTGCCTTTCAAGGAGTCTAATTGGGAAAGTAAGACAACCAGTCCCTAAATTCCATGAGGTAGGGACACATCTGTCTGATTATTTCCCCATCTCTAATGCTGGCATGATACCTGTAATAAATATTTCTTGAATGATTTATTGGAACAAATATATGTGTTAATTTCATATTGCTGCTGTAACAAATTATTATAAATCAAAGGATTTAAAACAACACGAAGTTCAGAGGACCCAGGCACCCAAACAGTTTAATCATCTTATAATTCTGGAGGTTAGACGTCCAAAATGGGTCTCACCAAACTAAAATCAAGATATCGGCCGAGCTGCATTTCTTCTGCAGGCTCTAGGGGAACATTTGCCTCCTTCTGCACCTTAAAGAAGCTGCCTACATTCCTTGGCTTGTGGCCCCTTCCTCCATCGCCAAAGCCAGCAACATAGCATCTTCAAATCTCTCTCTGACTCTGACCCTAACTCTCCTGATTCACACTTTCATTTATAAGGACCCTCGTGATGATATTGGGCCAATTTAGATAATCCATAATAATCTTTCCATCTCATCAGCTGGTTAGCAAATTTAATTCCATCTGCAGCCTTCATTCCCCTTGCAATGCAATATAACATATACATAGGTTCTGGCATTTAGAATATAGACATCTTGGGAAGGGGGCATTTTCTGTTTACCATCATAGGGTTATAAATGTGGCAAGTTAACTCCTCTGACCCTTAGTCTTTTCCTTTAAATTAGGAATAATTTTATTTTTCCAAATGTTCCAACAGATCAGAAATATCAGTGTTACACATAATATGCCCATCTTCTTCAGTCTTTATCTCTGGTCCTTCATCAAGTCCTGTCCATTTTACCTCTCAAATGACTCCCAAGTCTTTCTCTCCATTTCTGTTAACAAGTCCCAGATCATCCTTTAATAGCCGCATACCTGGTCAACTGAAGTGACCTGTCAACCTGTCTCCCAGGGTCTATTCCAGCCTTCCTTAACCTTTTCCACGACTGACAAGGCCACCTCTCCAACACAGTCTCATACTATCTCTCTCACTCACAGAATCCCAGGCACTCTGGCCTTAATGGGTGTGTTCCTCAAACTAATCTCATTTCTTCCTCTGAGCCATTGCTCTTGCTGTTTTGTTGCTTGGAACCTTCTTATCCTGGCTCTACACATGGCTGGTTTTTTCTCTTCCTTCAAGTTTACTTCAATGGTTACCACATCAGAGGGGCCTTCCCCAAACACACTTTCTATGACCCTGATCAGTCATTTTCTATAGTTATTACCCTGTTTTATGTCAGTCTGGGCACATAGGTCCTGGGAAGGCTGGGGCTCTGGCAATAAAATGTCTTCTTTCTGATACAAAATGTGTGTGGTTTTTTTTTCATATCACAACCAATTCTTCAATTCTCTGACACCAACTAGGTGTCCTACAATTCAATCCTGTCCTGACACTAGCTACCCAGAGTTAGCGTCACACCCCACAGGTTTAAGGGCTCAGTCCCACAAAACTGCCCCACTTCAGATTCTAGTAGTAGGTACCCACACTTTTGACTGGCCAACTGTAATTTAGGGGTTCTCACAACCTCCTCTCAGGTACAATAATTCCACAGAGCAACTCACAGAACTCAGAAAAGCACTTTATTTATGTTTACCAGTTCATTATAAAGGATACAACTGAGGAACAGCCGAATGAGAGCTGCATAGAACAAGGTATGGGGGGCATGGGGGCAGAGCTTCCATGCCTCTCCAGTGCCACCTTCCCAGCACATCAGTGTGGTCGCCAACCCAACAGCTCTCTATGCCCAATGAGTTCAGTGTCTTGTGGAGGTTTTATTACATACACTAGATTGATTAAATCACCATCCATTAGTGAATGAAGTCAATCTACAGCCTCTCTCCCCTCTCTGGAAGTCATCAGGATGGGAGTGAAAGAACTAATCTGCTAATCATGGTTTAGTCTTTCTGGCAACAAGCCCCTATTCTGAAGCTATCTAGTTTTCCTACCCCACCCCACCCAACTGGAGTCATCCAATTAGAACACAAAAGACACTCATCGCTCAGGAGATTCCAAAGGTTTTAGGAGCTCTTTGCCAGGAACCAGTGGCAAAGACCAAATGTGTATTTTTTCTTATACCACAGGCAACTTGCTATATTACTCAGTAGTCCTTAGAGGGAGGAATAAGTATGGGCTGAACTAGAGTTTCTCAAAGATCCCTCCTTGTTGTCATGTAGCAACCTACCCGTCTGTCCCCTCGTACCTACCCCTAAGGAAAGGAGAGTCTGTGAGACTAATCCTTTCAGGGACTTCACTTCACCTTTATGTTTACAGCTTATGTCTCCCTGTTTGGCCCCAGGGGATGGCTGGTCAGCCAATGATGGGTAAGATTCCCCATGGGGGAACTACCTAAGCCAGGCACAGCCACGTGGAGACCAACAGGAGAACCCACAGGGTTGATAGAGTTGGGCATAGACCCTCACCTTCCCCCAGCTAAAGAGAGCTTCTGCCTTTGTGTCTGCATTCCTTCCCACAACCTGCTTGGGAAGAGATTCAATGATGTGTTAACATCAGTTCTCCATCTATTCATATCAGTAAGTTTCAGCATAAAGATTTCGTTCCTTAGGAAGGTACGTCCTGAGACTTACGGTTCCGGCTGCTTGCAGGCAAGGGTGATTAGCTCGAATCAGTTTCCTAGTATCGTGTATGAAATTCACAGACCACGGAGAAAACAATGCTACTTCCTTGTATGTGAATCAATAAAAGCCACAAGGTGGCCCGATTCGGGGCTCTCAGTCCTTTGAGGTCGTGAGACCCTTGGCCCCCTGTTTCATAACTTTCTTGATTTCGGTTTCTTTCTTAACCCTTAGCTGCCCCTTCTCGTTTGCTCAGTGCCTGTGTTGCACTGGACGCAACACCTCCCAATGGACATCTGTGAGTCACCCAGCAGAGCCTGGGTTCCTTTGTGTGGGATGGTTTCTAGGTCAGCGCCATCCTGCACATCACCTTCATAATCAAGCCCTAAGAGAAAGACCTGGAGAGACAAAAAGTTGAACAAAGATCCTCTCTCATGTCCTTTAAGCTCCTTCATCGAGGATCTCCTCCATTTCCCAGGCTGAATCTTTGTGTATGGGGAGCAGGACACAGGCCTTCTTTGGTAATTAAGAGTCCTAATCCCCATTTTTCCAAGAGCTCACTTGGCTTAGGCTTGATCAATTTATGATGAAGACTTCTTTTCCTCCCCCTCCTACCCAAACATGCAAACATCTCATCTCTCCAGAGGGCAAAGAAGCTATAACAAGTTTCTCAGGTGTGTAGACAGAGAGATGAAAACAAACTCTGCCCTAGGTGATTTTCTTCTCTGGATTATAAACCAATGTAGTTTCTGAGTGAAATCAGATCCATTCTGATTCATTTCACACTGGGAAAGGTTTTGTGCATAAGAGAGATGGAGATCCCAGAGGCCCCTTTTAGTTGATTTAACAATTCCCTTTCAAGCTTCTATTCTTTCATTTGGAAGCAGAAGTTGCTTGTTCCCCAAGCACACACATATGCCAGGCACATGTGCACATAACCCACTGGTTTCAAATTTTGTATTTCTCCAAGCCCTGAAGACTGAAATATCCCCATGAACCAAGAGTTAGGGGACAATTTCCCCATCTTCTCCATTTAGCATCTGCTGGGAAATGCCTGAAAAGGAGTCCAGGGAAAATCTACAAGAACCAGGAGGAAGGAGGCAAAGTGCTCCTCCTGCCCAAGAAAGCTGGCATTCCTGCAATGTCTAGTTCAGAAGGACCGCTGTGGCTCCAGACCCACTTCTCAAGTCTGAGTTTAATTTCGGTTTTGGTGGGAGGCCCCTGAGCTAAGAATAAAGACCCACAAGGTATGGGATAGCCGTGAGACAGGTCACTGGGCAGGACCTCATCCGTTCTCTGGGCAGGACTTTAAAAAGGCATCTAGGACAACCCTTCATCCCAATGCCAGACACAGCAGGAGGTAGATGGAGCAGAAATGGAGTATAAAGAGCTTAGCTGTGGCCCCAGCTCCCCTGTTGTGTGACCTTGGTCCAGTCACTTAACCACTGCACCTTGTTTCCTTGCCTGTACAATGAGTGTAATGAAATCTGATTACCTTACAGGAACAAAAGAGAGTGGATGTAAAGATAGTTTGTAAACTGCCAAGTCCTATGGAAAGGTGAAATATTAGGGGTACCTATCTTGGATGATGTTCGCAACATTCCTGTTTGTAAATGTTTTCAGGGCAAGGGGCACTCCAACAACAACTGCCATTGTCTCATAACTATTTGGGAAGTGCTTCCTAGCATTCACCTGAATTACTTTTGAAACAACTTATGTTTTATGTCATAAGTGGACCTAAGCATGTTTCACTGTGATGACCCAGCTGTGTTTACTGTCTGTGTGCATGCACTCCATGTGTGTCCCACTACAGGATTATGAGCTGGGCGAGGGTGAGGAAGCCATGATGCTGGGAAGTTCTGCCCTCTGAGGCCTGGGCCACACAGAGCTTTGAACAGCACAACACCTCCATTGCCCAGCAAGTCAGAGTGAAGTTGGACTGCTGGAAGGGTCTCTGTGCTTTCCTCATCAGAAGTAAAGGCATCTGAGCAGCTTTGTTTTTCAAATCAATGGGTGTAATAATCTACCCAGAATTTGAGTTTTGAAATGTGTCATTTTTATCTGTGAAATTTGCACCCACTGACCTCATAACCTTCCTGATAATGGGGGACTTTCTCACCTTCTACTTTCAATTTAATCTGCATCTGATGCTGGCCGATCTCAGGCTCACGTGCATCTTTTAGAGCCATTCCCTTCCACTTAGGAGTAAATGATAATCCCAGGGAGCCCTGCTGAGGGAATAGCACTCAGCCTGGTGGGGTGGCACTCCTTCTCTCTTGCTCTTTTAGGACACTGCCTAGCAAACACAGAGGCTCCAGTGTGCTGGGATTTGAAACCAGCCTCGGTCTGAACCCAATTTCAATCACACAACCCTGTCTGTGAGCATAAACACTGGTTTTTCTCTCCTAATGACTCCCTTAACTGAGCTGATGGCTGTCCTCTCTCAGGGACCTGTCAATAAGAGTGACAGAGAAAGATAACCCCTAGCCTCTGTGTCCCTCTGCCCCTCCTCCCCTCTGTCTTTCTGAAGCAGAAATGCCCAGATGGATGCATTCTTTGGATGTACCCAGAGCTAAATGAGAGGAGACACTAGTCTGAGAGACAGGAGTTGGGCTGCATGGTCTGCACAGGGCTCTCTCTCTCCTACCAGGTCCTTCTCAGTTCCATTAACTTTGCCCTGCATGCACTGTGTTAATGGGCTGGGAAGGACAGATCACCCTGCTTGCCTGCCGAGAGGAGGGGGATGCCATTTGTTGCCAACTTTAGCATTGATGTGGGTGATGGGGTGGAACAGGGCTCAGGACCCAGGCAGGCCCTGGCTTGTGAACTGGCCCCCCAATCATTACCTGACTTCAGGAAGAAGAAAACAGTTCTCACCCCACCCCAGAGTGACATGATGGGCATCTGTGATGCTGACGGAGCTGGAAGGAAAATTCCTCAGGTCCACTTTCCCCTTCATTGATCCTCAGAGCCCTCCCTCAATACCAAGGGACACTCAATCATGTAAACTTCCTAAGTGCAGTAAAAGGGTCTGTGAATATGAATCCTTTTTATTTTAACTCTTCCATTTCTGCTATTGGATTTCATAATTCACTTATATGTTTGCTAAGCAGAAGAGGCTGCATGGTGAGGCTCCACTGAAGCAGATGGAGAAGCAGCTTGGCAAGGTTGAATGTCACAGGCCTGAGTAGTGCTGACACCCACCCTCATTGTCCCCATGCTGGACTTTGTTTGCAACCTCCTGAGTTGGAGAGTTCTTCTTGTCATGCTTCATCATGCCATCTCTCAGGATGGAACTTGACACAATCTTATCAACTGAGGCAGATGGTATACTGGGAGACAGGAGCCCAGAGCAGAACTAGATGGGGCTTAGCAAAGACTGTCTCCTATATAGAACCACATGACCTAGACATGAAGGTGGGTACCTGATAAGGGCAATCAATTCATAGGCTGACCAGGGTCCCATGAAATGCCAGACACATAAAGCAATAAGCTAAACTAATAAGGGTCTCTCTCTATATATATATGGAAAAAAGAAAAGAATAAAGCCATTGGCATGGGAGTGAAAAGTACTATGAAGAAAATTAAGTCAAGGCAAGAAGGTGTATCATGACGGGGTGCTATTTTTATGGGGGGGGAATGGTCAAGGAAGGTCTCTTAGGAAGAGGTATAGGAGTCAAGTACCCCATTTCTTACCTCCCTACTTAGTGTATCAGTTCCTCTGGTGTCCAAAACAACAAGCCCTGAGCTAAGCACCTCCTATTAGGAGTAATGAGCAAAAGAGATGTCTATGAACCCCAGGGCCTGACTATCTCTGAGTTCAGAGACACGGGGGAACACTGAGAAAGTGAAGAGAAAGCCACTGCCTTCAGGGAGGTGGGGTGATTACACAAGAAAGGGCATAGGCATGTACACAGAAGCAGAGGAACAAATGCCAATTAGTGTGATGCAAAGTGACCATCTGTCAGGCAGTCTGCATGAGGGGAAGGGGCATCATTCGTCTCTATGATATTCTCCATACAAGTGCAATCTGAATGTCACAGGTTTCCCCAGCTGGGAAATAAAAAGGTATTTCCACTTACCTGAATGTCTAAATTTTGATGCGCCAGCTGTGTGGTGGAAGGAAGTCCAGTCTTTCAGGGGAGTCCCTGCTCCCATATATTCCTGCAATTCTTCTGGGAAGTCCCATGTGGACACAGAGCACCCTGGCCTTATTTTGCTCCCACTATCTAAGTTCCAGGCTCAACAGCATCCCTGAGGTATCACATCTAGTGCTCCATTCTATTACCAGTATTTTGCCACTGCCAAGCCTATTGCCACCGTGGTGAAGCCCAAAGTCAGTGACTATAGACGATGTCTGATTTTGCCACCACTGGCAAAACTGAAACTCGTTATGGTCATTCTTGAAAAGGGGAAATGCTCATAGCACAAGAGTAATACAAAGGTTGGTACTTAAAACGTTATCCAGTTAGTCAAACAACTCATCCACTCCCCTGGACAGGTTGCTGGGAAGGCCTCCACCATGGCCCCCATCCCTGATGGCCATGCCAGAGCTTTCACAATCCAGGACATGCACTGCTCCAATGAGCCCTACCACCTGTTTCTACTCCAAGAGCAGCTCTGAGTTTGCAAACAAGGAGAATGCTTCCTCTCACTCAGTCAAGGAATGTCACATAGCAAGGATTTCTGAGCAGGAGCAGCCACATGTTACAGATAAAGGGACACATATGCCCCCTTTATCTCAAGCCTCATCAAGGAGTTAGGTCACAAAGATGTGATGCATCAACACTCCCCTATGAAGGATGTAGCCTGTGATCTGCTCTGGCTTACTCTTCCAGCCATCTTTCTCACTCAAGTGAGTTCTTTTTGAGAGTCCCTGTCATTCTCCCATGTGATTGCTTTCCTTTGGGTCTCATCCATCCCACTGTTCAGTCCATCCCACCATCTATCAGACGTATTTGTGTCTGTGTCCCAGTAGTAGATGAGGTTTGTCCTTTAATCCCAGGAAGCTCCCTTGTCCTTATGTAAATCAGTGCATGCATGTTGGGCAAAGTAGTGACCAACAACTCCAATTATTAGGAATACCCAACACACCATTTTCTGGTCAAGATAGTGGAGTAGATAAATGCTGTTCTTGTCTCTTCTCATGACCACATCAAAATTACAACTAAACTCCAGAACAACCATCATTGAGAATGGCCTGAAGTCTAGTTGAACAGAAGTCCTACAACTAAGGACATACAGAAAAAGCCACCTTGTGACTGGTAGGAAGGGTGGAGATGCAGAATGAGCTGGTTCCATACCCGCATGTGGCAGTTAAAAATTGAGAGGGATATCTCAGCTGTGGAGGTCGCCCCTGAGGAATGAGGGGTCCCAGTCCCACACCAGGCTCCAAGCCCAAGGTTCCAGTCCTGGGAAAAGAACTCTCCACAACTTCTGGCTGTGAAAACCAGCAGAGATTGTGGCTGAGTGAAACAGAGAGCTGCTGGAGTCCTAGGGCTTGCACATGAACTTACTCACTGACAGACTCACTCACTCTGAGCTCCTGTGCTGGGGCAGCAACTCAAAAGATTCCAGGGACAAACAGGGAGGAACTGAGTTGTCTAGCTTCAGGGCAAGGGCTGGAGGGGCAGTTTTCTGCCAGACAGAAGTGCTAGCAGAATCCACTATTTCTTTTTTGAGACCTCACCCATCCTGGCATGCAGATGCAGATGGCTGCCATATCTGAGTCTCCATCAACCTGACTAACACCATTCGCCCCACACTGGTGATTGCCGCATCCAAATTGTGGACCCACCCAAGCCACTTCCAGTAGCTTTTCCATACAAACAGCCTGTCTTGGTTCATGCTACAGACTTTCCAAAAATCTCTTAAAGGTTCACAAACCCCAAACAAGCAGCATCTGGCCTCAGTGTGACCCATATCTCTTGCATAGCAGCCCAAGCCTGGCACTAGTGGCAGCCAGCCACAAATTATGGCTTTGCCTCTTGCAAGCACCTCCATGCCCAGTTCAGATGGCTGCCATCTGGGGATTGCTTTGTGGCTCATGCAGGTGGCCTGGGGCAGAGCACAGGCTGCAGCTGAACTTGGCGTACAGCGGGACCCCTCACAGGCAGCCCTGGGATCAACACACCTGGTGGCCAGCTTTGGACTAAGCCAGAGCACCACACAGCTGCCTCTGTGGGCAACACACCCAAAGGGCAGACGGCGCAGGCATCAGAGACCCGCGAAAGTGAACCCTGCTCTGTAGGGTCAGCTCCTGCATCACAGCACCTCCAATGTGGTCACAACCAGTCCTCACAACCAATCAGCCCAAGGGTGAATCTCTCCCATTGATGTGCGAACACCAACCAAGGCTTGACTGAAACAGGAGGGTACACACAACACACACAAGAGACATGCCTGGAGCATCTGGCTCAGATGACCAGAGAAAATGCACCACTGGGCCCCACAGGAAACCTACTATATAATGCCACTCTACTAAGACTAGGAGACATAGCAGCTCTAACCTAACACATAGAAACAAAAACAAGGAGGCAGCTAAAATGGGGAGACATAGAAACATGTCCCAAATGAAAGAAAATAACAAAGCTCCAGAAAAAGAACTAAACAAATTGGAGAAAAACAATCAAATAGACACACAGTTCCAAACATTGTTTATAAGGATGTTCAATGAACTTAGGGGAAGAGTAGATAAACTCAGTGAGAAATTTAACAAAGAGATAGAAAACATAAAAATGGAGATAAAAAACATTTAAAAATAAAGAGTCAGAATGAAGAATACAATAACTGAAATAATGAACACCTTAGAAGGAATTAGCAGTAGATTAGGTGAAGCAGAGGATCAAATCAGCAATTTAGAAGATAAGGTAGCAGAAAACACCAAAACAGAACAGCAAAAATAACCCAACAAAGTGAGGAGAGTTTAAGGGGCCTCTGGGACAACATCAAGCATACCAACATTATCATCATAGGGATACCAGAAGGAGGAGAGAGAGAACAAGGAATTGAAAACATATTTGAAGAAATAATGATGGAAAATTATCCTAACCCAGTAAAGGAAATAGATATACAAGCCCAGGAAGTGCAGAGTCCCAAACAAGATGAACCAAAAGAGGGCCACACCAAGACACATCATAATTAAAATGCCAAAGCTTAAAGACAAAGAAAGTTCTGATGTGATACAGAATTGTACACCTGAAATCTATGTAACTTTATTAAAAATTGTCACCCCAATAAACTTTGATTTAAAAAAAAAAGACAAAAAGTTCTTAAAAACAGCAAGAAAGCTCTTCCATCACCATTTAAAATCCAGCTCCACACAACACTCAGCCACCACTGCTGCCAAGACTCAGACTGCACACCAGCAACCCCCAGTCAACAACTCCACCACCATGGAGGACATAAATGAATACAGCAACATAAAGAAATTTCAGAGGGATCCAAGATCAGCGCAAGCAAGAATCAGTAGAATAATGGTAAAATCTTTATTGGAGGCTTGAGATGGGACACAAGTAAGAAAGATCTCACTGAATATTTGTCTTGATTTGGGGAAGTTGTAGATTGCACAATTAAAACAGAACTAGTCACTGGAAGATCAAGAGGATTTGGACTTGTGCTTTTTAAAGATGCTGCTAGTGTTGATAAGGTTTTGGAACTGTAGGAAAACAAACTGGATGGCACATTGATAGACCCCCAAAGGGCCAAAACTTTAAAAAGAAGGGAAGCTCCCAAAAAGGTTTTTTTTTGGATGGATTGAGCTCAGATACTTCTGAAGAACAAATTAAAGAATATTTTGGAGCTTTTGGAGATATTGAAAATATTGAATTTCCCATGGATATAAAAGCAAACGAAAGAAGAGAATTTTGTTTTATCACATATACAGATGAAGAGCCAGTAAAGAAATTGTTAGAAAGCAGATGTAATCAAATTTGTTCTGAGAAGTGTTAAATCAAGGTTACACAACCCAATATATAGATGATGTATTACAGAATTGTATACCTGAAATCTATGTAACTTTACTAACAACTTTCACCCCAATAAACGTTAATTTAAAATAATAATAATAGTAATAATAATAATGCTTCAAAGTTGCACAACCCAAAGAGGTATATAGGCAGCAACGGCAATGACAAAAAGGAGGAAGAAGTGCTGCAGCTGGTGGACAAGGTGTTTACTAGGGATTGTGGCCGAGGTCAGGGTCAAAACTGGAACCAAGGATTTAAAAACTATAATGATTACGGATACAGAAATTACAATAGTGCCTATGGTGTTGATCAAAACTATAATGGCTATGGTGACTATGATTATATTGCGTATAACTATGGGAACTATGGATATGGACAGGGATATGCAGACTACAGTGGACAATAAAGCACTTATGGCAAAGCACCTCAAGGGGGTGGCAATCATCAAAACAATTATCAGCCATAATAAAGGAGGATACTGGGGAGAAAACAGGAGGAGATTGTTAAAGTAACCCATCTTGCAGAATGACATTGAAGATTGGCCTTCTGTTGATCTAAGATGATTATTTTGTAAAAGACTTTCTAGTGTACAAGACACAACTGTGTCCAATTGTATATAGCCATCGATTAGTTTTCTTTGTTTTTACTTTGTCTTTTGCTCTCTGTGTTATGACTCAATGTGGACTTGTGTTTATACAAATTTTATTTGTATGAATTCATGTTAAACCTTAAATAAATGCTTGCTTATGTGAAAAAAAAAGCAAGAGAAAAGCAGTTATTTACAAGGGAGCTCCCGTAAGACTGTCAGATGAGTTCTCAACAGACACTTTGCAGGCCAGAGGGATTGGCATGAAATATTCAAAGTGATGAAAACAAGGACTTGCAAACAAGATTACTCTACTAAGAAAAACTATAATTTAGAATTAAAAGACAGATTAAAGAGCTGCCCAGACAAGAAAAATGTAAAGGAATTCATCACCTCCACACAGTATTACAAGAAATGTTAGAAGGACTGCTTTAATAAGAAGAAAACAAAGAAGATAAAAAATATGAATAATAAATTGGAAATAACTGCATATCAATCAACAATTAGTTTAAATGTAAATGTATTAAATGCTCCAATCAAAAGATAAGGTAGCATAAAAATTAGGGATAACGTTATAGAAATGGTGGTGTGAGGTGAGCCTCTAGAAATCTCCCCTGGAATTTACAACAAATTGAACAACTGTAACTCCACAAAGGACTCCCTGCACAGCAGACAGGCAAGACAAAGAGAAGCGCAACTAAAAGCATCTAAAGGTAGGCAAATTGGTTGAGCAGGGGAGGAGGGAAGCAGGAAGTTTGGAGACAGAGGCCACGTGGGCGCAGGACACAGACCTAGCTCAGAGCTCAGAGCTTCTTGCATTCCAGAGCTACCACAGCCATGGGAGAGGGAAAAATTCGGACTGCTACCGCTCCCCTTAAGGCCCACAGTCACACCTGAGGGCTCAGCATATAATACGGCTGAACCCAATGCTCCTCGGAGCAAACTGAAGAAAGGAGGGTGTAAACAGAGGTTTAAGCCCTAACTGCCAAGCAGAGGACAGAAGGCTTAGGTGAGGAGCCTAGCCAACCCCTCTCAGCCCTCCCAGAGCTCGCCCCACCCCCACCCACCCAGTGCTAGAAGCGGAAAGGTAGCAGTGTCAGATCAAAAGACCACAATATTTGCAGTTCTGAGAACTGTGATCAGCAGCCACGGACTCGTGGCCCAACCAGTTCCAGCAAAGGAGAGGGAGCCTTGGGTGCATGATGAGCTGTGCTT
Source organism: Rhinolophus sinicus (assembly GCF_057876585.1). Classification (NCBI taxonomy): domain Eukaryota; kingdom Metazoa; phylum Chordata; class Mammalia; order Chiroptera; family Rhinolophidae; genus Rhinolophus; species Rhinolophus sinicus. The sequence goes on along the minus strand of NC_142514.1, from coordinate 99,838,752 downwards.
GTGGTCGCCAACATGGCTCAGAGCCAATTCTCACAATCCACCCCACCCCTGCCCCTGCCTATCTGGGCAGATACCTACAGGGGAAAACAGAGCCTCTGAAATTCAGGATCTGAATTTGGTGCAGGAAGAGCTTTGGAACTTCAGAAGCTTTGCACATCCCCCAGTGGAGGCAGTACCCTGAGACTCAGGCATCCTGCTAACAAAGAGGAAGCCCACATTCCAGGAAATTCCCCCATTGTGAGAGAAGCAAGAACAGTGCAGAGAAAATATAAAACTACAGTGTGAGAGAGAATTAAAGGCTGCAATTGGAAAGAAAATAAAGCATTCTACCAACACCTACTGGAAAGCAAAGGAAAGACCACTTCATATCAACTTATTGTTGAACCCACTCCTATAGATGCCCAGGAAGACAAATAATTTAGTGATTGCCATGAATAACAAGGTAACAAGGCAGCTTAGAAAGAAAATGAAAAGTCTACAGAAAATGAACTTAAAAACATGGAAATATGTGACTTAAATGATAGAGAACTCAAGATTGCAGTTCTGAAAAAACTCGATAAGATGCAAGAAAACACAGACAGGCAGTTTAATGAACTCAGAAACACAATCAAAGAACAAAACGAACATTTTACCAAAGAGATTGAAATAAAATAAAATAAAACAAATAGAATTTCTGGAGATTAAGAACTCAATAGAAGAAATGAAGAATGAAATAGCCAGCTTAGCTAATAGAGCTGATCAGATGGAGGAAAGTATCCGTGACATCACAGATAGAAATCTGGAAATGGCACAAATGGATGAAGAGACTCTTGAGAGTTAAAAAAAAAAGTGAAAGAATATTACAAGAACTTTCTGACTCCATCAGAAAGAGCAATATAAGAACAATGGGGATACCAGAAAGAGAAGAAAGGGAGAAGAGAATAGAGAGGAAACAAACAAAGAGTGGACGAGAACTTCCCAAACTTGTGGAAAGAACTGGATCCTCAAATCCAAGAAGCAAATAGAACACATAATTACTTCAATCTGAGCAGGCCTTCTCCAAGGCACATTGTATTAAAGCTGTCAAAAATTAATGACAAAGAAAGAATCCTCAAGGCAGCCAGGGAAAAGCAGACAGTAACCTACAAAGGAAAGCCTATTAGAATATCATCCGATTTTTCAGCAGAAACTCTACAAGCCAGGAGGGAGTGGACTCAAACATTCAAACTAATAAAAGAGAGAAATTATGAGCCAACAATAATATATCCAGCAAAGATATCCTTTAGATATGAATGAGAAATAAAGACCTTTCAAGTCATACAGAAGCTGAGGGAATTTTCTTTTCTTTTTTTTTTTTTAAATTAAAGTTTATTGGGGTGACAATTGTTAGTATAGCTACATAGATTTCAGGTGTAAAATTCTGTAATACATTTTCTATATCTCACATTGCGTGTTCACCACCCAGAGTCAGTTCTCTTTCCATCACAATATATTAGACCCTGTTTACCCTCTTCTGGAACCCCCCTGCCTGCTTACCCTCAGGTAACCCCTAAAGAATTGTCTATGTCTATGAGTCTTTGTTTCTTCATTTGTCTTGTTCTATTTTTGTTTTTAGTCTTATATAGCACATATCAATGAAATCTTATGGTTCTCTACTTTTTTTGTTTGACTTATTTTGCTTAGCATTATAATCTCAAGATCCATTCAAGTTGTCACAAACGGTATTATGCAGCGAAAGCAGTTTTAAGTGGGAAATTTATATTGTGACAGGCCTATCTGAAGAACCAAGAAGAATCCCAGATAAATAGCCACATGATACATCTTAAATAACTAGAAAAAGAAGAACAAATGAAACCCAAGGTCAGCAGAAGAAAGGAAATAACAAAAATCAGAGCAGAACTAAATGAAATAGAAAACAAAAAGACAATAGAAAAAACTAACATGACAAAGAGCTGGTTCTCTGAAAAGATTAATAAAATTGACAAACTCTGGGCTAGACTCACTAAGATAAAAAGAGAAAAGACAAAAATAAACAAAATCTGAAATGAAAGAGGTGAAGTTATCACGGATGCCACAGAAATACAAAGGATCATCCAAGAATACTATGAAGGACTATATGCCACCGAATTCAATAACCTAAAAGAAATGGACAAGTTCTTAGAAACATATAACCTTCCTAGGCTGAACCATGAAGAACTGGAAAATCTAAACAGACCGATCACCAGTAACGAAATTGAATCAGTCATCCAAAACCTTCCCCAAAGCAAAAGTCCGGGACCAGATGGCTTTATTAGTGAATTCTACCAAACATTCAAAGAGGATCTAATACTTGTCCTACGCAGACTCTTCCAAAAAATTGAAGAAGAGACAATAATCCCTAACTCATTTTATGAGGACAACATTAATTACCCTGATAGCAAAACCTGGTAAGAATAACACACAAAAAAGAAAACTATAAGGGGGTGGGAGATGAGGGTAAGGGGGATCGAATATATGGTGATAGAAGGAGAACTGACTCTGGGTGGTGAACTCACAATGGGATTTATAGATGATGTAATACAGAATTTTACACCTGAAATCTATGTAATTTTACTAACAATTGTCACCCAAATAAATTTTAAAAATAAATTAAAAAAAAAAGAAAACTACAGACAAATATCTCTGATGAATACAGATGCAAAAATCCTAAACAAATTTCTAGCAAATCGAATACAACAATGCATTAAAAAGATTATACATCACAACCAAGTGGGGTTCATCCCAGGGGCACAAGAATGGTTCAATATAGGCAAATTGATCAATGTGGTACACCACAGAAATAAAATAAAGGACAAAAATCATATGATTATATCAATTGATGCAGAAAAAAACATTGACAAGATACAACGTCCATTTATAATTGAAACAATAAAATAGGTATAGAAGGAAAATATGTTAATATAATATAGGCCATGTATGACAAATCCTCAGCTAATATCATCATTAATGATGAAAAACAGAAGCCCTGTGCTCTACATTCAGGAACATGAGAGGGCTCTCTCTTATCACCTCTGTTTTTCAATATAGTATTGAAAGGCTTAGACAGAGCAATCAGGCAAAAGAAAAAAAACAAAAGTCATCCACATTGGAAATGAAGTTAAATCGTCACCTTTGGCAGATGACATGATGCTATATATAGAAAACCCTAAAGACTCCAGTAAAAAGCTAATTACTTTCTTGTATACTAACAATGAAACCTCAGAAAAAGAAATAAAAAAAATCAATTCCTTTTGTAATTGCAACAAAAAGAATAAAATATCTAGGAATAAACTTAACCAAGGAAGTGAAAGACCTATATACTGAAAACTATAAGATATTTAAAAAAAAAAATTGAAAAAGACAAAAAGAAATGGAAAGACATTCCATGCTCATGGATTGGAAGAATCAACATAGTTAAAATGGCCATATTACCCAAAGCAATATACAGATTTAATGTGATCCCCATCAAAATCTCAAAGGCATTTAAAAATGCTATAGAACAAAAAAATCATCAGATTTGTACGGAACCACAAAAGACCCCGAATAGCCAAAGCAATCCTAAGAAACAAGAACAAAGCTGGAGGTATCACGTCCCTGATTTCAGCTTACACTACAGGGCAACAATAATCACAACAGCATGGTATTGGCAGAAACACACACACACAGACCAATAGAATAGAATTGAGAATGCAGAAATAAAACCACAAAAAAATGGGCAGGTAAATTTTTTTTTTATTAAATTTATTGGGGTGACAATTGTTAGTAAAATTACATAGATTTCAGGTGTAAAATTCTGTATTACATCATCTATAAATCCCATTGTGTGTTCATCACCCAGAGTTAGTTCTCCTTCCATCACCATATATTCGATCTCCCTTACCCTCATCTCCCACCCCCCTTACCCTCTGGCAACCACTAAACTATTATCTGTGTCTATGAGTTTCTGTTTCTCATTTGTTTGTCTTGTTCTTTTGTTGTTTTTGGTTTATATACCACATATCAGTGAAATCACATGGTTCTCTGCTTTTTCTGTCTGACTTATTTCGCTCAGCATTACTCTCTCAAGATCCATCCGTGTTGTCACAAATGTTCCTATATCATCTTTTCTTACCGCCGGTAATTTTTGACAAAGAAGCCAAAAACATACAATAGAGAAAAGACAGCCTCTTCAATAAATGGTGCTGGCAGAATTGGAAAGCCACGTGCAAAAGAATGAAACTAGACTGCTATCTGTCACCATGTACCAAAATTAACTCAGAATGGATCAAAGAGCTAAATATAAAACCTAAAACAATAAACTGCATAGAAGAAAACATAGGTACTAAACTTATGGACCTTGGGTTCAAAGAGCATTTTATGAATTTGACTCCAAAGACTAAGGAAATAAAAGCCAAAATAAACGAATGGGACTATATCAAACTGAAAAGCTTCTGCACAGCAAAAGAAACCATCGACAAAATAAAGAGGCCACCAAGCGAATGGGAAAAGATTTTTGCAAACAGTGCCTCTGATAAGGGGCTAATATCCAAAATATACAAGGAACTCATGCAACTCAACACCAAAAAAACAAACAACCCAATTGAAAAATGGGCAGAGGACCTGAAGAGGCATTTCTCCAAAGAGGACATACAAATGGCAAATAGACATATGAAAAAATGCTCAACATCACTAATTAACAGAGAAATGCACATAAACCACAATGAGATAACACCTCACCCCAGTCAGAATGGCTATCATCAACAAGACAGATAGTAACAAGTGTTGGAGAGGCTGTGGAGAAAAAGGAACCCTCATACACTGATGGTGGGAATGCAGACTGGTGCAGCCACTATGGAAGGCAGTGTGAAACTTCCTTAAAAAATTACAAATAGAATTACCATATGGCCCAGCAGTCTCTCTCCTGGGTATCTACCCCCAAAATCTGAAAACATTTATCCATAAAGACATGTGTCCTCTAAAATTCATTGCAGTTTTATTTATGGTGGCCAAGACATGGAAACAACCAAAATGTCCTTCGATAGATGAATGGAAAAGAAAGTGTGGTATATATACACAAAGGAATACTACTCGGCGGTAAGAAAAGATGAAATAAGACCATTTGTGACAACATAGATGAATCTTGAGGGTATAATGCTAAGTGAAATAAGTCAGACAGAAAAAACAGAGAACCATATGATTTCACTGACATGGGGTATATAAATAAAAAATAACAAAAGAACAAGACAAACAAATGAGAAACAAAAACTTATAGACACAGACAATAGTTTAATGGTTACGAGAAGGTAAGGGGGGCAGGGGGTGGTAGATGAGGGTAAAGGGGATCAAATATATGGTGATGGAAGGACAACTGGCTCTGGGTGGTGAACACACAATGGGATTTATAGATGATGTAATACAGAATTGTACACCTGAAATCTATGTAATTTTACTAACAATTGTCACCCCAATAAACTTTAGTAAAAAAAAAGAAAAGAACAAAATCCTGCCATTTGAGACAACATAGCTGGAACTTGAGGGCATTATGTTAAGTACAATAAGCCAGAGAAAGACAAATACTGTATGATCTCACTTATATGTAGAATCTAAAAAAAACAAAATCGGTAAAAAAGTGAAATAAAATAAAATACATAAAAAAGACAAAAAACAAGCTCATAGATACGGAGAACAGATTGATGGTTGTTGCTGGAGTGGTGAGGGGAGAAGATGGGTGAAGGCAATACCTATCCAAAAGGAACAAACTTCCAGGTATAAGATCAATAAATCCGGGGGATGTAATGTACAACGTGGTGACTATAGTCAACAATACTGTATGCATATTTGAAAGTTGCTAAGAGTAGAACTTAAACTTCTCACACAAGAAAAAACAACAACAACTGTGTTGATGGATATTAACTAAACATATTGCGATAATCTTTCCAGCACAGCTCTGTACAAGGTGAGAAGATGGAACTTACAAATAAACCCCTGGATTTGAGACAAGGCTGAAGTCTTATTTGAAAGGCTTTGTTTTCCATTTCTTTTCTTTTTAATTTATTGAGGTGACGATTGTTAGTAAAATTACATAGATTTCAAGTGTACAATTCTGTATTACATAATCTATAAATCCCATTGTGTGTTCACCACCCAGAGTAAGTTCTTCCATCACCATATATTTGATCCCCCTTACACTCATCTCCCACCCCCTCCCCCCTTACCCTCTGGTAACCACTAAACTATTGTCTGTGTCTATGAGTTTTTATTTCTCATTTGTTTCTCTTGCTCTTTTGTTGTTTTTGGTTTATATACCACATATCAGTGAAATCACATGGTTCTCTGCTTTTTCTATCTGACTTATTTCACTTAACATTGTACTCTCAAGATCCATCCATGTTGTCACAAATGTTCCTATATCATCTTTTCTTACCGCCGAATAGTATTCCATGGTGTATATATACCACAACTTCTTTATCCATTCATCTGTCGAAGGACATTTTGGTTGTTTCCATGTCTTGGCCACCGTAAACAAAGCTGCAACGAACATTGGAGCACACGTGTCTTTATGTATAAATGTTTTCAGATTTTTTGGGTAGATAGCCAGGAGAGGGATGGTTGGGTCATATGGTAATTCTATTCGTAATTTTTAGAGGAAACTCCACACTGCCTTCCGTAACAGCTGCACCAGTCTGCATTTCCACCAACAGTGTATGAGGGTTCCTTTTTCTCCACAGCCTCTCCAACTTGTTACTATCTGTCATGTTGATGATAGCCATTCTGACTGGGGTGAGGTGATATCTCATTGTGGTTTTGATTTGCATTTCTCTGATGATTAGTGATGTTGAGCATTTTTTCCTATGTCTATTTGCCATTTGTATGTCCTCTTTGGAGAAATGTCTCTTCAGGTCCTCTGCCCATTTTTCAATTGGGTTGTTTGATTTGTTGTGGTTAAGTTGCATGAGTTCCTTGTATATTCTGGATACTAGCCCCTTATAGGTGACACTGTGTGAAAAAAACTTTTCCCATTCACCTGGTGGTCTCTTTATTTTGTCGATGTTTTCTTTTAAATCTTTTCCCATTCACTTGGTGGTCTCTTTATTTTGTCTATGGTTTCTTTTGCTGTGCAGAAGCTTTTAAGTTTCATATAGTCCCATTCGTTTATTTTAGCTTTTACTTCCCTTGCTTTGGAGTCAAATTCATGAAATGCTCTTTGAACCTAAGGTCCGTAAGTTTAGTACCTATGTTTTCTTCTATGAAGTTTATTGTCTCAGGTCTTATGCTTAAGTCTTTGATCCATTTTGAATTAATTTTGGTACATGGTGACAGAGAGCAGTCCAGTTTCATTCTTTTGCACGTAGCTATCCAATTCTCCCAGCATCATTTATTGAAGAGGCTGTCTTTGCTCCATTGCATGTTTTTAGCTTCTTTGTCAAAAATTATCTGTCCATATTTATGTGGTTTTATTTCTGGGTTCTCAATTCTATTCCATTGGTCTATGTGTCTGGTTTTCTGCCAATACCATGCTGTTTTGATGATTGTAGCCCTGTAGTACAACCAAAGTCAGGAAGTGTGATACCTCCATTATTGTTCTTTTTTCTTAAGATGGCTCTGGCTATTCGGGGTCTTTTGTGGTTCCAAACAAATCTGATGATTTTTTGTTCTATTTCTTTAAAAAATGCCATTGGGATTTTGATGGGGATTGTCTTAAATCTGTATATTGCTTTGGGTAATATGGCCATTTTAACTATGTTGATTCTTCCAATCCATGAGCACGGAACATCTTTCCATTTCTTTGTGTCTTCTTCAATTTCTTTCAAAAATGTCTTATAGTTTTTAGCATATAGGTCCTTCACATCCTTGGTTAAGTTTATTCCTAGGTATTTTATTCTTTTTGCTGCAATTGCAAAAGGAATTGTTTTTTGTATTTCTTTTTCTGAGATTTCATTGTTAGTATATTGGAAAGTAATGGTCTTTTGTACGTTGATTTTGTAGCCAGCAACTTGACTGTATTCATTGATTGTTTCTAAAAGCTTTTTGGTGGAGTCTTCAGGGTTTTCTATATATAGCATCATGTCATCTGCAAAGAGTGACAATTTAACTTCTTCATTTCCAATTTGGATGCCTTTTATTTCTTTCTCTTGCCTGATTGCTCTGGCAAGGACTTCCAACACTATGTTGAAAAGCAGAGGTGATAAGGGACAGCCTTGTCGTGTTCCTGAACGTAGAGCAAAGGGCTTCAGTTTTTCACCATTAATTATGAGATTAGCTGAGGGCTTGTCATATATGGCTTTTATTATGTTAAGGTATTTTCCCTTTATACTTATTTTATTAAGTGTTTTAGTCATAAATGGATGTTGTATCTTGTCAAACGCTTTTTCTGCATCAATTGATATAATCATATGACTTTTGTCCTTTATTTTGTTTATGCGATGTATCACATTGATATATTTGCAGATGTTGAACCATCCTTGTGCCCGGGATGAACCCCACTTGGTGGTGATGAATAATCTTTTTAATGCATTGTTGTATTCGATTTGTTAGAATTTTGTGTAGGATTTTTGCATCTGTATTCATCAGAGATATTGGTCTGTCTGCAGTTTTGTTTTTTTGTGTTGTCCTTACCAGGTTTTGGTATCAGGGTAATGTTGGCTTCACAAAATGAATTAGGGAGTACTGTCTCTTCTTCAATCTTTTGGAAGAGTTTGAGCAGGATTGGTATTAGATACTCTTTGAAGGTTTGGTAGAATTCACTACTGAAGCCATCTGGTCCAGGACTTTTACTTTTGGGAAGGTTTTGGATGACTGATACAATTTGGTTACTGGTGATCGGTCTGTTTAGATTTTCCAGTTCTTCATGGTTCAGCCTTACAAGGCTATTTGTTTCTAAGAACTTGCCTATTTCTTCTAGGTTATTGAATTTGGTGGCATATAGTCCTTCATAGTATTCTTGGATTATCCTTTGTATTTCTGTGGTGTCCGTGATAACTTCCCCTTTTTCACTGCTGATTTTGTTAATTAGTGTCTTCTCTCTTTTTATCTTAGTGAGTCTAGCCAAGGGTTTGTCAATTTTGTTAATCTTTTCAAAGAACCAACTCTTCATCACATTAATTTTTTCTATTGTCTTTTTGTTCTCTATTTCATTTAGTTCTGCTCTAATTTTTGTTATTTCCTTTCTTCTGCTGACCTTGGGTTTCACTTGTTCTTCTTTTTCTAGTTCTTTAAGGTGTAACATGAGGCTATTTATTTGGGAGTTTTCTTGTTTCTTCAGATAGGCCTGTAATGAGATAAATTTCCCTCTTAAAACTGCTTTCGCTGCATCCCAAACATTTTGGTAGGATGTATTTTCATTGTCATTTGTTTCTATGTATCTTTTGATTTCTCCTCTAATTTCTTCTTTGACCCAGTCCTTCTTTAAAAGTATGTTGTTTAATCTCCATGTATTTATGTTTTTTCCCACTTTCTTTTTGCAGTTGATATCCAATTTCAAAGACTTGTGATCAGAGAATATGCTTGGTATGATTTCAGTCTTCTTAAATTCGCTGAGGCTGATTTTACATCCCAATATATGGTGTATCCTTGAGAATGTTCAATGTACAGTAGAAAAGAATGTATAGTCTGATGTTCTAGGATGAAGTGCTCTATATATGTCAATTATGTCTATTTCATCTAATGTGTCATTTGGCGCTGCTATGTCATTATTTATTTTCTGTTTGGATTATCTATCCATAGCTGTCAATGATGTATTTAAGACCCTGGTATAATTGTGTTTTGGTCAATTTCTCCCGTTAGTTCTGTTAGTACTTGCTTGGTATATTTTGGTGCTCCCTGATTGGGGGCATAAATATTGATTACTGTTATGTCTTCTTGCTGTACAGTCCCCTTCTCCATTATGAAATGTCCATCTTTGTCTCTTTTTATCTTTTTCACCCTGAAGTCTGTTTCATCTGATATCATTATGGCTACACCTGATTTTCTCTGGGTACCATTTGCTTGGAGTGTCAATTTCTACCCTTTCACTTTGAGTCTGTGCTTGTCCTTGTAATGAGATGTGTCTCTTGGGGACAGCATATGGTTGGGTTTAGTTTTTTGATCCAGTCTGTTACTCTGTGCCTTTTTTATTGGTGAGTTCATTCCATTTACATTTAGGGTGATTCTTGATATGTGAGGATTTCCTGTCATTCTATCATAGTTTTCTGGTAAGGCTGTGTTTCCATTGTTTCTTTGCATTTTTGTTGTTGTCTATTATTTCTGTGTGGTGGTATTCTACGATGTTTCCCCCTGATTCTTCCTTTAATGCAGTATAAATTCCAGTTCTGGATTTTTTTTGAGTGGCTACCCTTAAGTTTATGTAAAAAAAAGTTTGATATTTAGAGTATTCCATTTTCTTCAGCACTCTTACTTTCTCCCTTCCCACATTCCGGTTCAGGCTTTCACTCTCCCCTTTTTTATGTTTTGGTTGCCACAAATTGTCCCTGTTGATGGTGGTTGAATAGCCTCTTTTAGTATTTCTTGTAGTGCAGGTCGTGTATTAGAAAATTCTCTCAGCTTCTGTACATCTGCAATGGTCTTTATTCCTCATTCATATCTAAAGGATATCTTTGCTGGGCATATTATTCTTGGCTCATAATTTCTCTCTTTCAATAGTTTGAATATTTGGTCCACTCCCTCCTGCCTTGTAGAGTTTCTGCTGAAAAATCTGATGATAATCTAATGGGCTTTCCTTTGTTGGTTACCGTCTTCTTTTCCCCTGCTGCCTTGAGGATTCTTTCTTTGTTGTTGATTTTAGAAAGTTTCAATATTATCTGCCTTGGAGAAGGCCTGTTAGGCTTGAGGTAATTAGGTGTTTTATTTGCTTCTTGGATTTGAGGATCCATTTCTGTCCAAAAGTTTGGGAAGTTCTCATCGACAATTTGTTTGAATATATTTTCTGTTCCCTTCTCTCTTTCTTCTCTTTCTGGTATGCCTGTTATTCTTATATTGCTCTTTCTCATGGAGTCAGAAAGTTCTCGTAGAGTTCTTTCATCTGTATCATTTCCAGGTTTCTATCTTTGATGTCATTGATTCTTTCCTCCGTCTGGTCAACTCTACTGCCTAAGCTGGTTATTTCATTCTTAATTTCTTCTATTGAGTTCTTAATCTCCGGAAATTTATTTGGTTCTTTTTTAAAATTCAGTCTCTTTGGTAAAATGTTAATGTTGCTCTTTGATTGTGTTTCTGAGATCATTAAACTGCTTTTCTGTATTTTCTTGCATCTCATTGAGTTTTTTCAGAACTGCAATCTTGAATTCTCTGTCATTTAAGTCACATATTTCCATATGTTTAAGTTCGTTTTCTGGAACTTTTCACTTTCTTTCTGAGCTGTCTTGTTGCCTTGGTTATTCATGGCAATTACTGATTTATTATTTCTCTTCCTAGACATCTACAGGAGCGGCTTCTGCAACAGGTTGATACGAAGTTTTTCTTTTGTTTTCCAGTACTTGTTGGTAGAATGTTTTATTTTCTCTCCAACTGCAGCCTTTTATTCTCTCCCACACGGTAGTGGTATGTTTTCTCTGTGCTATTCCAGCTTCTCACACAATGGGTGGATTCCCTGGGAGACGGCCTTCTCCTCTGTTAATAGTTTGCCTGTATCACAGGGCACAGTTTCCGTGTGGGTATGTGGAGAGCTTTTGAAGTTCCAAAGTTCTTCTTGTACCAGACTCAGAGCCCGTATGTTTCAGCAGTTCTGTTTACTCCTGCAGTGATCCGCCCAGATAGGTGGGGTCAGGGGCAGGGTGAGTTGTGAGACATGGCCCAGAGTAATGGCAGTGACCACCACCACAGCCGGTCCTGTTTCCACAGCTCCCTCCCCTTTGCCAGAACGAGTTGGGCTGTGAATCTGTGTCTGCGGTGCACAGTTCTCAGAACAGCAAATATTCTGTTCTTTTGATCTGACACAGCTACTGTTCCTCTTCTATCACTGGGCAGGTGGGGGCAGGGTGAGCTCTGGCAGGGTAGGGAGGGCATGGCTAGTCTCAGTGTCTAAGGCTTCCATTCTCTGCTCAGCAGTGAGGGCTTAAACCACCGTTTTCAGCCTTCTTCCCTCAGTCTTTTCCGCGAGTTCTCTGCCGCGAGCGTTGGGTTCAGCTGTGTTATATGCAGGCCCCTCCACCTTGTGAGCCATAAACGGAGCCCTAGCATTCCGAGTTCTTCCATCTCCCTCAGCTGTGGTTGTTCCGGGATGCAGCGAGCTCAGAGCACTGAGCTATGTCTGCATCCTGCGCCCACGAGGCTCCGTCTCCACACTTCTCCCTTCCCTCCTCGCCCGCTCGCATGATTCGCCCACCTTTAGGTGAATTCAGTAGTGGGCCTCTTCGTCTTGCCTGTCTGCTGTGCAGGGAGTCCTTTGTGGAGTTATAGTTGTTCAATTAGTTGTAAATTCCAGGGGAGATTTACAGAGGCTCACCTCACCCCGCCATTTTGATGACGTCTCCCCCATTTCATTTTTTGAAACACATTTTTAATAGCAATCTGACTGTTTGGAACAGTAGTGGGATCTTCCTCAATGTAATCTGGATCCTTTCCTAAACCTACTTCCTTTGAATCTGCCAGTTCAGATCTCTCTTCAGTTGGTAATTCATAAAGTCTGGTTGTCAGGGCTGTGAAAGAACTTTAGTTAGAAGCATCGCTAAATAGATCTCTTGACCCATCCCTGTAAACCGGAGAATAAGTTCCCCATTCATTAGATTCTAGCAAGTAACATCATACAGATGAATTAAATGTTAGTGGCAAGGGGGATAGAACCTCGGTCACATGGGCCCTGCTCCTCTTGTAGAACTGAGACCCACATGGCCAAGGTATTGGACCACCCATGGAGATTGAAATGTTCTCCCTCATGTGGCTGAACTGTCCTTCCTCTTAGAAAGCAGGAAGCTGGATATTTCTGGTTTTCTTGATCATGGAAGAACCAATGAGGAGCATGCATTGCTCTGATGGGTAGGTCCCAGGAATCTTAGGTTAAATCTACCAAGGGAACCAGGGAGATGATAGGTGTTGCCAACCTCATGGGTTAGGATCGCCTAAGTGGGCATGGAAGTCAGTCTAAGGTCGGAGAGCTAGAGTGTGTGGACTTTGAACAGAACTGAGTTAGACACAGGGTGGTTTCAGTCCTATTTCTCCAGTTCAGATTAGGGAGCTGTAATCTAGGCCTGCATGGTTAGCAGTAGCTCTGAACGAGGTCCCACATTGTGGAGTGGAAATGCATCACCAGTGACAGGAGATGCCACTGAGTCACCAGAGCACAAATGTCAGTCATAGGAGCTCTGGAGAATGTGATCAGGGAGGGAGCTTACTGGTTGGTGCCCCAACCCCAGCATGGGAAGATGAGGTAAAGGTCATACCTAGATTTGTCCAAGTTGACCACTCTGTAACTTACTCATCAGTACAAATTTGTGACACATTCAACTAGATGTTTCCTAGAAACATGTCAATACTAGTAGAGTTTAGATAATCTGGTAATCATGCACACCTTCTCCAGTCTAGTGATAGGGACAGAGTGAGGAGGTAATCTAAGCAGATAATGTCTAAAATTCAATATGTTTTCCACACAGCATCCAGAAGTATCCCATAAATGCCTATAGAGTATATCCCTCCACTGTCAAATCTCTCCATCTCTCCACACATCACACTTAGAAAACTCTTACAGTGGCTACAAAGTCCGTTGTGATCTGGCTCCCTGTTACTTCTTGGATCTCACCCCCTGTGGTAACCCCATTCCAGCCAGGGAAGAACTGGCCTCTTCCCTGTTCCTTGGGCCTGATCTTCTCCTAGATATCTCCATGGCTCTCGCCCACACTCATTTAGCTCTTCCCTGAAGCATCATCTTCTCGGAAAGGTCTGCTCTGACCACCTAATTTTAAATTGCAACACCCCCACACTCCTATGCCCCTCACCTACTGAAGACTTTATTACCATCTGATACAATAAGTGTTTAAATGAACTGGCTCCTCCCACCCCAACAGTAGAAAGTAAAGCTGTATTAGGATTGGGATTTTTGTCTGTTTCACTCACCACTCACTTGTGAGGACCTAGAATACTGCCTGGCATATAGTCCACATGAATACTCCAAAAAGATTTATGGAATGAATAAAGGTGATGAAGGTCAGGACTACTGGCTCCTAGCTTGGCCAACTGTCATCATGGGCCCCAAACCCAATTACCTTTTAGGAGGACTTCTTCCCTCAGGTTTGCTTGACTCAGTTCCTAGCTCCTAACTTCCCTACCTGCTTTTGTCCTCTCCCATTACCCAGCTCAACTTCATCGCACACACATGATGACAGAGGGCCAAGACATGTGAGCCTAATCTCAGCATTCCCAACAGCAGTGTGTCTACTTGTCTTCATGAGACAGGTTAGTTAGTATGTCGCTAGGTAGACAGGGGGGTCCCTGGTGGAATAAACAAAAAAGCAGCCATATCCTAAAACTCCATGTCCTGGAATATCTCCTTCACTCCAGGACAGAGACATGAGAATACACCTTGAGGTTAATAAATTATCTCAAATCCCTTCTGGCCGGACAAAGGAGCAGATCTGATAGACACGAATGGGTTATTTCATTAATCCCTTCAGGATGGGCAAACAGGACAAACCTGATGGATGAATTCCATTAGAAGGCTCCAGCCCCCTTCCCCAAGCAGGCAAGGGAAGGTATACAAGTAAGAGCTTTTGCCTCAGTCACTGGGCGCCCCATTCAGGACCCCTCCCAATCAGAAGCTCTGACCCTTTGTTTTCAATAAACTATCCTCTTTTAAAAACTCTTTGCCTCTCCTGGGTCCGTGTTTCCATTCCTTGGTCTTATAAGGCACAATCCCGGCCCATACACAGAAATTGCTGGCAGATCCAACATCATTACATCATTCAAAACAACCTTCCTTGATTTGGAGCTTCTTAGTTAGCTCCCCAGTCCCTTACAGACACTCTTTCAGGCAAAGCAATCTAAATATCTTAAGAAAAAGATCTATAATATTGTAGTTAGGCAAATAAGCCATCAATTTGGCCAAAACAGGTGATCCTATAAGGGAAGCCACTTCCAACAGAAGGTTTGTTGGGGTTGGCAGTGCTGGGCCTGCCGCGGAACCCTCAGCAATAGGCCAACTTGACCTTCTCCCCACAGACTCATCACCAAGCCAGTATGAAGAAGAGATCATTTCTGAGCCTGTTCCTTAAATCAAAGGAGTGTATACTTTCAGAATCATAAAGTACATGAAGACCTGAAAGAGAATTTCAACAGATACAGTTCCCACTCTGCAAAGGCAATTCTTTCAAGGCTCACTGATGTTAACATCCAGAACTGGTGTCCAAACAATGCCACACATACACAGGATTTCTCAGAGCTATACAGCAAAACAGAGACATCAGCCAGCTGTCTCTTGAAATTTTCAAGGAGGGGTACCCCTTAGCTGGGAAGACACATTAAGGTAGGTTCTGCCTCTAAGATACTCTACACCAAGTTGTGGGAGTAGAACTTTCGAGAGGCTTTCCCCAAGATGGTATGAGTGTGAAGCAAGCAGATTTCCTACCCTCCTCACCACCCAGTTCTGTCTACAGCTAGTTGTCACAGCAGTTCTAGAACCCCATAAGAGTGAGGATGCCTGCAAGAACACTGAAAAGAGAGAACAAATCCTGGCTGAGCAATGTTCCCAATCACTCTGGGCCAAATTCAGGTGAAATGAGACACTTTTCAAAAACAATTTCTGAGTAAGTGGTGGAGATATTAAGATCACCCTGAATACACGGAGGAGAGAAAGGAGCAGCCATCAAGTGCAGAGGGGCGTCCTCATCTGTCAGGCAGACTTGTTCATCACACACCTTCGCAAACTTAGGTTGGTTCAGACAGTGATTTGTGTGGGTTGTCATGACAATGAAATTGAAACTGGGATAAACAATAGCCACTCAGCCAACAGTGTAACCTCTGAGCTGTCCGAACAGTAGGATCACAGCCGCCTGGGCCTCATGCAGACATCAGAAGATGAGCATCGCTCTGGCAGGCTTTGATAACAGGTAGCTAAACATGGGGCTAGAAACCATCTAGGTCTTTGTGACTCTTCTTGAGCTAAACTAGGGAATTGAGTGGCATCCTATGAAAGGTCCCAAGAGCCTGTGGAGGGAGAGCAAAGCATAGAAAGTTAATGTAATGGGCCCAAAGGCCCACAGCACACCATCCAAAAGGGTTAAGAACTGATACTCAATCCTAAATTAACATTCCTCAGAAATCATTGCTCACAGGGGAGGAAGGCGGTGGGGTGGGTGGTGGGGACACACTTCTAAAGCTTAGCAGTGCTCTTAGCTTTCCTCACCAAATGGACCTATGCAAAATTGATTTTCTCTGTCTTGAAAATCTCTTTGCAGTTCCAGGGTAAATGTGAATGCACAGCTCCTGTGGCAGTCCCACCCTCCCTTCCATCTCTACTTGCCTCAGACACGGAGCCTGAACCCCTAAACACATCTGCAGGACCTGAGCACCAATTAACAGAATAGAATATGCCCCCAAAGGTCTCACCTTGGCTTTAAAAACTAGTATTGTCATTTGTATTTAACAACGGCTTCAGAAAAAGCTGCAAATCCTAGAGTATGGCAAAAATGTAAATGCTAATTGATTGTTATTCATTTAGAAACTTAGAATTCAATGTTTAATCATCCTCATTAGCACAATTTGGGCAACCTCAGTCTATAACCCTACCCTGGTTGACTATTTATGGTGCCTTGAACAGAAGTGGAAAATTAACTTTGATTTAACGTAACAATTCCATCCCCAATATAATTCATAGCGCAGATACTTTTTCAAAAATAAATCAGACTGCTTCGCCCATCTTAGAAGAGGAAACCAAGAAAGAAATAGAAAGAGAATCCCTGACCTTCTGTTTCTGTAGTTGGTCCTGCTCTCCTTTCTCATCAGGTCTGTGCCTGTCTGGGAACAGCTTTGAAGCTGACAGTGCGCAGAGAGCTGTGAGTCAAGAGAGACGGGCAGAGAGGGGGTGGGGTTCACCCCAGATGGACATCTTGCTTTTCCTGAGTGTTTTATCCGAGTAAGCAGCTTTCTAATAAGATGGAAAGAGGAAAATTATCACAGGGAGTAGTCAGGTGGGAGAGTTGGAGAACATAGTTCAATCCCCTGCATGTGTGCGAGGTTCATCAGTGTAGTTTGCTTTCACCTGCATGTTTACAAGCAGGCCTCACAATGATAGGTATGGCCAACGGAAACTGAGGCCTGGAGAAGTTAGGTAACTTGTTCACAGTCCATGTCTCATAAAAGGCAGTGCTGCCCCTGGAATCCTGGTCTTGGGTGAAAAAGGCTCCTGGCTCAGCAGTCTGTCTCCTGGCAACGGAAAGCAGAGTCGTGATGGACTTCATCAAGGTTTTGGGGTGACAATGGGAGACAAGGCGCCCACAGCAAGAAGATAAATCTCCAAGACTTCACCAGCTTACCAATTTCCAAGAGCTCAGAAGTGGCATTTATTACACCTGCAGAAAAAACTCAGAATATGTTGGTTTCCCACACATTGGACAAACAGAACTCTAAAGGACCCGCCCAGATGATAGGGTGTCGTGCGGGAGACCCTGCTCGCTGCGCCATTTGTCATGCGGGGGACCCTGCTCGCTGCGCCATTTGTCATGCGGGAGACCCTGCTCGCTGCGCCATTTGTCATGCAGGGCGGCCTGCGGGGTCTCTGCTCCCGCTCCCCATACAAGAACGCAGGATATGGTGAGGCCAAAAAGGAACACCCACGGAGCCATAGGTAGGGGAGTCATACCACTATATTCTCTCTGGCAGCACTATACTCTCACTGGAGGCTGGATCCACACTGTCTGCAAACCGCCATCCACGCTTGCCAGCCCAGCTGCCATCTTCTTGCTAGCCCCCATTCTTCTCTTTTCTCCTTCTCTCCTCCATAGCCGCAGCAGTTATATTAGCGGCTAATTGGCTAACTGGCTACAGCTGACGGCCAATCAGCCACAGCTGACGGCCATCACTACCCGAGCCAGCACTCCTCCACGTGAGGCCGAGAGCCTGTAAACTACTTTCTGGGGCTCTGCCCCCACACTCCACCCCTACAGGCTCTCGCCTCACAATCTACGCGACAAGCGTCTTCCGCGAGGGGACCTGTGCGAGGAGCCTGGGGGTGAATGTAATATCCTGGACACAGCCAGGCTCTCTGGGCACGGCCAGGGTTTCTCAGGGCACCACCAGTGCTTCTGGGCACGGCCAGACTTCCTGGACTTCTTAGGGTACCACCTGTCTTCCCGGACACAGCCAGGGTTTCTCAGGGCACCACCAGTGCTTCTGGGCACGGCCAGACTTCCTGGATTTCTTAGGGTACCACTAGTTTCCCCGGGCACAGCTAGGATTTCTCAGGGCACTGCCACTCTCTGTGGGCACAGCCACACTTCCTGGACACAGCCAGGGCTCTCAGGGCACTGCCACTCTCTGTGGGCACAGCCACACTTCCTGGACACAGCCAGGGCTCTCAGGGCACTGCCACTCTCTGTGGGCACAGCCACACTTCCTGGACACAGCCAGGGCTCTCAGGGCACTGCCCACTCTCTCTGGGAACGGCCCGACTTCCTGGGCACAGCCAGGGTATCTTCAGGGCTCAGCCAGACTTCCTGGACTCAGCCAGGGCTCTCAGGGCACTGCAACTCTCTGGGAACAGCCCGACTTCCTGGGCACAGCCAGGGTATCTTCAGGGCTCAGCCAGACTTCCTGGACTCAGCCAGGGCTCTCAGGGCACTGCCACTCTCTCTGGGAACAGCCCGACTTCCTGGGCACAGCCAGGGTATCTTCAGGGCTCAGCCAGACTTCCTGGACTCAGCCAGGGCTCTCAGGGCACTGCCACTCTCTCTGTGCCTCTCAGGGTACCCTGCTGGAACAACAGCGACTCACAATCAAGGTGCTTACATATTCTCAATGGCGGCCAGTCAAGAGACAAAAGCAAATATCCCCCAGTTCCACTAACAACAGTTCCCAAACAAACAGTCAAGCGGTCCATTAAATTAGGGATAGAAGGCAATTCCCCATAGTCCATAGTCATTCACCAGGGCTGTCCTGGGGGTGAGGGATGACCTTGACCTCACCCTCATCTCTCACGGAGGACTCAGCAAGCATTACCTCCTGGGACTACAAGTCCTGCATCCAGGCTGCCCAAGCAGGAACCTCCCGGCCCACAGGGCCGCAACGACCTTTGCTTTCTCTGGCCTGTGCTGGTTGGGGAACCGTCCACATCTTTCCACCTCTCCACGGGGCTCCATCTCTGCAGCAGCTGCATGGCTTTTCCTGTGCTGGTGGGAGAACCGTCCACATCCTCCCACCCCTCCACGGGGGTCCAGCTCTCCGGCAGCTGCTCCTCCTGGTCTTCATGAGACTGAGTGTTCATACGCACAAACTGCTCCACCGCCTTTCGGAGAGCTTTGGCCGGCACCGTACCCTGCTCGCTGCGCCATTTGTCATGCGGGAGACCCTGCTCGCTGCACCATTTGTCGTGCAGGGCGGCCTGCGGGGTCTCTGCTCCCGCTCCCCATACAAGAACGCAGGATATGGTGAGGCCAAAAAGGAACACCCACGGAGCCATAGATGGGGGAGTCATACCACTATATTCTCGCTGGCGGCATCTGCCTTTCTGCAATCCGCTCTTTCTAGCCCAGCCACCATCTTCTTGCTAGCCCCCATTCTTCTCTCCTCTCTCCCTCCACTCTCCTCTACTCTCCTCCGTAGCCACAGCAGTTATATTGGCGGCTAATTGGCTAACTGGCTACAGCTGACGGCCAATCAGCCACAGCTGACGGCCATCTACTACCCGAGCCAGCACCCCTCCACGTGAGGCTGAGAGCCTGTAAACTACTTTCTGGGGCTCTGTCCCCACATAGGGTCATCATTGTGTCAGGATTCTCTTTACCCCACTTCACATAAATTTGTCTTTGAGATGTACCAAACTCTCTGCCAAAGAAGAAATATTTTTCCATGGACAGCACCGAGGAGCCAGACTGGCATTGATGTGCAGGCTCTTCCTCCATACGAATTCTGTCTGGACTGCTACAGCCACCCAGATATGCCACGTTTCAGTGGAAGCAGGTTTTCCTGCCAGTAACCAGCATCCTCTGCCTCCTTCTGCAAACATGTACAGCCTGGACAATGCCAGCTCTCCCTTTTTCATGCCAGGTAGAGCTAATGCTATCTCACAATTGGCAGTAGAGCAGTGTGCCAACAGCCAGAGCATTACCTAGTGACTGGCAGGAAAGTGACCAAACTCAGACTATGCCATTTGGCTCTTTGGCTTCTGCTGTAGAAAAAAAAAAACTTGCTGAGAAGAAGTAAGAGCTGTTGGCAAAATATAAATTTTGGGCTCTCTTGATCCCAAGCTCAGCAAGGATAAATCATAAGTTGGCTTGGCTTCTGTGTGTATATGTGTGTGCTGTGTGACTACATGCTCAGTCACATATTTTAACAGTTATAAAATTAAGATGGAAACAGGCCGAAGAGTTCATTGTGAAGGGGAAAGCACCCGGGGCCTTAGATAAAATTATGACCAATCTTAGAATAGGTCACCATAATGCCAGAACAATGAATTGATTCATCCAGTTAGAACAACCAATTGGTTTCATCCAATTCAAACATGTAACCACCTAATCCCACCAATGGAAAAAAAAAAAATGTCAGTTGTTAGAGCTTTTGCTGACCAAACATACAAGGAGTTGGCTGAATTGATGTTTTAGCAACTAAAGGTATACTGTATAGATACGTCAGTTTACTGAAAAAAAGGTGTCTCCTCCTTCCATTTCTGGATATGTGATATTAATAATAGCAATAACAATACAGCACATCTGTGTACATGGATAATCTGCTATAAGCCAAGTACTCTATTGTGTACTTC
Organism: Rhinolophus sinicus; assembly: GCF_057876585.1. NCBI lineage: Eukaryota > Metazoa > Chordata > Mammalia > Chiroptera > Rhinolophidae > Rhinolophus > Rhinolophus sinicus. The sequence goes on along the minus strand of NC_142514.1, from coordinate 99,817,880 downwards.
ATATACTTTACTTTGTTTTCAAGTAATTTTCACAACCTTATGAAATCAGCATTATCATCCTGGCTTTAAAAAAGAGGAACTGAGGTTCAGGGCAGTTAAATAGCTTGCCCAAGGTCACACAGCTAATAGGTGACATATCCAAGGCCCAGTTATATCTGGTTTTCTTCTTTACACTTGCTCACATGTATGCAGTTGTCTCCCCAACTAGATTACAAACTCTATGACAGAAGGGACCTAGCCTATCTTGTTTGTTTCTGGATTCCCACATCTAAAACAGTGTCAGCACTGAGGCACAGAATAGGCTCTCAATAAATACTTATTGAATAAGTGAATGGTTGAATGAATGAATAAACCAGCCCCACCATAACTGTGTTATGAAACCAGACAGCTCCATATCCACCCCGACCTGAAGCCCCATCACAGAGAGTAGGCAAGGACGGGCATTGAGGGGTGGCACTCCCAGAGACAAGGGTAAAGGGTGTCAATGCTGTCTGCTGTTGGTAGGGCATAGGAGGGCAGAGACTGCCTACATTCCTGCCTCCTGCATGTTTACTTTTCCTCACCCCAATGTAAGTTTCCCACCAGTCATATGTCCCCCTGATAGGCCCCTCTGCTGGGAACACCCCAGGCCTCTCAGCACCCATTATCATGGGGTAGGCATCCATACTCCATTTTGCCAAACATCTGCCAGAGGCAGGCAGTGAATGGACTTGGGGTCTCGGCAATACAGCTGAACAAGTTTCTACCTGAACTTTGGTTTGGCTCTGCTGGTGACTGAATGGAGGAAACAAAAAGGAGATCTGGGCAAAGGAAAGTGCCTTCTCATTTCTAATTTCCAGTCATACAGGGCCAGGGAAAAGGTATATGCTAACGATGGTGGGGAAACACCAATAAGAACATACATTCTTTGGTCAGATGGCAGCTCTGGACTCCCATTCATCCTTTTGCTTCCAGGCACACCTGTACACAACTCACCTGAGACAGACTGGTTCTTCCACGGCCCCAGACAGGAAGCTTCGCTGATGTCGCACCTGATCTGCCACATTCAGAAATGCAACCCCTCATGATGGGCAATGCTACAAGAGTGGAGAAATCCAAAACTACCCAGTGATTCTCTCCAGGGCTCAGGATAGAGCAAGCACCAATTCTTAACCTAGACTTTCAAACATACGTGTTGTTGCTACTGTTGTTTTCAGAGACCCTGACCCTGTTCGTGTCTTCTTCCTTGTTCCTCCTCCTAGAATATGAAAAACTGAATAAATAGGAAGGTGGGCTTAACCCTTCCTGTGGCAGGGATAGGAACATGACAGAATTGAGTAGGAGTGAGATACCTTATAAAATGAATACCTTGGGCTTGCAAAATGCTTTATATTTGACAAAGCATTGTGTCCTTTGAACCTTACAGCTGTGAGATGAGTAATACTGTATTAAGTCCGTATCACAGAAGAGAAAACAGAGGCTAGGCCAACGTCCCAAAGCTACCTTCCCTCTCCTCGTTGCCCAGGTTCTAGGTCCCTGGAGAGCAGGAATTGAGAAATGGTGGTGCTAATAGGCCATATTGATAGCAGTAGTGCCTACCTGGTGAAAGGTTGTGTGTCACGCAGCCTGAAGCATCCTGGTCTCCCTCTGCTCTGTGAGGGCTGAGATAGGTAAAGGGCCTGTGATGGTTAATTTTATGTGTCAACTTGATTGGGCCACAGGGTTCCCAGATATTTGGTTGCTCATTATTCTGGGTGTAGTGGGGAGGGTGTTTCTGGATGAGATTAACATGCAAATCACTACACTGAGGAGAGTGCCCACCCTAGTGTGAGTGGCCCCGTCTAATACGCTGAAGAACCAGATAAAATAAAAAGGCTGAGTAAGAAGGAACTCCTGCTGCCTAACTGTTGGAGCTGGGACATCAGTTTTTTCCTGCCTCTGGACTCAACCTGAAACATCAGCTTTTCCTGGGTCTTAAGCCTACCAGCTTTCGGGTTGGAAGTGTATCACTGGCTCTCCTGGGTCTCCAGCCTGCCAACTGCAGGTCTTGGGACTTGTCAGCCTCCATACTCAACTGAGCCAATTCCTTATAATAACTGTCTTTCTATGTCTATTTATTTATATTTATACCTATTGGTTCCGTTTCTCTGGAGAATCCTGACTAATCTAGGGCCCCAGATAGACTCTGGTTGGGGAGACGAGCTGGAAAGCCAGGCTGAGCTGATGCAGGCAGGCCTCCCATCCTGGCATCAATTGAGAAAAAACATGTTTTCTGCTCTCTTGTACAGACTCCTCCTCAGAAGTTGCCCTTTCTTTTGAAGAAATGCTTTGTTGCCCACAAAGCATTTCTTCAAAAATATTTATTGATACCTGCATTGTGGAGGCACTGTTTTTGGAATATGGGTATATTAGTGAATGAAACAAATATCCCTGCCCCCATGACACTCAATTTCTATTGGAAATGTAATACTGGAATAAGAGAGTATATGGTAAGGTGAGAAATACTATGAAAAAAAATAAGAAATTGAGCAGAGTAAAGGAGATCAGGTATATCAGGGTGGGAGGCAAGTGATAGTGTTGAAAAGGCAAACTAGGAGTGCCTCCATGGGCAGATGAGATTTGAGTGGACTTGAAGGAGATGAAGGAGTAAGCCAATTAGATATTTGGAGGAAGAGCATTCCAGACAGGGAACAGCCAGATGCCCTGGTGAGCACAAGGAATTGCAGAGGCCAGTGTGTCTGGCACAGCTAGAGTGAAGAAAGGCAGAGCAGCAGGAGATGGGAATGAGGTAGCAGGACACCGGATCACATAGGCCTGTTGTAAAGACTTGAAAGAGGAGCCATGGCAGGGCTTCCAGCAGAGGAGGACATCATCTGATTTAGGTTTGAAAAGGATCTCTCTGACTGTATATTGAGAAGAAACTGTTAAGAGATCAAGGATAGAAGCTTAGGGACTAATTAAGAGTCTCTTGTTTTGTTGATGGTTTCTTTTGCTGTGCAGAAGCTTTTAAGTTTCATATAGTCCCATTCATTTATTTTAGTTTTTACTTCCCTTGCCTTTGGAGTCAAATTCATAAAATGCTCTTTGAACCCAAGGTCCATAAGCTTAGTACCTATGTTTTCTTCTATGCAGTTTATTGTGTCAGGTCTTATGCTTAAGTCTTTGATCCATTTTGAATTAATTTTGGTACATGGTGACAGGTAGCAGTCCAGTTTCATTCTTTTGAACGTAGCTTTCCAATTCTGCCAGCACCATTTATTGAAGAGGCTGTCTTTTCTCCATTGTATGTTTTTTGCTTCTTTGTCAAAAATTATCTGTCCATATTTATGTGGTTTTATTTCTGGGTTCTCAATTCTGTTCCATTGGTCTATGTGTCTGTTTTTCTGCCAATACCATGCTGTTTTGATTATGGTTGCCCTGTAGTACAAGCCAAAGTCAGGAAGTGTGATACCTCCATTATTGTTCTTTTTCTTAAGATTGCTTTGGCTATTCGGGGTCTTCTGTGGTTCCAAACAAATCATATTTTCTTACCGCCGAATAGTATTCCATTGTGTATATATACCACAACTTCTTTATCCATTCATCTATCGAAGTACATTTTGGTTGTTTCCATGTCTTGGCCACCATAAATAAAACTGCAATGAACATTGGAGCACACTTGTCTTTATGGATAAATGCTTTCAGATGTTTTGGGTAGATACCCAAGAGAGGGATTGTTGGGTTATATGGTAATTTTATTCGTAATTTATTTTTTTGAGGACTCTCCACACTGCCTTCCATAGTGGCTGCACCAATCTGCATTCCCACCAACAGTGTATGAGGGTTCCTTTTTCTCCACAGCCTCTCCAACACTTGTTACTATTTGTCTTGTTGATGATAGCCATTCTGACTGGGGTGAGGTGATATCTCATTGTGGTTTTGATTTGCATTTCTCTGATGATTAGTGATGTTGAGCATTTTTTCATATGTCTATTTGCCATTTGTATGTCCTCTTTGGAGACAATGTGGATGGATCTTGAGATTATAATGCTAAGCAAAATAAGTCAGACAGATAAAGCAGAGAACCATGTGATTTCAGTGATATGTGGTATATAAACCAAAAACAACAAAAGAACAAGACAAACAAATGAGAAACAAAAACTCATAGACACAGAGAATAGTTTAGTGGTTACCAGAGGGTAAGGGGGATGGGAGTGGTAAATGAGGGTAAAGGGGATCAAATACATGGTGATGGAAGGAGAACTGACTCTGGATGGTAAACACACAATGGGATTTATAGATGACGTAATACAGAATTGTACACCTGAAATCTATGTGACTTTACTAACAATTGTCACCCCAATAAATTTAATTAAAAAATATATATACACAGTCTGTACACCCTGAAAAAAAATAAAAAATAAATAAAAGAGTCTCTTGTTAAAATCTAGGCTAGAGATGATGGTGTCTCCTCCCAAGGTAGTATCAGTGGTCAGATTCCAGATGGAGTCAGGCAGTGGGTGGAGATGCCCATCAGAGAGGAGCAGGCAAGTTTCAGGGTCTTGGATCCTTCTGCTCTCTGCCCAGGAACATGCCCTAAGGTCACCTACTCTCCTGGGACCCCATGGGGAAATGCCTCGTCACAAGTAGGAACAGTCTTTCTATGGAAGGGCTGAGGAAGAGAATGAGAAGGCCAAGTGCTGTTCCCTTCCCCACAATCTCATATCTGTTGCCAATCTATGATTGCAATTGACAAATGAGTGTAGTTCCCACATGAATGTTGGTTGATATTTACATTTACATTAATGGGTCAAAAGAATGTGAAACAATGACATTTGTTGGAATGTCTTTTATTTGTCAATGATACGAGTAACTTCTTTGCTACATTAGATAATACTTTCAATTACTGCAATAGTATTTCCTCAATTTTTTGTGCTATTTACAATGTAATAGCTACACATACAATATACTTTTTTTGTACTTTTAAGTTTAATCTGAATTATTAAGAATTTCTCCATCACTGTTTTAAGTCTAAATGAATAGCAAAGCAATAAATGAAGTCTTGACTTACAGTATTTGCCAGTTTCCATGCTGTGAATACTCCTACCCTAGATGTGAATACTCCTACCCTACGTGACATTATTGAATTTGGGAAGAGATGCTTAGTAGTGAGATATTAGTATTTTCAACACAGAGATACAATTGGTGTAAGTAACTTCAAGAGCATGAATAATAGTAAAGTGTAGTAAAATAATTAGGAAGTAATGACTGTTGATTGTTTATTACCTTTGTGCTTAATGTAACTTATTTAATTGTAAATTTATATAATTTAATTTTTAATAATGGCTGTGTTTATAAGGAAGCTCACAGTATCACTGAAAATTTAACAATTGACTCTCATGAGCCAATACAAGCCAGGTCTAGCACCCCACTGACTATATGATGTTTGCACAGAAAGCACCCATCTTCCCAACTAAGAGATCTAGTAGCTACCTCTACCAAAAAATGGGGAAACTGAGGCTCAGGCAGCTGATGTCCTAGAGCAAGCATGGCCTCAGGGAAGTGTGTCTGGTATGGAGCGAAGGGAGGGTTGTGGAAATCCAAGAGAGCCAGAGGAAGTTAAATACAAAGGCAATGAGGGTAAATAGAGGTTGTTGTGTAAGGAACATACAAACTCAGGACCATGTCACCACGACTGGCTCCCCCAAACCTGCCTGGGCCAGACTCTCAGAACAGGATCTTGGTGGCTCTTCATGGAGAGTCAGTCACACCAAGTTGCAGGGATGTGGCTGATTAACAAATTAGATGCAAATCACACACCAATCAATGTAAACAACAAGTCTGTTCACAGGATGGAAGACTGCCAGTGGCAGTGTCCTCAGCTAGGCTAGTCACAGAGTCAGCATATGGGATTGGGTCACAGGTAGTCAGGTGGAGTGTCTGACCCTGTTGGCCCAATGCATTATTGTTTCATTGTCCCAGAATGTAGGAAAGGGCCAAGAGAGTGGTTGAGAGGCAGGAGCTGACAACCCAAAGATCACAGCTGCTCCTGCCATTTAGTACCTGCTCTTTCCCAAGATGGACCTCTTGTCCCCCTTAAGTTCTCAGGGTCCTGTTTCAGTTCCCAAACTTCCTTCTCTACTCACCAGTGCATTCAAAATGCCCACTCACCAATGCATTCAAAATGCCCACTTGGCCCTCTGGGTCCCTGAAATGAGTTATGGTAGCAATACCAGGCCTTCCCAGTCTCCACAAACCCACACAGGTCCTGGACAGGAAGGGAGGAGCAGTGGATAGTCCTGAACAACCAAGGAGGCTGAGAAGTGGCCTTGAGTGTTCTCACTCTGAACTTGGCCCAGCTCAGAAGCTGAGGGCAGAGCAGGTCTCCTGATGTTTTGGATGCTATAAGGGGCAAGAGCAGCAGGGAGAGTGTAGCCACAGATTGGTTAGAGAGTGGCCCACACCCTAGCTTCTGTGTACAGGAGAGACAGCCCACCCAGCCCAGACCTGTCTTTTCTGCATTCATTAGCTGTGTGACCTTGGGTAGTTAGAGAACCTCTGTGAGTTTCCATTTTCTCCATGTTAAAAATTAGTTACACAGACAACAGTTTAGTGGTTACCAGAGGGTAAGGGGGATGGGGGGTGGGAGAAGAGGGTAAGGGGGATCAAATATATGGTGATGGAAGGAGAACTGACTCTGGGTGGTGAACACACTATGGGATTTCTAGATGATGTAATACAGAATTGTACACCTGAAATCTATGTAATTTTACTAACAATTGTCACCCCAATAAATTAAAAAAAAATAGTTAATAATACAATAAATCCTTGGCTTTCACGAATATAATATTTGTCTGTTGGTTGTTGTTGTTAACTCATCATCTGCCTGTTTGGCTGGGCAGTACCTACTCACCAGCGCTATTTGCCTTCCCAGTAGCCTTACTCTACTTCTTTACCACCCCTGAGGATAGCCTGGGAAGAAGGATCAAATGTCTGCTTCTAACATCCTGTTCCCAAGCTCCTCAGTCCAGAAGCGCACTCTTCCTGAATTTTCCTTCCCAGTAGGACTTAGAATCGGGGTTGCTGCAGCTCACGCCTTGTGATTGGTGGCAAAGCACCAGAACCTCTGCACAGGCGTCTGCATGTCCCTGAATGAGGCAGCTCTGCCCACTGTCTTGATGTCTAAACTTTAATCACCCTGGGGATGGGGGCACACGTGGACCTGGGAGTCCCACAGACTGAGGCTCAGAGCTGGTTCTGCCACTGAACAGGTTACTGAACACAAGTGACTTGGCCTTTCTGCCTCCAGGTCCCCTTTCTGTCTTTTCCATACAGGCCTCAGGGAGAGCACCTGAAACAACAGAGTGCACGGACCCTGGAACTGGGGGACCTCTTCCTTCTGCTCTTTCCTACCTGCCACCCCGCCTTCAAATATCCCAGCCAACAATGACAGCTCAGCCCCAGTACCTTATCCCCAGAAAAGAGCTGAAATGAGGCCCAGGTTGGCCTTGGGCAACTGGGGGAGGAGAGAACCAGTGGGAGATGAGTGGCAGCCTTGAGAGAAACAGGGATGAGAAGCACAAGTAGAGGGAGGCTGGGACCAAAGGGAGAAGGCAGGAGAAAGAGGGAAGCACTGACAGTGCACTCAACTCTGCAAATTTCTGACATAAATCACTTCAATGAGCGGCCTGAGAGCTCTCACAGGAGAAGGAAAAACCTTGGAAAGCCCAGATTCTAAGCCCAGAATCTCCCTAAGGAGGGCTGGCAGACCTTAGGCAGACCTTCGTTCTTGCAATGGGCCTCAGTTTATCCCTGCGAAATGGAGAGCACTAGCCCCTTCTCTCAGGTCCTGTACAAAGACTCATGGTGTTCTCAGGGGCGTCAAGTTCCTTAGGCAGAGGTGCCTAGATAAACAATGGGATAATTAGTTATCATTCCTAACAGTATTCATTTTCAAAAAATTGCAGGGAGCTCAGGAACGTGCCTGTTCAGGGGTGTGGAATAATAACTTATGTGTATGCAGTGCCTCATAGCACGAAAGCCAGTCAAACTTGTTACAACGATACTGCTCACCTTTTTAGATATCAGGGGGACTATCCATTACGACTCTGTACCAACTGGACAAACAGTTAACCACGTTTACTATTGGGAAGTGCTGAAAATGCTGTGTGGAAAAGTTAGACGACCTGAACTTTTCACCAACAATTCATGGCTCTTGCACCACGACAATGCACCAGCTCACACAGCACTGTCTGTGAGGGAGTTTTTAGCCAGTAAACAAATAATTGTATTGGAACATCCTCCCTACTCACCTGAGCTGGCCCCCAATGACTTGTTTCTTTACCCAAAGATAAAGGAAACATTGAAAGGACGATATTTTGATGACATTCAGGACATCAAGTGTAATATGATGACAGCTCTATGGCCATTCCAGAAAAAGAGTTCCAAAATTGTTTTGAAGGGAGGACGAGGTGCTAGCGTCAGTGCATAGCTTCCCAAGGGGAGTACTTTGAAGGTGACCATGGTGATGCTCAGCAGTGAGGTATGTAGCACTTTTCTAGGATGAGTTCGTGAACTTAAATGTCAGACCTCATATATATGCACATTTTCTTCATTTGATTCCCACAGCAAGGCAGTAGTACCGTGTTTCCCCGAAAATCAGACCCAGCCAGACAATCAGCTCTGATGCGTCTTTTGGAGCAAAAATTAATATCAGACCCAGTCTTATTTTACTGTAATATGAGACCAGGTCTTATCTAACGTAATATAAGACCGGGTCTTATATTAATTTTTGCTCCAAAAGACACATTAGAGCTGATTGTCCGGCTAGGTCTTATTTTTGGGGAAACACAGTAGTCATATGACCTTCTTAGCAAAATATTTTACCTAACACATACTGCTATAAATAATATGTACCCCAAGTTTAAAGAGAGAGGGAGAAAGAACTTCAGATAATCAATGATCAGAATTTTGTCGTACATCTGTGAAGAGTCCATAAATGTTACCCCTCAGTGAATTGGTGGTTGTGGGGACAGAGCCCCAGAGAGCAGTTTCCAGGCTCTTGGCCTCACATGGAAAGGTGCTGGCTCGGGTAGTAGATGGTCATCAGCTGTAACGAGTTAGCCATTAGCCACTTATATAACTGCCATGGCTAAGTTAGCAGAGGGCGAGTGTGAATTGCGGATCGTGTGGCTCCTGCTTCCTATGTCTCCAACCCAGCCGTCAGCAAGACTGTAGTGGTATGACACCCCTATTTATGGTTCTCGGGGTGTTCTTTGGGCCTCATCATGTCCTGCGTTCTTATGTAGGGAGCAGGACCAGATACCTGACAGACACCCTGCATGACAGTGTTCCTCTTAAGAAGATGGATGGCACAGAACCCTGTTGACTATAACAGGCATTGCCTGCTTTTTGGTAGTCTGCTGCTGCTGTAGGCTCTGAGGGTTGTGGATATTTTACACCGAGGCCTCCACCCAATCGGACACCTGGCATTGTGAGCAAGATTCCGGCCAGGTAGGAAAGGAGTCTGACTCTGGGCAGGAGGACAGGTGGCCCTTACACAGTGTGTGGTACCCAGTAGCCACTTTTCTCAGAAGATGGATCCCTGAGGAGGGGTGGGAGGACATGGATGGCTCTCTGGCCAGCGTGGAGAGAGCCCTGCAGGTTCTAGCTGAGCAGTTGCCGGAGGAGGTGAAGGGTACAGTCGGCCACGTGGGCTGGATGTTCCTCACTGCCTTGTGTTGTAACATGGAGGACGGGCTTAATGAAACAGCCCAGGGGCAGGACCAGCAGCCCCGGGGGTGGGGGGGGAGGCGGTGGAAGCTCGGGACCGTCAGGTGGAGGAGGTTCTCACCTTGGTGCATCATAACTTGGAGGAAGTGCTTGCTGGAATAGCCCAGGTGCGGGACCAGGTGTTCTTGTGAGAGGCGCTGGAAGCTCCAGTCCACTTGTTAGAGGATGAGCCCCACAGTGGAGACTATGAAGCAGAGGCGTTCGATAGGAGTGGAGACAATGTAGCTCCCAACCCCCAAGCCCGGCCATTCTTGAAGCAAAGGGTAAAACGTGAGCAACCTTTGGGCCCCGGGGGCATTGCTGCCGGCAACCCAGCTGTGACTGAGTTCACTACCTACACCCCATACACTCCCACTGAGTTGCAGGAGCTGGGGAGGTGGTACAGACAACACCCTGGAGAACCAGTCTCGGCTTGGCTACTACGGTTATGGGATGAGGGAGCAGACAGCATTCTCTGCTCCCCAGGCAAAATGGAAAAGCTAGCCTTCGTGACAGTGCATCTGTTCCTGCAACAAAGATTACAGCACTGCCATAGGTTGGCCCACGACCAGGGCAACCATTCTCTAATGGCGTGGCTCACGGCTGCGGTACGCACAGTATGGGGACAGGCTGGTGAGCTGCCAGACACTGTGAGTCAATGGCAGTCATATACGGAACTTACGCAGGTCATCCGTGAGATGGGTATGAGACATGCTAGTTTTCACCTTAACATGCAGGGGCCGGATGACGAGCTTTTTACAGCCAGCATGAGAGATCTGGTTTTGGATACTGCACCTGCGAGTGCTTTTGGATCCTTGGTTACCATTCTTACGCCCGATGGGGGCAGCAGATCCATGAAGTTACCATTGCCATGGCCATCCTAGGGGATGTTGAAAGCCGGAGGCCAAGGAAGTTAAGATAGGAGGTCCAAGAAGTCGAGACCTGGAAGCCGAAGCCAAAAGTAAGGGGGTGAGGTCGCGGGCCTCAGAGAGTAACACATGCACAGATGTCACGTGATCTCGTGGCAGCAGGGATTGATCAGGAAAAAATAGACCAACAACCCAATGCACTCTTGTTGGAACTTTGGAAACCGTTGCATCCAGAACAGCAATTCCGGAGAAGCCTAAAGGAGAAGTCTGGGAAAGTGCGACCTGTGTCCCTCTATGACTTCATGTGGCCACCTGAGGCTGATTTCTTTCAGCTCAATTAGGGGTGGGGCCAAGGTACCCGGTCAGAGGGGACGAGCAGGGACCAGAGGCCCCACGTGGAACTGTCCATACATTGGTCCCCTTCGAATGTACAGAGGGTTTTGGCTCTAGTTGACACTGGCGCCGACTGCAGTCTCGTTTATGGGAACCCAGAACTGTTCCCTGGACCAGCAATCTGCATTGATGGCTACGGGGGGAAAACTGTGACTGTGAAAGCCGTTTCCTTACCACTGGGTATAGGAAGGCTTCCTCCTCGTACCTACAAGGTTTATGTCTCCCCCGTTCCTGAGTATATTCCAGGGGTGGACGTGCTACATGGCCCCAGCTTACAGACGTCGGTAGGAGAGTTCCGTCTCCGGATCCAGGTGGTGAAAGTGGTGACACGCGGGCATGCTCACCACCCTCCTCAAGTGTTGCCACAGCCCTGGCACATGGTTACAGTGTGACACTACCGCCTGCCAGGAGGACAAGAGATTGGTCGTACAATGTTGGAATTGGAGAAGGCACATATTGTGAGGCCGACGCACAGTCCCTTTAACTCCCGTGTATGGCCTGTCAAGAAGCCAGATGGGACCTGGCGAATGACTGTGGACTATAGGGAGTTAAATAAGGTGACACCACCCTTGCACGCTGCAGTGCCTTTAATTCATGATTTAATGGATCGTCTGACTGTCTGCCTGGGAACGTATCACTGTGTAGTGGACTTGGCCAATGCTTTTTTCTCCATTGACATTGCACCCGAGTGTCAAGAGCAGTTTGCTTTTACTTGGGATGGGCGGCAGTGGACTTTTCAAGTCGTTCCGCAAGGATACTTGCACAGCCCCACTATCTGCCATGGGCTCGTGGCCCAGGATTTGGCACAGGGGGATCACCCGTCCTCTGTGGCCTTGTTTCATTATGTCGATGATATTTTATTAACATCAGATTCTCTTTCAGATTTAGAGCAAGCAGCTCCCTCTCTTCTCCGCCACCTGAAGTCACACGGCTGGGCAGTGAATGAGGAAAAGGTCCAAGGCCCTGGCTTATCCGTCAAGTTTTTGGGTGTTGTGTGGTCGGGTAAGACAAAGGTCGTATCTGAGGTGACTATGGACAAAACACAAGCTTTTCCTCGGCTGACCAAGGTCTACCAACTGGAGATGTATTTGGGTCTGCTGGGGTATTGGCAGGCATTTATACCCCATTTAGCATAAATGGCAAGGCCCTTGTATAATATGATAAGAAAGCAGGCCTCATGGGATTGGACAGAGGCTATAGAGCAAGTTTGTTGCCACAAAATGGGCAGTGCAGCAGGCACAGGCTCTGCAAGTAGTAGACCATGGTCGCCCGTTTGAACTTGATGTTCACGTAACCCAAGAGGGGTACGGTTTGGGCCTCTGGCAACAGCAGAAGTGTCTCCAGTCGCCAGTGGGATTTTGGTCCCAGTTGATGAAAGAAGCAGAGTCTGCTACTCTCTAATAGAGAAACAGCTGGCTGCTGTGTACGCAGCCCTAGTGGCCACAGAAACCATCACAGGAATGGCACGGGTGTTCGTTCGAACAACCTATCCCGTCCAGGGGTGGGTCCGTACATGGACCCAGGGACCCAAAATGGGGGTGGCACAGACCACCACCCTCGCCAAGTGGGGTGCCTACTTGGAGCAACGTAGCACCTTTAGTTCAAGCCCTTTGAGCACAGAGCTACAACAGGTCCTGGGACCTGTGGAGCTTGTAGCCCAGGCTGAGCAAAGTGCTCTCCCTAATGGGGAGGACTTGGAGCCCTTGCCCTACAGAGAAGGACAGTCCCCAGTACCTGAGGATGCCTGGTTTACCGATGATTCTAGCCGAGGAGCTGCAGCCATTTTGATGGCTATTTGTGTGCAGCCCAAAACAGACACCATTCAGTTTGATACTGGGATGGGCCAGAGTAGCCAGTGGGCTGAATTACGGGCTGTGTGGATGGTAATCAGCCACGAGCCTGGGCCCCTAGTTATTTGTACTGACAGCTGGGCGGTGTTCTGGGGCTTAATGCTGTGGCTCCCTACATGGAAACACCAAAACTGGTTGGTGGGACACCGTCCACTGTGGGGCAAGCCATGTGGCAGGACCTCTGGGAACTAGGGTAGAGAAAGGAAGTGACCCTAATGCATGTCACACGTCACTCCCCCTTATTGTCCCCAGGTAATGATGAAGCAGACGCCCTAGCAGGGGTCTGATGGTTAGAACGGGCTCCTGCCACTGATGTGGCCCATTGGCTGCATAGGAAATTGCAGCACGCTTGAAGCCGAACCATGTGGCAGGTGAGCAGACGCTGGGGCCTGCCTTTGAAATGGCAGGAGGTAGCAGATGCCTGCTATGACTGTGCCGTCTGTGCCCAGGACAGCCCCCAAAGGCGGAGGTTCCCCTGGGAGACACAGCAGATTACGCGAGGGAGGGTGCCCCTCACTCGCTGGCAAGTGGATTACATTGGACCCCTGCCTAAGGCCCGCAATGCGATATATGCATTTACAGCAGTGGACACTGCTACGGGGTTGATGTTTGCTTGGCCGTGTCAGGCTGCAGATCAGCGGCATATAGTGGTCGCTCTTTCTCAGCTCTGTGTCCTCTGTGGGTGCCCCCAAGTATTGAAAGTGACAGTGGTACCCATTTTACGGGGCAAGAAGTGCAGCGCTGGGCTGCCAGGATGGACGTGCAATGGTTGTTTCACACCCCGTACAATCCACAAGCAGGTGGCATGATTGAACGCTATAACGGCCTTTTGAAGCAAGGCCTCCGGGTGTCAAAACACCCTCCCATGGTGCGCTACTGGGCCTTGTGTCTATGGGACGTCCTGAGAGTCCTGAATGAGAGACCACGGAAGGGAGGGCCTGCACCAGTAGAAGCTCTGCTACATCGAACGGCCGCTCCCATTCAATTACAAGTTACCACCAGTGAGACTCTGTTAAAGCCAGGCTACGGCAGAAATGGGAACATTTTGCTGCCAGCACCCACATGCTTGAAAGCAGGGGAACGGCAGCAATGGACTTGGCCCTGGCAGGTCAAAAGCCCCCACTGTGGGTGGTTGGGTCTGTTAGCCCCATGGGGGGCCGGTTTGACTCATGATTTGCAAGTGACTCCAGGGGTGGTGGCTGAGTGGCCACTGCAAGTGACTGTAGTATACAGAGGTCCTGATGCTGGGATGATTTTGCGAGGAACCTATGTGCTCTCACTATGGCCTATTATGGGGTCCCCTGTTCTGTTACATGTTGAAACCACGCAAGGGACCCCAAGCACTGCCTTAAAGGTCTGGTACCACAAACTGGGAAAGGTGCCAGTGGCAGCAACCCTCCTTTCCCAGGACAAGAAGCTAGCATGTATCCTCCCAGATGGAAGGGATTTGCCATTGTTGGTTCCTAAGACTACCATTTCTTTCTGAACGTTGAGCCTATAGCCTAATACGAAACAGAGCCCCTCGCGGAAGACGCTTGTCGCGTAGATTGTGAGGCAAGATCCTGTAGAGGTGGAGTGTGGGGACAGAGTCCCAGAGAGTAGTTTCCAGACTCTCTGCCTCATGTGGAAAGATGTTGGCTCGGGTAGTAGATGGCCATCAGCTGTGACTAGTTGGCCATCAGAGGTTATCAGTTAGCCATTTGCCACTAATATAACTGCCATTGCTAAGCTAGCAAGTGCAGATTGCGGATTGTGGATTGCTGATTGCAGAGAGGTGGATTGCAGTTAGCAAGTGAGGTTGGTTGGCAGACAAGCTGATTGCGGGTCACGGATCATGTGGCTCCTGCTTCCTGTGTCTCCAACCCAGCCACCGGTGAGAGTATAGTGGTGTGACTCCCCTATCTGTGGCTCTGTGGGTGTTCCTTTTTGGCCTCACCATGTCCTGCGTTCTTATGTGGAGAGCGGGACCAGGAACCCCACATGATGTCCTGCATGACAGGCTGCAGAGCCACCTACACTCAGGCTTACACAGACCCACCAGTCTGCACTTCCTCTTATGTCTTCAGCACCAACACAGGGCTCCACTTTCATTGCAAGGCCTTGGCCCTGCTGCATCTTGGAGCCTTGATTGCTCCAGGATCATGGTATGGCTGCTCTAAAACCAGCAGAAGGTTGGCTGCTCTGAATAATGTTCAAAGACCTGTACCTGAGTTGATTTTCTTGTACCTGTAAGATGGGATGATTGCTACCTGTATTCCTTACACAGAAGCTTGTCCTGAAGGTGAAATGAGAGTATCATTGACAGTGCTGTGCAAGGTGTCAGATGGCTGCATTGTTGGTGTAAGGCAGGAGGGTGTGTGGTGTGGTGGGCATCATTGGTGGCAAGGTCCAGTTCTGTCCTTCCTCTCAACAATGTGACCTTTGGCAAGTCACCAAGACATGTGGCCTCTCCATTTCTTTATCTGTAAAATGGGCATGGTGTGGGGACAGAGTCCCAGAGAGTAGTTTCCAGGCTATCGGCCTCATGTGGAAAGGTGATGGCTCAGGTAGTAGGTGACCATCAGCTGTAACTGGTTGGCCATCATCTGTTACCAGTTGGCCATTAGCCACTGATATAACTGCCGTGGCTAAGCTAGCAAGCTGGGATTGCAGCTAGCAAGTGGGGTTGGTTGGCAGAGAAGTGGACGGCATGTTACGGATTGTAGGGCTCCTGTTCCTGTGTCTCCAACCCAGCTGCCAGCAAGGACATAGTGGTATGACTCCCCTATCTATGTCTCCGTGGGTGTTCCTTTTTGGCCTCACCATATCCTGCGTTCTTATGCGGGGAGCAGGAGCTGAGACCCTGCAGGACACACAGTAATACCTGCCCCATTGACTCACAGGGTTGATGCAAATATCAACTAAGATCAATTTTCACCCATCATTTAAACTCTTACCAGGGGCTTTCACCACCTCATCTAATTTCACACTGGACAACCCAATGAAAGAGATTACCACCCCAGACTACTGATAAGGAGCCTTTGGTCAGAGAGGTCTGCTGCCTCCAAACATGTGCTCCCATCATGTGTGCTACACCCATGGGGACACTGGGTCAAGTTCTGTCCCTCTGTGCAAGGTCACATCAGTGGTGTTATAGCCTCCACCTGGAGGTAGACAGGTGGGCATGGCCACTGCTCCTCAAAGTACAGACATGTTATCAGAACCCTAACTGCCCCCAACACTGACCAGCTCTCTTTCGCTGGAGGATTTGAGGGCTGCCAGAGGTCACTGGCTCAGTCCTCCCCATGTCTGACACCTCTCAGGCATATCCCCCAGAAGCACCTCTTCTCCTGTGAAGGCATTCCTCCAGTTTCCATCCATTCATCCCTTGGGAAATTCTTCCTGAGCAAGGTCACCCACCCTCATGGTCTCCACATGTGACCCCCAAGTCTTTATCTCTATCCATACCTCACCCCTCAGCCTCAGATTTTTTCTATTGGTTTATTTCTCTTTTTAAATACAGCTTTATTGAAATAACAACTAATAGATCGTATAATTCACCCATTTAAAGTGTATAATGTACATGTATAAAGTGTATAAAGTACATTTTCACCATCTCTAAAAGAAACCCTATACCTTTTAGCCATCACCTGTCGCATCCAGTGCGAGGAGGGTTGTGGGGAGCGAGGAGGGCAGTGCAGGGTTAAGAAAAGACAGTAGCCATGAATAGAGTTTAAGTGCAGAGTTGCAAGGGACTTGCAGCCTCACAGTCTGGGCTGTGGCACCTATGGGGCCAACGCATTAGCTTTTATTAGTTAGGTGGGGAAGTTAAGGAGATAAAGCTTGTCAATCTCAAGATCTCTGAATTCCATACACCACAATAGGAAACTGATTCAAGCCAATCACCCTTGCCTGCAGGCAGCTGGACCATAAGTCTCAACTTCCCCAGGGGACAAAACTATATGCATATGAATAGATGGAGAGCACACCATTGAATCTCTTCCCTTGCAGGTTTTGGGAAGGAATGCAGCCACAGAGGCAGAGGCTCTCCTTAGCCTGAGGAAGGTGGGAGGCTGTGCCCACCTCTATGAACCTGTGGGTTCTCCTGTTGGTCCCCACTCGACTGTGCCTGGCTTGAGTTGTTCCTTCTGTGAGGAATCTTACTCATCATTGACTGTCCAGTCATCTTTCTGGGACCAAACAGGGAGGCATAAGGTGCAAACACAAAGGTTTAGCAAAGTCCCTGAAAGGATCCGTCTTACAGACTCTACTTTCTTCCGGAGCAGGTACAAGGAAACAAACCGTTAGGCTGCTGCATGGTGACAATCACCCATCTATTCCTCCAACCACTCCCAAGTCCCTAAACAACAACCAATCTACTTTCTATCTCCACAGGCTGGAATTTTGCTTATTCTGGAATTTTGTAGGAAGAGAATCATTTAACATGTAAACCTTTATGTCTGGCTTTTTTCACTTAGCCTAATGCTTTTGACGTTCATCCATGTTGTAGCATGTATTCGTACTTAATTATTTTCTATGCCTGAATAATACTGTATGGATAGACCAAATTTTTTTTTTCAATTAAAGTTTATTGGGGTGACAATTGTTAGTAAAGTTACATTGATTTCAGGTGTACATATCTGTATTACATCATCTATAAATCCCATTGTGTGTTCACCACCCAGAGTCAGTTCTCCTTCCATCACCATATATTTGATCCCCCTTACTCTCATCTCCCACCCCCACCCCCCTTACCCTCTGGTAACCATTAAACTGTTATCTGTGTCTATGAGTTTTTATTTCTCATTTGTTTGTCTTGTTCTTTTGTTGTTTTTGGTTTATATACCACATGTCAGTGAAATCATATGGTTCTCTGTTTTTTCTGTCTGACTTATTTCACTTAGCGTTATAATCTCAATCTCAAGATCCATCCATGTTGTCACAAATGGTCCTATATCATCTTTTCTTACTGCCGAATAGTATTCCATTGTGTATATAAACCACAACTTCTTTATCCATTCATCTATTGAAGGACATTTTGATTGTTTCCATGTCTTGGTCACCGTAAATTAAGCTGCAATGAACATTGGAGCACACTTGTCTTTATGGATAAATGCTTTCAGATGTTTTGGGTAGATACCCAGGAGAGGGATTGCTGGGTCATATGGTAGTTCTATTCGTAATTTTTTTTTTTTTTTTTTTTTTTTTTTTTGAGGAACCTCCATGCTGCCTCCATAGTGGCTGCACCAATCTGCATTCCCACCAACAGTGTATGATGGTTCCTTTTTCTCCACAGCCTCTCCAACACTTGTTACTATTTCTCTTGTTGATGGTAGCCATTCTAACTGGGGTGAGGTGATATCTCATTGTGGTTTTGATTTGCATTTCTCTGATGATTAGTGATGTTGAGCATTTTTTCATATGCTATTTGCCATTTGTATGTCCTCTTTGGAGAAATGTCTCTTATGGTTGCCCTGTAGTACAAGCTAAAGTCAGGGAGTGTGATACCTCCAGCATTGTTCTCTTTTCTTAAGATTGCTTTGGCTATTCAGGGTCTTTTGTGGTTCCAAACAAATCTGATGATTTTTTTGTTCTATTTCTTTAAAAAATGCCATTGGGATTTTGATGGGGATTGCATTAAATCTGTATATTGCTTTGGGTAATATGGCCATTTTAACTATGTTGCTTCTTCCAATCCATGATCACGGAATGTCTTTCCATTTCTTTGTGTCTTCTTCAATTTCTTTGAAAAATGTCTCATAGTTTTCAGCATATAGAACTTTCACATACTTAGTTAAGTTTATTCCTAGGTATTTTATTCTTTTTGCTGCAATTGCAAAAGGAATTGTTTTTTGCATTTCTTTTTCTGAGATTTCATTGTTAGTATATAGGAATGCAATGGACCTCTGTATCTTGATTTTGTAGCCAGCAACTTTACTGTATTCATTGATTATTTCTAATAGCTTTTGGTGGAGTCTTTAGGGTTTTCTATATATAGCATCATATCATCTGCAAAGAGTGACAATTTAACTTCTTCATTCCCAATTTGGATGCCTTTGATTTCTTTCTCTTGCCTGAGTGCTCAGGCCAGGACTTTCAACACTATGTTGAAAAGCAGAGTTGATAGGGAACAGGCCTGTCGTGTTCCTGAATGTAGAGCAAAGGGCTTCAGTTTTTCACCATTAAGTATGAGATTAGCTGAGGGTTCGTCATATATTGCCCTCATTATGTTAAGGTATTTTCCTTCTATACCTACTAAATTAAGTGTTTTAATCATAAATGGGTGTTGTATCTTGTCAAATGCTTTTTCTGCATCAATTGATATAGTCATATGATTTTTGTCCCTTATTTTGTTTATGTGATGTATCACATTGATGGATTTGTGGATGTTGAAACCATCCTTATGCCCCTGGGTTGAACCCCACTTGTTCGTTATGAATAATCTTTTTAATGCATTGTTGCATTCAATTTGCTAGAATTTTGTGTAGGATTTTTGCATCTGTATTCATCAGAGATATTGGTCTATCTGTAGTTTTCTTTTTTTGTGTTGTCCTTACCAGGTTTTGGTATCAGGGTAATGTTGACTTCGTAAAATGAGTTAGAGAGTACTATATCTTCTTCAATTTTTTGGAAGAGTTTGAACAGGATTGGTATTAGATCCTCTTTGAAGGTTTGGTAGAATTCACTACTGAAGCCATCTGGTCCCGAACTTTTGCTTTTGGCAGGTTTTGGATGATTAATTCAATTTCGTTACTGGTGATCGGTTTGTTTAGATTTTCCAGTTCTTCATGGTTCAGCCTAGGAAGGCTATATGTTTCTAAGAACTTGTCCATTTCTTCTAGGTTATTGAATTTGATGGCGTATAATCCTTCGTAGTATTCTTGGATGATCCTTTGTATTTCTGTGGCATCCGTTATATCTTTCCCTTTTTCATTTCTGATTTTGTTTATTAGTGTCTTTTCTCTTTTTATCTTAGGGAGTCTAGCCAAGGGTTTGTCAATTTTGTTAATCTTTTCAAAGAACCAGCTCTTTGTCAATTTTTTCTTGTGTCTTTTTGTTCTCTATTTCATTTAGTTCTGCTCTGATTTTTATTATTTCCTTTCTTCTGCTGACCTTGGGTTTCATTTGTTCTTCTTTTTCTAGTTCTTTAAGGTGTAACGTGAGGGTATTTATTTGGGATTTTCCTTGTTTCTTGAGATAGACCTATAATGATATAAATTTCCCTCTTAAAACTGCTTTCGCTGTATCCCAAAAATATTGGTAGGATGTATTTTCATTCTCATTTATTTCTATGTATCTTTTAGAGTTATACTTGTTCAATTTGTTATAAATTCCAGGGAAGATTTCCAGAGGCTCACCTCATGCCGCCATTTTGATGACATCACTCCACAATTTTTTTATCCGTTCATCAGTTCATGAACAGTTGAGTTGTTTCTACCTTTTGGCTGTTATGAATAATGCTGTTATAAACATTAGTGTACAAGTTTTTGAGTGTGCATATGTTTTCGGTTTTCTTGGGTATATACCTATGAGTAAAATTGCTGGGCCATATTGTAATTCTATGTTTTACCATTTGAAGATTGTTTTGCAAAGTGGCTGTACCATTTTATATTCCCACTGACAGGTGTATGTATGAGGTGTCCAATTTCCCCATATACTTGGTAATACTTGCTACTGTGTTTTCCCAAAAATAAGACGTAGCCAGACTATCAGCTCTAATGCGTCTTTTGGAACAAAAATTAATATAAGACCCAGTATTATGTTATGTTATATTATATTATATTATATTCCCGGTATTGTATTAAAATAAGACCCGGTATTATATTATATTATATCATATTTTATCATATTATATCATATTGTATTATATTATATAAGACCCGGTCTTATAGTAAAATAAGACCGGGTCTTATATTAATTTTTGTTCCAAAAGATGCATTAGACCTAATGGTCCAGCTAGGTTTTATTTTGGGGGAAACATGGTATTGTCTGTGTTTTTAATTATCACCATCCTACTGGGTTTGTACTATTTCATTGTGGTTTTGAATTGCATTTTCCTGATGAGTAATATTGTTAAGCATCTTTTCATTTGCTTATTGGCCATATGTATATCTTATTTGGAAAAAATATATATTTAGATCCATTGTCCATTTTTAAATTGGATTCTCTTTTTATCATTGAGTTTTAAGTGTTCTTTATATATTCTAGATACAAGTCCCTCAGTATCAGATCTGAACACCTACCTGGGCCTACCTAGCCTTATGGTCCAGGGGGAGGACCATGGGCTCTGAAATGAGACCAACTTGGGTTTAAATCCTCAACTAGACACTTGAGTAGTGGAGAATTTATTTAACTTGCCTATAGCATAGAGGTAATAGCACCTGGGAAATAACACATGCACATTCCTTGTGTTTAGCTGGTGCTAGGCATGGGGCTGAGTATATAATTTTCCCACCAAGGTAGGTAGGAACTATTAATATTCCTGTTTTGAAGGTGAATCAACTGAGGCCAAGAGAACTTGCTAAAGACATGGAGTAGTACATGGCAGAGCTGGGAGTGACCCCACATGTACATGACTCTAAAGCTGAGCACCGCAATGGTGTAATGCCTCCCCAACACAGATGATTAATATGTGTTGAATGAATGAATGAATGAATGAATGCCTTTACTGATGGGGACCTCACTAACTCACAAAGCAGTCTGCTCTAATATTGGATACTTCTCGTTACTACAAAATTCTTTCTCTCATTGATTGAATATTGTCTGCCCCTCATCATAACTCCCTCCCGTTGGCTCTGGTTCTGCCCTCTAGCAGACTCCTGATGTCCAAGGGCTTGGACACCATTGTTGACTCCCACCCTGGTATACAGCAGGTCCCCTATCTCCCTAACTCATACATTCATGTACCAGCCCCAGCCCTGCCAACATACCTCAAGGCAGAGTCTGGGGAGTGACTACCTCCCACTTGTCTATTCATCCCTCCTGGGTGTGGCGAGAACCAGATACCCCTCCCCAGGAATCAGGAGCTGAGTCATCCACAGGGAGATGAGGCCCTTATTAACAGTGATGTGGGAGCCGTGGATACTGGCTTCATGAACCCTGGCAGCCACCAGGTCAAGTTAAGACAGGAATAAGACACAATTGAGAGTTGGAGGAGTCTGTGGATGGCTGATGGGAAGGTGTGCACATGCAGAGATGCTCATTCTAGCAATCTCAGCAATCCCACTCTTGGTTAGCTCTATAAGGCTATTGCTTCAGAAATGACTCATTGTGGCTCTAAGGCTGACCCAAGCAGAAGGCCATGGGACCCAATCTTGGGCTGTGAGGCCTAGACATCCTTGGGAGATGGAGGGAGGACTTCAGTGCATGAGCCTGCACCCCCCCCACACCTGAGGAGTGCAATCAGCCTGTTGCGCACTCAGGCAGGAAAGCATACCTGAGTCCCACTGCCAGACCCTCCAGACAAGGTGGGAGCTCCATCTCTGTCTCCAGGAAGTATCGTCCCTGGCCCCCTTCACCATAAGGGGGGGACCCCCTTTTGCCTTCCCTTAAGAATTCAGTCTGGGAGATGAGACAGGTTGGAACTGAGACCCCCAATAGTCCAGGACCAGGATCTCCAGCTTTGTTGGGGGAGCTGTCCCTAACACAGCGAGAATCAAGGGCCATCAGCCCCAGCAATACCTGCAAGTCAGTGTTACAGTTGAGAGCGTGGTTTGAGGGTTAGGATGAGCTGAGCTTGAATCCTATCTTTGTAGGTTACTTTGTTGCCCTGGCCTAAACATGCATTTCTGTAAAATGGGGTTAGCCATGCTCACCTTGCAGAGTTTTTTTACTAGATAATTTCTTTATTTTTAAATTTATTGGGATGACAATTGTTAGTAAAATTACATAGATTTCAGGTGTACAATTCTGCATTACATCACCTATAAATCACATTGTGTGTTCACCACACAGAGTCAGTTCTCCTTCCATCACCATATATTTAATCCCCTTTACCCTCATCTCCCACCCCCTACCCCCCTTACCCTCTGGTAACCACTAAACTATTGTCTGTGTCTATGAGTTTTTGTTTCTCATTTGTTTATCTTGTTCTTTTGTTGTTTTTGGTTTATATGCCACATATCAGTGAAATCATATGGTTCTCTGTGTTTTCTGTCTGATTTATTTCGCTTAGCATCATACTCTCAAGATCCATCCATGTTGTCACAAATGTTCCTATATCATCTTTTCTTACCGCCAAATAGTATTCCATTGTGTATATATACCACAACTTCTTTATCCATTCATCTATCGAAGGACATTTTGGTTGTTTCCATGTCTTGGCCACTGTAAACAAAGCTGCAAAGAACATTGGAGCACACGTGTCTTTATGGATAAATGTTTTCAGATTTTTTGGGTAGATACCCAGGAGAGGGATTGCTGGGTCATATGGTAATTCTATTCGTAATTTTTTGAGGAATCTCCACACTGCCTTCCATAACGGCTGCACCAGTTGCAGAGTTTTTGTGAAAATTAAATGAGTCATTCAGGCCAATTCCCAAAGGATATCTACTCTATGATTCCATTTATTTGACAGTGTTGAAATAACAAAATGATAGAAGTAGAGAATAGATTGGTGGTGCCCAGGGATCAGGGAAGAAAGAGAAAGGAAAGGAGTGAAGGTAATATAAAGGGGCGACAAAAAAGATCCTTGTGATGATGGAAACGCTCTGCATCTTGACCGTATCGATGTTAGTATCCTAGGTGTGATATTGCACTAAAGTTTTGCAAGATGCTACCATTGGGGGAAACTGCACAAAGGGTACATAGGAATCTCTCTGTATTATTTCTTACAACTGCATGTGAATATAGAATTGTCTCACAACTGCATGTGAATATAGAATTGTCTCAAAAATAGAAAGTTTAAATTAAAAAAGAGAGAGGGAGTCATTATATGTCTAGTGAAGAGTAAGCATTAGCCATTTTTACTCCCTATCCCCAAGTTGCTCTATGAGCTGCTGTGGCCTGGGAATCAGCATCATATAAAGCTGTGATGGCAAATGGAGACTGGGAGAGTTAGAAGAGCCTGACTATGTGTTTAGCATCGTTTGTTTCTGTGACTACCATGAGTGCTTAATAAATGAGCACTTGAGGGACCGAATGAGTGAGTGGATGGCTGACTGACCATTACAACAAGTAAACTATTGACCTTTCAGGAAATGAAATGGGCTTAAAGCAAGAGGTACTTGGGACACACATAGGACCAATCTTGCAGCCTCTAGATCAGCCTGCTCAGGTCCATGCCTGCCTCATCCATTCTTGGGCTGCATTATGGGGTGTGTTAGGGGCAGGCTGCGTGACTTAGAGGACAGCAATGTGACACACTGTAATAAGTGCAAGAGTAAATTACATGGGATGAAGAGAGCCCAGACTTTTCCCAATAGTGTGGGGAAAATGGAAGCCTAGTATTTTCAATTTAAGGTTTAGTTAGATAATTCCTATTGGTGCCAGTAGATTACAGAGTGGATATTAAATCCTGCAAGATTTGGAATTGGAGCATACAAATGGAATTCATAAGTAGGGGGAAGTTACTGGAAGGAGTTGGCCTGCTGTCCTCAGCTAACAAAAAGCCTTTCTGTGAAGGAGAAGCCAGCACAGACCTCAGTCCTAAAGCTCCCACTTACAGCTCCAGGAAGACGAGCGGGGTTGGTGATCACTGAAATTCTAAGGGCTGGAATCGCTTTCCTTACTGGATTCCTGAGCAAATTCTTCCCATGTTACAGATGGGAATGCTAGGGCTAAACTGCACCTCTGGTCCTGGCAGTCAGAGTAGGAACTCACACTTCAAACTCCTCTCTAGCCTTCCCTCTCCTTTCCATCTGGTTAACTCCTATACTACCTTCAAAATGACTCAAGCTTCCCCTCCTCCAGGAAGCTTCCTAACCACTCACTTGGATTCCTCTTCCACGAAGGACCCTGGCCTGCAGTCACTGCATTCACCATCCATCACTATCATCCAGGACTCACCTTGCTCCTACCCCTTACTCGCTGAAGTGCTTACACTCCTGCCCCTGTGCACCCCTTCCCCACCCCTGCCAACAAACAAGTGCTGCACAAGTGGGGTTTTCACATTAAATCTGTATTGATTTCAGAGCAGCGGATCCATCTTGAGTATGTGATGCAGTCACAGCATTGGAGACACAAGAGGTATAAAAGACTCCCTCCACGCTGCCTGCAGTCCCAGCTCCTCCATGGGGCCAGTCAGTCTCCTGTGCATCATCCTCCACACAAATATGTACAGCATTTCCCTCTTAACAAACAGCAGAATTCAATACACATTATTCACCCTTCACTGTCTACACAGCATTTCCTGGAGACCATTTCTTATCATTGCACAGAGGATGTTTTCATGTTCCCAGTCATCTTTGAACCAGGCCTTGTGACTCCAGAACAGGGAAACTGTAGGGCTGTGAGGATAGACTCCCAGGTTCTCCTTTACTCCCAGATGGTTGTGAGGTTGATTGGGGACCGTGAAATGGCCTCTGTGGCTGACCTGGACCAGCAGGCTCAGGAGTGTGGACACAGGACCTCAAAGTCTTGGGCCAAAATCATGGGACAGCACTGAGGACCATCACTGGGGCCAGGATGACATCTCTGGCAGAGCCAGCACGAAGGCCCAGGGCCCGGCTCAGTGGAGAAAGAGACTACAGAAGCTTATTAGTTTAAGCAGGATTAAATGTGTAAATTAATTACCCTCACCACAGGTGCATGTAGTGGCTAACCCTGCATGCTGGGAGAAACACGGGTCTCTATCCTTCTTGCATTTGGCTCTCCTGCCAGATGCAGCCTGGCAGATCCACAGCTGCGTGCCCACAAGGGTAAGGAGGGGCCCAGTCTAGCTGGTCACCAGGAACCAGAGCCAGGTGATCTTGAGGGATGAGCAGGCCCTTCACCTGAATGGTGAGGCTAGATTCTGCCATCATCAGCAGCAAAAGCGGGGGTCAGAAGAAAATGGGAAAAGGGAGGGAAAGGGCCCACCCTCTGTCCTGGTTTCCATACAATTCACTGAGCACCTACTTATCTAGTGATATAAAATGCCAGGCACTATGGTGACCCTTTATTCACTCCCTTTCATTTAATCTAAGGGGTCTCTATTATTAGCCCCATTTCACAGATGAGAAAACTGACAAGCAGGAAGAAAAAGAGACTTCTTTCTGTTGACCTAGTTGCTAGCTGGCAGAATCAGGATTCAGGTCCAGGACAGCATGCTTCCTCCAATGAGGGCAAACAAGCAAGTAGCAATCTCTGGGACTGTGTCACCCAAATGAGACTTCTCTCTTTCCATGCCCCATGTCAGAAGTCCCTCCTCAGTAGCCTGTCCAGCTGAGCCTCTGCCTTCTTCCCCATTTGCTCCCTCTGCAAATGGAACCAGCTCTCCCACTGTCTCCTCTGCCCATGGACCTTCTACTCTTAGCCATTTCCCAAGCTGCCACATCTTCCAGCACTTCTTGCCTCTGGGTCTTTGCTTATTCCTCCACATGGAATGTCACTAGTATTGTTTACTGGACCTCCACTCTGCTTCACCCTGATTCACTCTAGGGCCCTCTTCTTAAAGCACTAATCTGGTCATTCTCCCTTTCTCTTGTAAATACAGTGCCCACTGTATTTACAGTAAAACAACTCCGTATGAAGCACTATATGATCAGACCCTGTCCACCTTGCTGCTGTCTGTTATCCCCTCCTCACCACACCCGAAAGCTGTCCTCCTCATACACACAGAAATCACTCTCCAGGGCAAGTCCCTCTGCTTGGATCTCTCCCAGATCTTCTCGTCACCAGTCTCCACACAGCTGCATCCTCATCAAAGGAGAAACCACCTTCCCCTTTCCTTCTCCCCCCATTACTGTGTGTTGTGTTCTGCTGGCACTTCACTCCACGTAAACCAGCTCACGGGTTCATTGGTGACTTTATCCTCTGCTTCCTGGCTAGCTGTAAGTTCCAGGAAGAGGAGTGACTTGTGCCTCCTTTATCTCCCATGCTAGATCTTGGCACACCATGAATATTTTGGAATGAATGAAAAGTCCCTCCCTCTCCCCCCCGCCCCCGTCTTGCCCTCACATGAATCCTCATTCCTGCCCTTCTGCAGGACATCTATCTGTGCTCCTCTCTCTCACCTAGGCCTGCACAATGGACCCAGTCTTGGGCTTCAGATCATCTAGTCCAGTCCCAAGGCAGATCCTCACTGGGGCCACCAAAGACTCGCAACCTCACCTCTCAGGCAATAACCGTGAGTCCTTTCAGTGATGAGCTCTTGAAAGCCACACCTTCTACTGCCAGATACACTTTCTGCAAGTTGCCAGTCAGTCTTGGGATTTGTAGCCCATCAATTCAACCATATCGAGCGGTTGGAACAACCCCATAGCGGATGCAACAAACCAACAAACCTCAGAGAAATAGGCCAGCCATGAGGCCGGGCGGGGGGGGGGGGGGGGGGTACAACTTATCAACCCACTTGGGATTAACTTCTTAATAACCATGAGCAGCCAAAGACTTTCCCCTCCTCCCTCCCTTGGCTACTGTCCTCCCTGGAGTCCCAGGGCATCATTATCAGCTCCTGGGGAGGGGTTCCTAACATCCCTTACGGCCACATCCTTTTGCAAGAGGGTCTAGTTGTTCCCAGGGTCCCTCTTCTTTCCCTTTGCTTCTTCCTAGCCTCAGCCTTGGCAAGATGATGAATTAGAAACCAAG